>NC_045615.1:83846969-84150000 GCF_009829155.1 Mustela erminea
AAAAAAAAAACATTAGCAGAGGGATAGGAAAAAAATAGCAGTCCTGTATTATGAAGAAAATGGCAATAAATCTAAAAGATTCCAGTAAACCTCATAACCTAAGGAAAACAGGTATCACTAAACTGTAGTTACCAAGGATTCTAATTCCTTAGGACATGGAAGACATTATGAGGTATTCTAGAACATTAAAGAGGGGGATATGTCATACTTGTACATGCCTTATAGTTGATAAAACATTTTTCCAGACACTGCCTTGTTTTAAGCCTTGTATATGACAACACAGGGAGTAAGGTGTTTGATGACTGACCTCAATCCAGAATACAATGAGTAATCTGAAAGTTTTGAGTGAAAAGGTAATATCTTCAGATCCATGCCTAACTTAGAAGAGAATTTTGCCAGAGGGCAAAAGGTGAAAACTTACCATTAACTCACTCAAGAAATAATAAGACCCTAAAAGAAGCTAGTACCTAAAAGAAGCTAACACCAATCCAAAATTAAAGCAGTTTCTCCAAGATAAAAAGGGGATTTCAAAGGAGATAAAAGGTGTAAAATATTTAATGTGTCATAAGGGAGTAGTATTTAACTTTCAGTTTTCTTAACCCTTTTTGGCATTCCTGCTCCATTCACATCCATGCATTCACATGCAAATAATGCATATCAACCTTTCAAAAGTGAACAGATGGAAAGAGAAATAGAGATTCAGAGCATTTTGGGTGGGATTTATGTGATCCAAATGAATGAGAATAAAATGTAAATAGCTGGAAAAAAAGAATTTTCTGATTGTACAATAATTATTATTTTCATTTCAAGAATAGGGTTTCAAGAATAGAACAGTATCCTCTGCTAATTGCTTCCTATATTAGTTATCTATTATTGCACAACAGATTTCCCCAAAACTTAGTAGCTTAAAACAACAATAAACATTTATTATTTCTGTCAGTTTCTATGGGTCAGGAATTCTGGAACAGCTTAGCTGAGTAGTTCTGGTTGGGGGTCTCTCATGAGGCTAGAGTCAAGATATTAGCTGAGGCTGTAGCCCTCTGAAGACTTGATGGGGCTGGAGGACCCCCTTTAAAGGTTGCTCCCACATGTGACTTGGTTTGGGGGGCAGGGCTCGGGCTTTTTCCACATAAACCTCCCCCAGGGATGTGCTAGTGTTCTCAGGACGCGGCAGCTTGCTCCTGGGCATGCCTCCCAGCCTCCAGCAAGTGATCCAGGACAATGAGAGCCAAGCAGAAGCAATCCTTTTTGAATGACCTAGCCCTCCTTGCCACAGAGCATCATTTCTACCACAGTCTCTTCATCTCAAGCAGTTCACCAAGTCCAGCCCACATTCAAAAGGAGGGGAATTACGTTCCACCTCTTGAAAGGAGGGGTGTCAAAAATTTTGTGAATGTGTGTTTTTAAAGTACCACACTTCGGCTCCGTTGCGCAATGGATAGCGCATTGGACTTCTAAAATACCACACTTCTTGAACTTAAAGCAGGTTTTGGTGTTTCGTGCTGTAAATAAAACCCCCAATTTATTGAAGAACTTCACAAAAAAAAAGTGATCTATGCTGTTGGTTATCAGTTCTTTAGTCAAAAATTGCTTGTCAGATTGCTTTGACCTGCCTAAGAGTTCTGTAGTTACAGAGGAGAAAAGTATAATCTTGTAACCTAAAGAGGGGGAAAAACCCCCCTAAAAATCTGAACCATAGTAGTTTCATCATTTGAATTGTTTTCCTTAAATTTCCATAGATAGGACAATTTTTGAAATCCAAACTTTACTTCAGAGGAAGGGAAAAGTCCTCACTAGTTCCTAGGAGTATAAGCTGTGAGTGATGGAATTACAACAATTTTATACTTATTAGGAATCAGGAAGAATGTCCACATTTGGATAACTGAAACATCATTATACCCAAACAAGAAACATTTTTGCGTTAATGTCTGTCCATTTGGGTCACTATAACAAAAGATCATATATCAGGTACTTATAAACAAAAACTTGTATTTCTCACATTTCTGGAGGCTGGGAAGTCAAAGTTTAAGAAGGCAGATTCCATGTCTAGTGAGAGCCTGCTTGCTAGACAGCTGTTTTTTCACTATCAGCTCATGTAATGGAAGGGGTAAGGAAAGGGTGACCTCAGAGAGATCTGGAGTGTCTTTTATAAGGATGAATCCCATGCAGGTTCTGCCCTCTTGACCTGATCACCTCCCAACGGCCCCATCCCCTAATGCCATCACTTTTGGGGTTAAGATTTCAGTGTATGAATTTGGAGGGGGGTGGTCCATAAATATTCAGCCCATTGCAGTTTAGCTAATTGGAAAACCAAAAGAATCCTCAAGATGTTGAGAATGCTATCTGGGAGAAGAATCAAAGACCAGTTCAGTTATCTTAGTGACTTTGGTTGCTTTTCATCTTCATCGAGGTGGCAGTTAAATTTGGAATCCTGCCTTCTTTTGCTCCTGCTCCTGCTCCTGCTTTCCCTTTTGGAAGTCTGCAACTGTAGCTATTAGATCTAAAATATAGGCTACCCTTATCTTCTGCTTCTTGGTTTGATTCTTGACTTGTCAAAATTTATTTACATCTGAGCTTTAAGTCTGGAATTAACTTCAGGGAACAAAACCCAAGAAGTAAGGTGAGTATTGCTATAAAGCAAAATAATACTTTGCCAATAGCAGCAATATTAATAAGAACTCTCTCAAACTGGTGTCACTTCTTTCCCTCTGGAGTACAGGAGAAACATAAAATCCAGTGTCTATTGCTTTAAGAGAAAGGAAAGAAATTGTGTACTGTGGGGGAGGGTATTTAGGTGGGAACAGGAATTTGGTGCCTTTGGAACCTTAAAAGGCAGAATAAAATGAATTTAGAGAGACTGAAAAGCAATGAAGATCATTCAGCATTGGCAGAAAACGGAGTGTGTCTACTTGTAAATAGTGGGACTTGATGGCAAAGGGATTGTGATGTTTGATATAAAGTTGTAGGAGAGAGGCAAGCAATGGAAAAATTGAATACTAAGAATTTAAGAGCTTATGAATGGAGGGGATCCCAGAGGCATGCTCTCTCACCTAGCCTCCACACCTGAGTTTGTTCTAGAAGAATAAATAGTATTGATCCAAGTCACTTTAATCTTCTACCTCCACAAACCAACCTGATTTATAACTTTACATCATCTGTTGGCTCTAGTGGTATGATTCTCTCCTATTACTAATTAATAGCTCATAAAGAGCTCTATATACATCAGAGGCAAACAACTTCAAGAATCTATTCATAAAGTTTTGGCAGTTTCCACAATGAAGAAATTAAGGTTTCATCTTGATCTAAACCAGTGTCCTTCCGTTTGTCTCCAAGCCCTCAGGGATCTGCTTTCTCAACTTCAAGAAGTTCGGTTCTCTCCTTTTTTCATCGATTCCCAGCTCTTACTACCATATTTCTACTGGAAACTTCGAGAGAAAGTTTAAAGTCTGAGCCTCTAAGCAAAACTTTAAAAAATTACTTTTACCTCAGCTAACTTCAGTGAAGAGAGCCTTTCCTTTGTTAAGTCCCTTCACTCTGGAAGGGAAATTTGACAGTATTTTTAAAAAGTCAGAAACCCAATGTAGAAAGAAGAGAAAATGATAACCAATCACTAAGTAGACAAACAAACAATAACAAATATTAGCTTTCAGTATAACTGTTTCACAGTGTGGTGGAGTAACCTAACAAAACTCAAGAGTAACTTCCCCAGATTTACTGCTGAATTACGTCTGACCTTGGAAAAGTCACTTAATTTTCTGGGTCTCCCTTTATCTCTCGAATGAGAAACTTGAACCAATTACTCTAAAGTATGTTATAATTCTAAAATGACATGATTATATATCAACATGCCTCAAAAATCATTGACCACGTGATATTTGGCGCTCTCCTTGAGGCCTACCGAACAGTGTTCTGTGCCTGGACACGACCCCTTCTAAAACCAGTATGAAAACTGTTCCAAATGTGTCTGAGAAATAATCAGGCAATTGAGAGGCAGCTGAATAGTGGTTGGCTGTCTACTTCTTCATGAGCACTTTCCCCCTCCTAGACTTCACCACTTCTTTCCCTTTCTACTATCTTCAATGCTTCCCCATCCCAGATTCTTAATACCTCTCCAGGATTTAAAGTCACACAGAGAATCACATTACTTCAGAGCTATTCCAGATAGTATCACCTGTGGGTTCTGTTATATTAGACGGTGGGGGTGGCAAAATACCTTTCATGTTAAAAGTAAGGGTCGTCTGGTGGGAGAGGTAGAGATTGTTTTTGAACGTATTTAGTCAGTCCCTTTTGCTTCTCAAAATAAACATCTTTGTGCTCAGTGAAAAGCTTTCCAAGATGTTCACAAGAGAAGGGGAAATTCTTGCCAAAAACTGAAGCCCAGCCAGACAAGGATACTGAAATTTTGCTGCCTGTGGAAACACGTGGCCAGGCAGGACTCTTGCGTAAAAAAAACAGTAATCTGTGTTTCCACAATGGCAGTGTTGGTTTCTGGTGGTTCAGAGGCTTTGCTCAGGGTACCCAGGCACAGTGAATGGGATCTGACGACTATATCAACAGTTCCCATCCAGTTACATTTCACAGCATACCCTTGTCTATTTACAGGACTTAAAACTCGGCAAACCTTGGTCCTTATGGTTGGAGGGGTAAAGAGAAACATCTCTCTCACTCTTCTTACAGTTTTAGGTCTGCTTCCAATTCTTAGCAGGTGCCAAATTCCTCAGAAGATCTAGGTCCCAGAGCCCTCTCTGCATTTTACAATGTTGTGACCCTGGGTGAGACACTAAACCATCTCTGAGCTGCAACTTTCTCCCCTAAAATGGAGGCAATAATGCCCATTCTACTTTCCTTTGGGAATATTGTGAAGATCAAATGAAATAACATAAATGAAAATATTCCGTACAATAGAAAGTACTATGTAAACACAAGCTCTTTTTAATTATCAGGTGTCTCCTCTTTTTTCCTGCTCTTTCCTTTACCTCATCTGTCTCAGGTGTCCTTTAAATACCTTCGTGGTCTTTTCTTAGCCCCAAATTCTCAATGTGCTTAATGCTTGGCTTTTTAAATGTGGGTTGGTTACCAACCAGGAGACTGCATCTATGTACACTTGTTCTATCTAGCTCCCCATTCAGAGACCAACTACAACCTTTAGGAGAGCCTCCATCATTCCAGCAGTCATATTTGGAGCACTTAATGACACTGTGTCCTGTGTTAGGGACACAAAATTGAATAGGCAGGTTCAGACCTCAAGAAACAAATCAGATCTAAGCATCTCAGACTTGTCAACTAGGTAAGCAGGTCTATATAAGCTGTAGCTGAATCTTCTCTCTCTGTTCCATTTGGGGCAAAAGTTGAATTTTGAAGTCCCTCAATCCTGCTTTTCTGGAGGAGGCAGCTAACTTTATCCAAGACTCCTTGAAATTATTTCGCATATCCCTTTGTTGACTGACCCTCCTACTTCCAAACCTCCCTCTTTTTTATTCCTAATTCCATACCTGATTCAATGTTGAGGTTCCACCAGTGTTGGATTCCATATTAGGCAATGAGAACTGACTCTGCTTGCATCCACATAGTGGATCAGCTCTAAGAATTTAGACCACCTGTAGCAACATGACTTACTATTGTTCCAGGAAATTCTTGTCCAGGAAGATAAACTGGTAGAGCAATAAATATTTCATTGTTTGCATTAGGAAATTTCCAAAACCCAATTTATTTGAACAATAAATTGATCATGTGGGTAAATAACCCTCTTTTCAAAACAATAGATTATTACCCGGCCAAATATTCTGTTATCAAACAACTATTTCCTTATCAAGACTTGCTTCATGACCCTCTGATTGCATGTACATCAATCTCAAACTACTATATCATAAGCTTTTGCCTTTTTTTTTTTTTTGAGAGAGAGAGAGAAAGAGAGAGAGAGCATGAGGGCAGGAGCTGAGGTGGGTGAAGGGGTAGAGAGAAAGAGAGACTTCCAAGCAGGCTCCACACCCAATGCAGAGTCTGACACAGGGGTTGATCTCACAACCCTGAAATCATGACTGAAGCTGAAATCAAGAGTTGGACTTCAACCAACTGCCAACCAGGGACCCCAACTTTTCCCAATCTGGATCTGATCTTACTTTAAAAGACCCATACCCCAAACCCTATAAATTTCTGCCTCTGACCTCTTCTGAGATCTCCTAAGACTGTTGAAATGGCATTCTCCCTCTCTGCAGTAAGTTTAACAAATTTAGCCATGCTTGATCAATAGATTATTCTAGTGGTTTCTTGGGGAGTTTGCTGTTGAACTTGATACACCAATGAGCAAAGCAAGAAAAACAGGTTTTCTGTTTTATTTTATTTTGTTTAACATCTACCATTTCCTTAAAAAAGACCTCTACACCATCATCATGTGACAATTCAGAATTTTATTGGAGCTCTTTGTTCTTATTTTATGGTTTGGGATTGTTTTTATTTTGAATTATATATGAGATGGTAAACCATAATGACTTTATTGCTTGGAGCTTCTGGAGGATTCCATTCAGTCCTGAGTACTTCCAAATATCTTTCTGTCACGAAGCATTCTTTTTTTTTTTTTTCCTTTCTTTTTTAAGCACTTTCTTTTCCATCCTTTGTATTTCTGTTGTATGTTGGAAATTGATTAGCTAGTTCTCTTCATATTAAAGCAATTGGCTAATATTTGAGGAATTTAACTGGAAGTCTTTTTTTTAAAAAAAGAATTTATTTATTTATTTGACACAGAGAGAGAGACACACAGTGAGAGAGGGAAACAAGCAGGGGAGTGGAAGAAGGAGAAGCAGGCTTGCCGCTCAACAGCGAGCCTGAGGTAGGGCTTGATCCCAGGACTCTGAGATCATGACCTGAGCCTAAGGCAGATGCTTAACAACTAAGCTACCTAGGCACCCCTTGACTGGAAGTCTCGAGAGGGACTATTATCAGAGTTAGTTCACTGTTCATACTAAGCAAATGTGGCTTGTAATCTGGCTCTCCTATCCAGTTTGAAAACTGGAAGTTTATCAAAAATGTCACACATGGAAATGAGCACTTGTGGCACTTGTTTAAATTCATGAAATAGCAGTCATTTCAGCGAGAGGAGCTCTGTGAGTCAGAAGCCAATCTTACAGCTCAGTCTGAGCCCTGCCGAACTTAGCCTATTCTGAGTTTACAAATGGAGAAAATTGAAACCAACATAGCGATCATAATAGTTATCATAATCTGTGATGCCATGGATCATGATATCATGATACTATGGCTTGTATATTTCTATAAGCTTTTAGGCTTCAAAATGCAATATTTGAATTCTGTGCCCATCTTTTATTGACATCTAAAGACTTGCAATCTTTGTAACTATGCATTCCATGATAAATTGAATCTTAATTTTTTTTTTCCCTTGAATATTTCTTATTTTTCTCTTGGATAGCTTTTATTTTAGGTTTATTGCAGAAAATCCAAAGGTTGTTATGATTTTAAATTGGAGTACTTTGCATGCACAATTTGACATAACCTCACTTCCTGAGCAGGTAAGATCAAGATTTCTTGAGTATTTGTGTGCTCAGTAGAGTCCAAGATGCTTTTAAATAAATTATGTTGATTTAAACAACAACCATCTGAGGTGGGTAATAATCTCTCTGTTTTAAATCTGGCGAAGCCAAAACTCAGAATTTAAGTAGATTATTACAGACCTTGCAAGTAAATGGTAGAGTCAGAATGTAACCTTGATCTACCCTATTTTATTTTTATTTTTTTTAAAAAAGATTTTATTTATTTATTTGACAGATAGATCACAAGTAGGCAGAGAGGCAGGCAGAGAGAGGAAGGGAAGCAGGCTCCCCGCTGAGCAGAGAGCCCGATGCGGGGCTCGATCCCAGGACCCCGGGACCATGACCCGAGCCAAAAGCAGATGCTTTAACCCACTGAGCTACCCAGGTGCCCCAATCTACCCTATTTTAAAGACTGATCTCATTTTTACCTTATGACAGAGTCACAAATGTTTTTCTAACCATTTTTGACTTGTTTTTATTTTTAATTTCTTCATTGATAAGCATTTTTAAAGAATACATATGTAATAACATAGGGTTTTTAAAAAGCAAGTACTAACCCTAAAGAACACCTGTATGTACTGACATGCCTAACAAGAACCAGGATCTGACTTAAGCAAACAAATTGTTATCCTAGGGTGAAACTATGAATTAAACTCTAATTCATGAATTATGAAATTTGCTAATTTGTCTTCTCTATTTGAAAACATTAGTCTCTGTTTCTGATACATACATAGCTCTCTTAATGTAATTTTAAGTATTTCACCAATAGATATATTATGTATGTTATTTATCTTATCAAAAAGTTACTTTTCTAATCTTGAAATTATAATTTGTATCCTATTTTATTTCATTAAATAACCAAATACCAAAACATTATTTTTAAAATCCATTTGATTCAGTTAATATAATAGGAAACTTATAACATCTTTATATAAAAGAAGAAAATCTTTACTATATTCAGTACACCTGCATTTTTTTTTTAAACTAAAGATTCAAGATACTAAAGAGATGAAGTTGTATTGGAATATTTCTTTTTTTAATAAAATGTTATTCAACAAGCTCTATGAGTGGTCAGAAGGCATTCTCTTCTGCTGCTTGTTTTCATCTTATTCTTTTTTCCTCTTGGTCTGTTTTCTATCCCATTTCATTTTTATATCTTCTTACTTTTCAGGACATTTATCACATCCTAAAAATGCTGCTTGTATATCTCTAATCTGTTCATGTGTAGGGTAATGTCAGTGGCATTTTACTATTTCACAGCAGCAGTCATGACCAGACATTACACTTCTTTCTTTCTTTCTTTTTCTTCTGTAACTCTTTCTCTTTGTTTTAAGACTGAATAATAGAGTACCTATGTGAAATCAAATGAAAACTGATTTTTGGAAATCATGACCATAGTTTTCAGGGAAAAAACAAATCAGTACTCTGCTCCACAAGTAGTAAGCTAGCATAAATGCTACAATGAGAAGCCAGTGAAAAGGATGCAGCTTTGTTGGAAGAGAGCAGATTCTGATGGGCGTGACTACTTGAGAGACCTTATAGGGAGTGTGGAAAACCTAACTTTTCTTGAAATGAAGAATGCCCTTTGGGGATTCCTCACAAAAAACAAAGACTCACCAATCACTTGTGTGTTTCCATTCTACATACAGAGCAAGGTAGCAATCTCTTGGTTATTCTTTTTTTTTTAAAGTAGACTCTAGCCCACAACCTAGGGCTCAAGCTCAGGACCCCAAGATCAAGAGTCCTGTCTCTGCCGACTGAGCCAACCAGGCACTCCTCTTAGTAGATTTTTTTTTTTTTTTTTTTTTTTACTGTGGCAAAAAGCCTGAACTGATGACCTTCCAGTTGTGTATTTAAGATGATGTTTCTGGGGTGTCTTGGTGTCTGAGTCATTTAAGCAGCCGATTCTTGATTTTGGCTCAGGTCGTGATCTCAGGTTGTGGGATCCAGCCCCACCTCGGGCTTCACACTAAGCAGGAGTCTGCTTGAGGATTTCTCTCCATCTGTTCTGCTCTCACCCCAGTCACTCTCTCTATCAGATAAATGATCATTAGAAAAATAATAAAAGGATGTTTCTGAATGGGTAAAAGAACACAGCTGCTATCTTCAACTCAGGCATAGCATAAAAGCAAAGACACCTTCACTGGCTTCTGCATTTCCACACTAGCACTTCAGCCTTTCTTTAGTCTTTCACTCTGGTCTTCTTACCCTCTGCATTTTAAATGTTTGTGTAGTAAATATGATAAAAGGCTTAAGGGAAAGCCAGACTTTTGATGAGAGAAATATTATGAGTTATCAAAGTGCTAAATGATCCCTAATAATAGTACTTTGTATTTGTGGAATTTTTTTCACAGTACTATCAAAATTATCCATCCATTTGTCTATCAGTATTTATTGAAAACCAACTATATCCCAGTAACTATTGGGTGATGGGGAATACAGCAATGTACAAGACAGACAAGGCTTATGCTACCATGTATCTCATACTCCAAAACAGTGGGTGATGGGAAGGAGACAAATAATAAGTAGGAAACAGTAACTGAACAGAATATTTTTAGATAATAAAGGCAATAAAGCAAAGTGACATAATAGAGAATGACTCTGGACTGTGCCTCTTTCCAACTGGGTGGTCACAAGAGTCTCTATTTAAAAAAAAAGAAAAGAAAAGATGAGCAGAATATTTTAGACTTTGTGAAGAACTTTAAAACCTATCTATTCCACCTTACCTCCTAGACAAGGTATTCTTCTTATCTTATAGAGGAGAAAAACATAAGTTTTTAAAAATGATTTTATTTATTTATTTGAGAGAGAGAGAGAGGAAAGAGATGAAGAATGGATGGGGAAGGACCAGAGAAAGAGTGAGAAGCAGACTCACTGCCGAGCAGGGAGCCCAATATAGGCCTTGAACCCAGGACCCTAAGATCATGACCTGAGCTGAAGACAGATGCTTAAATGACTGAACCACTCAGGCACCCAGGAAAACCGAAGGTTTATGAATTTATCTATATTTATTGTTGAGAAGACTAAGACTAATAGAGGTTAAAGTCTTATCATCACAGGTTCGGTTATCCTAAATAGTGCCAGAGCCAATATAGCCATGCAGGCAATAGCTTAGCCATCAGACAGCTCCTTTGTGCCTTTTTTTTTTTTTTAAAAGATTTATTTATTTATTTTGAGAGAAAGAGAAAGAGAGAAAGTGTTCAGGGGGAGGGGCAGAGGGAGAGAGTCTCAAGCAGGTGCCCCACTGAGCTCAGAGTCCTACATGGTGCTCATCTCAGGATCCTGAGATCATGTCCTGAGCCAAGATCATAACCTGAGTCAAAATCAAGAGTCGAACAACTGAGCCACCAGGCACCCCTGTGTTTTAATTAAAAGACAGTACTCCTTTCTTAGGGCAAAAGCCCTAATGCACAACCTACCCAAACATACATAACATTCCTGTTCATGAAGCTGGTATATCTGGGAACAAGATGATCCCCTGCAAATCTGATCGAGTAGAAGAAAAAGTCATCTAGCAACAGGTGAGCTCTCTTCAGGGAGCATGCAGATAATTGGTGTTCCTTAGTTATATAAGTTAGGATGAATAATTACCTACTTGCTGGGGGAAGGATGTGGCGAAAATTTGGTGTACCTGTCAAGGTGAGTTTTACCTGCATGACAAATAGAGCTTTACACTGAAAAGGATAAAGAAATCATCAGTAGGGAACTTCCTAGGGAAATACAGGCTGAGTGGCTGGCTGTGTGCTCTGTTAAAATTAGTTCTCCTTTTAAAAAAGAAGCAAAGAATACATATTAGGAGGTAAGCAGTAGTTTCTGCCATGCCATTCAGCCCCAGATCTCCTGTGTCAGATCTGGAGATCATTAGTATCAGTATGTGAGACCTGAAAGAGCTAGTCGTAAGAGGCGTTATATTTGGGGGCTGGGACTACCACTTACTACCCATGTGGCCTTGAGCAATTGACATACCCTCTTTTAGCCTTAGCTTTTCTCCCTATTAGGAGAAAGAAGGCACTATCTAAGGTACAGGGTTTCAGGATGATTAAGAGGTAATTATAAAATAAAGCATTAACAGTATCTGGCATGTGAGAGGCACTTAGTGCATATAATTTTCCTTTTTCTTCATCGTTACAGTTTCCCTAGCTCTGCCTATTGCAGCTCCTTGTTTTTTATTTTTGACTGTGTGTTTTTTAAAAGTTCTTGAGATGGGTCTGTTTATCACCATCTCTCCCTGACCACTTCTCCACCAATCCCAAATTATGTGTTTGGAAACCTGCTTATGCCTCAAAGTTCCTGCACTTGAGCAGCTGGCTGAAAAGTCATTTATGGGTGTGATCCGGACCCGGACATGGCCTAAACAAAGTCCCTTTTGGGGTGGGATAGTCAGAGAACTGGTAAATTGCAAGGCTGCCATGAAGTAATGTTTGCAACCTGTGATTATCCAGATTGTGTCCAGCACAGAGCATTGGCCCAGGGCTGGAGATGGGGATGACATCTAGCTTGATACTCCCTTACTTCAACTGGGAAAGGGGGCTCTTTTTTTTTTTTTTAAGATTTTTATTAATTTATTCGACAGAGAGAGACACAGTGAGAGAGGGAACACAGCAGGGGGAGTGGGTGAGGGAGAAGCAGGCTTCCAGTGGAGCAGAGAGCCTGATGCGGGGCTCGATTCCAGAACCCTGGGATCATGACCTGAGCAAAAGGCAGACACTTAACCACTGAGCCACCCAGGTGCCCCAGGGGGCTCTTTTTAAGTGCTCTACTCTTAAGGAGCAATTCCTATGCTACAGGGGCTCTATTTCCTGAATCTCACAAAGAATTCTCCCTTCTGGCTTTTGCCCTGCAGGTATTGTCTTCCCTTCCCCTTACCCCTCCTCCAGCAGAGCAGGTGTAAACTTCAGCCATGCTCCTTTCTTCAGTGCTCTGGCCACCCTTCCCACTCCATATACCTCAAGATGCACAGGCTTGGATTTGCTTTTTCAATGTGGACTTTTCCCTGCTGCTCCATTACCTATGAGTCATGAGTATGCATAGTGGTCACTTGGCTCCAACTTTTTCTCTTTGAAAAAGAACAGGCACAAACTTTGTGGCTTAAAAGTAGAAGTGTCAAGATGGTGTTACAATTATAGCACCAGAGTCTGGAGAAATGCCTCAGACATGGAAAGCATTAAAATATAGAAAGCTGGTTTTCCAAAATAGTTTTATGGCACTGATTTAAATGGTTTGGATTTTTTCCCTTTTCTTTTTAGGTTTATTTTAAAGTTTATTTTACTTTTTCCCTCTTTTGATAGTAATCAGTCATCTAAAAGATAACTAGATGAGGCCTTTGGGAACAGTAGTTTTTAAATGATGATGAGATATCAAAGTGACTTCAAGAAGGGGAAAAAAGGAAACTACAAATACAATAATCCAAAAAGTAGCTACATGCATGCAAGGAGGTATAAAACTCCGGAGCTTAAGTTCAAGGCCATTTCTCATTGCTTAAAGGCTTAAAAACAACGAAGAAGAAAATTCCACAACCCCAAACAACAGCAGTATAAAAAACTGTCACCCAAGTCTTTCTTCCCAGAGGAAAAATGTCAAGGGTATTTCTAAGTTAATTGGACAAACCATCAAAAGTGACTGTCCTTTTTAGATGTGTCCTTTCTTTTAAAGACTTTTGGGTTGACATCTCTAAATCGGTCTCTTCATGAAGGTATTTTGTCTTCAGCAAAAAGTGTAGCAAATCATATATTGTTTCTTTTTTTATGATTTTATTAATTTATTTGACAGAGAGAGACAGAGAACACAAGGGAGAGGGGCAAAAAGAGAGGGAGAAACAGGTTCCCTGCTGAGCAGAGAGCCCAACTGGGGGCTCAGTCCTAGGTCCCTGGGGATCATGCTCTGAGCCAAAGGCAGATACCCAACGGACTGAACCACCCAGGCACCCATCATACATTGTAATTTTAAAGTTTTCAGAGCTAATTTTTTTGAGCTACCAACAATATTGGGTTTCCTGCTTTAGATGATTGCCAATGTAAGAATCCTATAATCCTGAGCCCTATAGCTCTACAAGTTCACCTGAGTGGGCACTTCATTCTATAGCTGAATGAAGAGCTTGTGATATTTTTTTGTGTGTGGTTCTATCATTTTCTCATTATATTAATTAATGCCACCCACAATGAAAGTAACATTTTCTGAACTAGAGTGGAAAGTAAGGTAAGATATTAATATGGCTAGCCATTTCTTTTGGCTACATATCAGCACCTGCAGCATATGCCATAACATTTCCCATTTCATATAAATATAGCCTCAAAAAATGCTCTTTTTTGTCCCACGCCTACATTGCAGAAAGATAAAAGTCAAAATTTTAGTTTAAAGTTCATTTTTTTTAAAGTTTATGTAACTTGGGAGGGCTAGTATTATAACCAGAGCTAATTCAAATTACAAAGTTGAGTAATGGTATCCTAGAAAAAAGAGTAGCAAACAGATAAATGTGGAATGCAGCCTCAGTAATAAATGACTCTAAGCAAAAGTGTCAGGCAGTTCACAAAGCAAAAAGCAAGATGTAAACAGCACTAGGCAGAGGGCAGTCTTAATATAATGCATGTTGTTTTTGAAAGGCCTTCAGGGCATCAATCATTTTAGTTACAATACACACATACACAATATAGAAAACCTCTGTGATGGAACCTAGCTTGAAGAAAAATTGACATATGTGTATAAAAGGAAAGATTTGAATGATACCCCAAAATATGCTCATATATTGGGTGGTTTGGCCTTAAGTCCTGAAAGAAAGCTAACTGGCCACAGAAGGCATTTATTCATTCATTCATTTAGCAGAGATTTATTATCTACTGAGGTACCAACCACTAGATTGTCCTGGTTCCACAAAGATGAAGGAAATACAATCCCTACACTGTAAATCTCAGGTTTTATTAAAATAAATGTCACCTACATATGCTCAACAGACATATATTCATATGTGCACCAAAAGATAGCGTAAGAATTTCGTAACAGCTCAATTTGTAATTCGCCAAACTAGAAATAACCCACTTGCTCCTCAGGAGAGAATGGATAAACTATAGGGTATGCACACAATGAAATACTTTCTAGCAGTGAAAATATAGCATCTGCAATAACATGAATGTATTTCACAAACAATGTTGAACCAAAGAATGTAGATATGAAAAAGTCATACTGCGTGATACCATTTATGTAAAGTTTAAAACAGGCACAAATAAAATGTGGCAAAAGAGCACAAAATAGAGCAGACAATGAGATTATGGGAGTTGCATCTGGTTGGTGTACAAGGGGGGGGCTGTTGCATAATGTGTTTAGTTTTGTTTTTTTGTTTTAGAAGGAGAGAGAAAGAGCATGGGGTTCTGCAGAGGGAGAGGGAGAGAGAGAATCTCAAGCAAACTCATTGCTGAGTGTGGAGCCCTATGCAGAGCTTAATCGCACACCCTGAGGTCATGACCTGAGCCAAAATTGAGTCGGACACTTAATTAACTAAGCCACTCAGATGTCCCTGCTGCATACTTTTTTAAAAAAATATTTAATTAATTTTTTCATTGAAGTATAGTTAACACATAATGTTGCATTGGTTTCAGGTATATAACATAGTGATCCGACAACTGTATGCTACGCTCATCACAAGTATGGCTACCCTCTGTCACCATACAGCATTGTTGCGATACCATTGACTATATTCCCTATGCTGCATATTTTATCCCCATGACTTGTTTTCTGAACAGGGTGGTCAGTACACAGTTGTGATCCCTTTGTGCAAAATCCACTGATTTATACACTTATGTGCATATTTGCAAATTTCTACTGAAAAGTATATTGGAAAAATAAATGTCAGCTGTTTTAAGAGATAGATCCTAATGTATATTTGTTGTTGGTAATGTTTTAATTCTAGGACCTATTCTTGACCTCTCCATGACTTGTCTCAATTTTTCTATGCTAGAGTGCTATTCAAAAGAGGAGTATCTGGAGACATATCACTGGAGATGTATTAAAGACCTTTAAAGAATGACTGGTTTTCTTTCAATTTTGGGAAAAGTAACTGCATTTTTGTCCATTCATAACTAAACAGTTACTCTAGAATGTTTAGAATTCTGCTAAAAGTTCACCTAAAAATAAATTAGTGTATAAAAACTTGGCTAATTTTTTAAAATTAAGTTCAGATCAAATTAAATAGTTTTTTGATGTCTGCCTTCTTATCAAGAACCAATGAGGAGATCTTTCTTTGTCAGAACTTTGCATTCTGAGAGATATATTGTAGGCATAAGAAAGTTACAACTCTGCCAACTCCTGTTTATTAGATTTTGCTTATATGGGCAGAGGCCCTAGATGGAATCAAAATTTGTTATTGAAGGAGGTTAAATTGCTGTTCGGTGTTGAGGAGAACACCATAATTCATATTTGTCTAGGTCTAAGATCTTGAGTTGACAAGTTTTTTCATCTTAACTAGTAAAGCTTAGAATTTCCACAGCGCGTTTTCACCTAAGTCCAAGAATATGTTCTTGGAATGAAATGTACTTGCACGGGCATTTCGAAGGTATTAAAATCTCTTCTGTTATATCTAAGTGGTCTGGCTTAGGGACTTGTGCATTATTTATTTTATAAATCGTATTTCATAAAGCACAGAATTCAAAAGCTAGGTAAGTTTGTGTTACAGAAATTGCAAATAAGCAGGAAATAAACAGCCCTTCAACTATAGTAAATTATGACACAAAAACAGTGCTAGAATAAGTCTAACCTAAATCACATCATGAACCCTTTAAGTGCTCCTACATTATTTGCTTTCAAATAAGATGAAAATTTCTCAGTCTATAAATCCCAGGGAGCAGGGTGAAATTACATCAATATTATATCCCACCAAGACACCAAAACATCCATTAAAAAATGTTTAGTTATGGAAATTTTCAAAGGTACACAAAAGTAGAAAAAAAGTGGAATGAACTCCCATGTTCCAATTATCCAATTTCAGCAAAAATTAACATCTTCTGAATTTTGTTTCATCTATCCTTCCCCACATACCTTTTTTCTTTACTTTACATACTTTACTTTACTGTCTTTCTTTTCTTTTCTCTTTCTCCTTTTCTTCTTTTTGCCGAAAACTTCTCAAGAAAGTCTCAGATATGTCATTTCCCTTGTAAATACTTTAGTAAAAGCTCTCTAACAAGATTAAAAAAAAAATAACTACTATGCTGTTATCATACCTAACATAGTTATGAGTAACTGCTTACCATATGACACTGAGGCCATCTACAAATTTTCCCAACTGTCTCAAAGGTGTATTTTCCAGCTGGTTTGTTTAGATTAGGATCCAAAAATGGTTCACACAATGCATTTCTTTGTTGTAGTTCTTAAATCTCTTTTATTCTTTAAGAGCTTCCTCTCTTCCCAGTTTCCTCGCGTTTTTCTTTTTGTGCATAATTTGTTACAGAAACTGGCTCATTTTTCCCCGTGTAGAATGACTTCCATTCCTTTCTGAATTTGGCTATCTCCTTGTTCTATGACTTGTTCTTCTATTCCCTCTAAGTTGTGGGTCAGCTTGAAGGTTGATTAGATTCAGGTTTAATTTAATTTTTTTTTAAACAGGATAGGTCATTTTAAACCTTAATCTGCTTTAGTTTACTATGATCTTGGACTCTGCATACTTTCCTTCTACATCTTTTTTGTTTTAACTCTTATTTTCTATAGTATTTTATTCTGTTAGTGGTTATCCAGCTACCTATTGACAGAGTTGAGAACAGAACCTAAATCTTTCCAGCCTTATCTGGGACCCTTTTCCATCACAGAATGCCTTTGGAAGGAGAAGAGTTCCCTTTTTCTATTTCTTATATCCACCATAATCTTTTGAAATTAGAACGCTGCAGTAGTCTTGGATGAAGTAAAGTGCCAGTCTTCCCAGTCAGGGTCTCATAAAACCCAAAGTAAAGGCAATGTTTATGTTGTTGTTTCAGCTGAAAATTTTCTTTACTGTGCAGCAATTACTTTCATGGTATTGAACAAAACTGAATGCTGGGCCAGCAGAAAGCAAGTTTCTTACAACTGATTAGCATTCTCTTCATTTTCTCATTAAAACATTAAAAAATGTTAAATTTTTCAGATCAGCTTGTCATATTTTTATTGTGACTGTCTTAATTATTCTACCTCTCCCTAGTTAAAACTCTTTTTTTTCTCAAGATTGGCAAAATGTTGATAATTGTTAAAATTTAGATAACAGATAGTGGTAATGGCATTGTAATAATCTCCTTTGTTTAAAAAATTTTATTTTTTATTTGAGAGAGAGAGAGAGAATAGGGTGAGAAGGGGAGAAGGAGAGAGAGAATCTCAAGCAGACTCCGAGTTGAGCATGGAGACTGTCGAGGGGCTTGGTCTCATGACCCTGAGATCACGACCTGAGCTGAAACCAAGAGTTGGATGCTTAACCTACTGTGCTACACAGATACCCCAAATAATCTCCTTTAGAATAAAATAATAAAGCTGGAAAATAATTATTTTTTCTTCTCTCATCATGGCTAAACCGAGTGTTCAGAAGGTAGCAAAACCTTAACCCAGGTTATTGTCACATTGACTCAGAGGTCTTGGAAGTTGTCTTTTGACTTAATGGCTCAAACAAGCATAGGCTTTTTCTGATATAGAAAGGTCCCTGCCTTTGGTGCTATTTATTATACCTGAAGTCAGTTACTGTGATTTCAGCCTTGCCTCTGAGGAAGCCCTTCTATTATCAAAAGCTACTACACACTTAATGTTCAAAGACACCCCGTAATAGATGAAGTCAGTGTTCTAGCTCAGGGGGATTACTGCATTGCTGAAGAGCTGAGGAAAGGAGATTACAAGGCACTTGTCTGAGCCCTGCATCCTTGTACCAAAGTGAAGTAATAAAACTCATCAAGCACATTTTTTTTTCAAATGAAAAGTAATGTAGCATTTTGTATGCAATTATGGTCTTTTTTTTTTTCAATTATGGTGTATAAAGGCAAATAAATGAGCATTAGGGAAGCATGATAGCTTCTTTACTGAAACTGAAGAGCCTTAAGACCACTTTGGGAAGAAACTCCCCAACACCGTATCCTGGGTGTAGCTAAATTTTGGTGAAGAGTAGTTCCAGAAGTAAAAAGCTATAGGTAATAAAGTGTTTCCTAGCCAAAGACTATTTCTTGGATTCTGGGACTTTCTTCTATATCTTTTTGCTTGTTTGTTTTTTAACTCCTACTTTACATGGTATTTTATTTCGTTAGTGGTCTCTTCAAAATCATGTAGCTTTACACTGGGTGGGTTTGGACCAAACCTCCTGAATCATATTAAGTTTTTTGACCAGATACAGCTTCTGAATTTCTAATATCTAATGGCATAGATTAAATTCTATTATAACTAGCATGGTGGCATCTTTTTCAGTTGTTTTATCACAATGGTGTCATAAAACAATGAATGAGACCAGAAGCCAGAGTTCCATTTCACAAAAGAGTAAAACAGGAAAGGTTCCATGTAGTTTTCTTAATGTGATTGTTTATCACTTTAAGGTGGAGAGAAAGAAAACAAGTTCAGTGAAAATGGCAACTTGCATGTTGGATGAAAAATGATGAAGTGCTAAGTTAGCACTGATCTCTTTTCTCTCTTTGCCAATGTACAATATCCAGAGACTTCCATTGGTAGAGTCAATCTTCTATGGAGAGACCACAGAAAATGAGCATGGTCCACGATTTCTTATTGTGACCAGAGCAGCCAAATGCTCCAACTTGTTCAAAGATGGAAAGGTTTGATTAAATAGAACCCTTGTGTTGAACTTGAAAGAACTATACTTTCCCAGCATTTTTACTTAAATGAACATAAGTTTGCTGAAATTAGATGTTCAGAAATATGTTTTACATTTGGACAAGAGTTTATAACACTGACTTACCTCAAAAATGTATTTTGTGGTGTTAAAATATTCATATTAAGATTTAGAAGCATTTCAAGAAATTCTTGTAAGTACTCATCAGCAGAACTTATCATGACTGTTAATATTTATATTTCCCTCTGTTTTCACTCTCATTCAGTGTTTCTAATTGCTGCTGGGCATGTTATAAAATGAATTTAATAAATCAAAAAAACTTGGATTTCCTTGGCTTAGATGTTAGTTTTACATGTATTTTACCTTTTACCCATTATGATTTTCAATATGCAGCAAGAGGACACTATAGGGGAGTGTTTTCCAATGCAAAAGAGGGAGATTAGAGATTGAATAAGCCAGTTCCCTAAAGTATAAAACTGGAGTCCTACAGCAGTTGCATATTCTGCTATATATAACCAACATGTGTGTGTGTATACACACATATATATGCATATAAATTTATATATTGATATATTTGCTTTAGTAAAATCATTGGGACCTCTAAGAAGGGTATCAGATGGAAAGTTTGGGGATTCTTATTGGGAATGTTGAATCCTAGTGAACTTAAATCCTGGGGAGTAAAAGTAATACAATGAAAGTATAGAGGATTATTCTATATTATCAAAGAAAAGAGGCTAGGAAGGGAAAACAGCAAGGTGAATTTTGTTTCTACTTCAAATAGCAATAGATACCTTAAGAATTGACTAAAATCGTCACAATATTTACAGTAAACTTACATTTACACAATATTTACAATAAAACAATGTATGTTTTATTATTTTGTTTGTTGCATTAAAAACCCCCAAAATGAAAGGGATTCAAATAAGAAAGAGAGAGACAAATCAAGAAAAGGCTCTTAATTATAGAGAACTGATGGTTCCTGGAAGAGTGGTGGGTGGGGGGATGGGTTAAATAGGTGATGGGGTTTAAGAAGGCACTTGTCATGGGGCACCTACGTGGCTCAGTTGGTTAAGCAGCTGCCTTCTGCTCAGACCACGGTTCCAGGGTCCTGGGATCGAGCCCCACGTCCGGCTTCCTGTTCAGCAGAGAGTCTGCTGCTCTGCTTACTTGTGCTCTCTATCTCTCTGTCAAATAAATAAATAAAATATTAAAAAAAAAAAAGAATGCACTTGTCATGATGAGCACCAGGTACTGAATGGAGGTGTTGAGTCACTGTATTATACACCTGAAACTAATATTACACTGCATGTGAACTAACTGGAATTAGAATGAAAACTTCAAAAATATGAAAGGGACTCTTTGCAGAAGAATCCAGAGAAATGGAAATATTTATTATATGTTCAACTGTGAAGGAGGAACTATAAGAGGTAAGTAAGATAAATGGGTACAGATGCTGAAAGAGGACCTCTAGTTGCACTCCAATGGGCTTTGGGAAAAACCAAAGATCCTAACCTAGGATGAAAAAGCAATGGGGAACTGGGCAGGAAGCTTTAACCAGCCTGAGATTTAATTGTTTCCTTAATGGGTGATGGATTTAGGTGGTGGTCCTCAACTCTGCACATTAGAACCACCTGGGGAGATTTTTCAACACACACCTGTTAGCTGGTATGACTAGGTTGAAGTGGGGTCTGAGCCTTTTAAATGCTCCCAGGTGTTTCTTTTGTACTATCAGGGTTTAGAACCACTGACTTAAGGTTTTTCTCACCTAATTTTTGCAAGTTCAGCATTAGAAGGTTTTTCTTGCTAGTTTATTATGTGCAATTACAATATCGTGCTGTTACATGACTAATGGTCCTTAGTTCTGTGGACCACAGTAAGTGTACTTCTAAAAAAGAGCTAAATACAATTAGAATCACTGCACCCCATTTTAAGATAATATTTAAAATAAGCTTTAAAGAAGTAAATACTCAGAACCAATCTTTCTCACTAGTCCCTGATTGTTATCAATTGATGTTATTCTCTGCTTGGTTTTTTTATAATCAGACTTCCTTAAAAAGTTGCCTTCACTCTCTAAACCTTTATCTTGGAAATAGACCTCTCTATATTAAAAGCTAGTGTAGTTCTAGATGACTATTGTCATCCAAAAGAAGCCCCTATTTTTTGGAAAGAAAACTAAAATATCTGTCCATTTTCCCATACCTCTTTAATTTTCTCTTTTATATCTTCTGTGGTCAAAAATGTAATACATTTTTTTCACATTCACGGTCATGATATAGATTTATTTCCATGATATAGATTTTTGATAAGCTATTGAAAATTAGAGAGTAAACTGCAGACACATTATGATTCTTTACCTCTAAATAATCCATGATATAGATTTATATCTGCCATATAAAAGAATGCATTTATTTGCTATAAAACATTACATTTTAATTTTTTAAGAGTATTTATTTGTTTATTAAGAATATTTAATATTTTAAGAATATTTATTCATTTTTTTAAGAGAGAGAGAGAAAACATGGATGGTGGGGAGGAGCCGAGGCAGAGGGAGAAGTAGACTCCCCCCTGAGCAGGGAGCACAATGCAGGGCTTGATCCCGGAACACCAGGATCATGACTTGAGCTGAAGACAGATGCTTAACCGACTGAGCCACCCAGGCACCCCAGAACATTACATTTTAAAACAACATCTTAAAAACACACACACACACACACACACAACAAAAAACAAACACAAACAAAAAACAACAACATCTAGTTAAAGAAATGATCAAGTTAAAAAATTACCATTTTGCAACCATCATAGAAATAATTAATCAGGGGCGCCTGGGTGGCTCAGTGGGTTAAAGCCTCTGCCTTCAGTTTAGGTCATAATCCCAGGGTCCTGGGATCAAGCTCCGCATCCCATTGGGCTCTCTGCTCAGCAGGGAGCCTGCTTCCTCCAATCTCTCTCTCTGCCTGCCTCTCTGCCTACTTGTGATCTCTGTCTGTCAAATAAATAAATAGGTTATTTACTGCATTTTAAAGTACTTCCCCACAAATTACAATAACAAAGGGAAAAATAAGGGTAACAAAGGGTAATCTTATAGTGGAGAAAACTGGTGGACACTCTCTTAACCAAGAGAGAATGCAAAAGAATAGACAAACTGGTGTCCGGTGCCTCATAAAGTGATGCACTCAGAAAGACTTAATGTCACCGAGGTAGTATTCCTGCCCAAAGTGCATTGCCTGAAACTAATCACAAAAATGAATCAGATCAATCTCAAGCAAGGGACATTCTATAGCTGGCCTGTATTCCTCAAAATTATTTATGTTGGGAAAGGCTGAACTGTTCCAGATCAAAAGAGATTAAAGAACACATCTCCACTAAATGCAGATCTTGGGTTGGATTCTGGATAGAAAGGAAAACTATTTTTTCTGTAAATGACTTTAAGAGGATAACTGGAGGGACATTTGGGTGGCTCAGTCAGTTAAGTATGTGTATCTTGATCTTAGCATTGTGAGTTCAAGTCCCACATTGGGCTCCATGCTGGGTGTGGAGCCTACTTAAAAAAAAAAAAAAAAAGAAGGAGGGTAACTGGAGAAATTTGCATATGCATTGTAAAATACAGCATCAATGTTAAATCTCCTGGTTGTGATCATTTTAACATAGTTACATAATATAAAGTCACTGGTTTTTATGAAATACATGATAAAATTATTTAGAGGTAAAGAATCATAATGTGTCTGCAGTTTACTCTCTAATTTTCAATAGCTTATCAAAAATAATAATAAAATTACAATAATTATATAAATATTGAGACAGAAAGGTAGTGTAGCAAATTGTTAACAATTGATAAACCTTGGTGACAGATAGAAGGAAGTTCATTTTACTATATCTGTAACTTTAAAGTTTTTTTCAAAACAAAACATTTGGAAAACCCTCATATACAGTATACTTAATAGCCTTGTAAAGAAACACATACAGTTTTGCAAAGGTCTAGTATATATTTTTTTTAAGATTTTATTTATTTATTTGACAGACAGAGATCACAAGTAGGCAGAGAGAGAGAGCGATAGGAGGAAGCAGGCTCCCTGCCGAGCAGGGAGCCCGATGCGGGGCTCCATCCCAGGACCCTGGGATCATGACCTGAGCTGAAGGCAGAGGCTTTAACCCACTGAGCCACCCAGGCGGCCCGGTCTAGTATATTTTCATTACCTTTTTTCTCCCCTCTTTATTAACTGCTTTAACAAATGTTTAATGATTTGTGAAAAGATGTTATAGTTTTAGGAAAGAGCTTCCTTAAAGTGATCATTTGAGGGACGCCTGGGTGGCTCAGTTGGTTAAGCAGCTGCCTTCGGCTCAGGTCATGATCCCTGCGTCCTGGGATCGAGTCCCACATCGGGCTCCTTGCTCGGCAGGGAGCCTGCTTTTCCCTCTGCCTCTGCCTGCCTCTCTGTCTGCCTGTGCTCTCTCTCCCTCTCTCTCTCTCATAAATAAATAAAATCTTTAAAAAAAAAAAAAAGGTGATCATTTGAAAATTGAGAAATCTTTTTATAGTCTCATAACCTTCTCCTAACTTAACTAGTTTAGTAAATTCAAGGGTTTTGGTAGTTAGGTTATTCTTTGTTTCTTTTTATTGTAGTAAAATATGCATAAAACATCATTCTAGCTACTTTCAGTGGTGTTAAGAACATTCACATTGTTGTACAACCATCATCACTATCCATCTCCAGAACTTTTTAATCATCCCATACTGAAACTCTATACCCATTAAGCAATAACTCCTATCCACACCTTTATATAACTATATATTCTGAATATTAATCTCATCACATATACAGTTTGCGAATGTTTCCTACCATTCTGTGGGTTTTTACTCTTTTAATTTTCGTAGTGTCCAGTTTGTCTGTATTTTCCTTTGCTGCCTGAGCTTTTGGTATTGTAGCCAAGAAATCATTTCTATTTTGCTTCTTAAAGTGGTGAATAGCCATAGATTTTGTGTGTTTGAGTGTTTTAGAATAGGAATGATACTCCTGGTTATTTATAATTTCTGGAACGTGCAACCCACA
This sequence comes from Mustela erminea, assembly GCF_009829155.1. NCBI lineage: Eukaryota > Metazoa > Chordata > Mammalia > Carnivora > Mustelidae > Mustela > Mustela erminea. The sequence goes on from NC_045615.1 coordinate 83,871,329, forward strand.
CTTTTTGGCCTCAGTAGTGTGTAAATTCAAAATGAAATTATATTTCCTTTTTGTAACTAAATTATCACTGATTCATTTGCTGAAATATAGTCCTTTTACGTCTTCCCTCTGCTATTTCTGGAAAATGTCTTAGGGGAGTTCCTCATGTGCTTCAGAACAGATCACTCAGTTTTTTGTTTGTTTTTTGTTTTTTGTTTTTTCTATTCAAGCCTCTTCCTTTTGCCTGTGCTGCCAGTGACCCTCGTGAAATGTCTATTCTGCTGGGCAGAGGTGTCTCCTAGTGCATATGCCACTGAGGCCTCCAACTTGTCCTCTGACCCAGAGAAATGGGGAAACTTCACTCCTCCCTCATCCCTGATCCAGATATCTTGAGCTTCTTGGCATAGACACCTGTCTTGACTTTGCTGCCCCCAGGCAGGCGCAGGAAGGGAATCCCACAGGCCATGTGCTGAGTCTCAGGATGGGAAGCCGAAATTCTGTTAAATAAAAAGTTATTCTAAAACTTATTAAAATAGTAAAGAAGTCTTTATTCAGGACTGTTGCAATAGGTGTCTAGGCAATTGCAATAGGGGAGAAAGCTCAGGCTCACCTCTGCATACAGCAAAGACTGGGGAAGATTTACAACCAAAAAACAGAAACAGAGGGGTCAGTAGAATGGAAAACTACCAAGATCTGACATCAAAGGTAGGGGGGTTGTCAAACTGACAGAACAGCATTCTTGCTGATGGCAGGCCAGGGAAATCAGGTATAAAGTGTGGGGGTTGAGGAATCTCATCAGATATCAGGTGATGGGGGATTATCTTTAAACTGACTTAGCAAGATCATCCTATAACAGGGTATTCAGGCCCAGCAGGGATGGGAGTCAAAACCAAGGCCTAGTTAAGAAAAAGGCTCAGAGGAGTCTATCTAGAAGTTTGATTAAGAAGTGAATATTTGGAGTGCCAGGGTGGCTCAGTCAGTTAAGTGTCTGCCTTCGGCTCAAGTCATGATCCCAGAGTCCTGGGATGGAGCCCTGCATTGGGCTCCCTGTTCAACAGGAAGCCTGCTTCTCCCTCTCCCACTCCCCGTGCTGTGTTCTCTCTCTCAGTGTGTCCCTGTCAAATAAATAAAATCTTTAAAAAAAAAAAAAGAATTTAAAAGAAAAAAGAGAAAGGAGTACATTATATCTGGAATATAGAACATTAAAGAACTAGCAAAATTCCAAAGAAAAAACCATAATCATCCTTACTCAGATCATTCAATCCCATGTAATTAATTCTTATTCTGCTTGATCTTGGGTTAACAGTTTTAGGAACCTGTCAGCTTCTCAGCTAGAGTTCTAGAAATCCTTACTCAGTTCAGTGGTATGGTCTCAAACTTTTTTAAGTAATGGCACCAAAAGCCTGTATCCTAGAGTATCTGTCATATTCTTTTCCATGGCTCCCTGAGAGAATCGCTTTTTGTTGAGGATGAAATGCTCTGACCCATAACTGATTCCAAACACTTTCAAGAAAGTATCAGAGTGGGACTCCTGGATGTCTCAGTGGATTAAGCCTCTGCCTTCAACTTGAGTCATGATCTCAGGGTCCTGGGATCGAGTCCCACATCGGGCTCTCTGCTTGGCAGGGACCCTACTTCCTCCTCTCTGTCTCTGCCTGCCTCTCTGCCTGCTTGTGATCTCTATCTGTCAAATAAATTAAAAAATCTTAAAAAAAAAAAAAAAAGAAATTATCAGAGTAAAGCAATAACTACCTGTGAACAAAAGACTTAAAAGACCATGATTGAAAATCCAATGTTTGTTAATTTGATCAGGAATTTTTGTTATTTTTATAGTGTACCACATTTAAAAATAATAACTGGAATTTTAATTGGTAACATTATACTGGTCATATCATAGACAATGAGAATATTGCTAAATTCTATGAATTTTATACAAGTTCTGAAATATTTATATTAATGACATTTACCCATACAGATATAATCTAGGGAAGGTTAGGTATCTCAACAGTCATTTTTTTATGCCATTCAACATATGAAATACCCTAATTATTTTTTAATATCTCTCTTTTTACTAAGTGAAAGAACAAATCCTTTGTGATTTTCCAGAGCCCCACTTGAAAATCTCATAGCCTGGGATCAAGATTTTACTTAGGATTTGATTTTGGGAAGGCAGAATGTCAAAAGGTTTGAACAGTTACTTAAATAAGATCCTAGGTCACTGTGAAACAATCCTGAGCTACCTATTTAACCAAAGAGACAATAAAAGAAATCAAAAGTAACTATAGAAGGTAACCTGATTGTAAAAAACCTTAGCTCTTTCAAAAAGTGAGAAAACTTGGTCCTCCTAAACAACTGAGGACATGATAAAGGTTAACTTAAAGCACAGAGAATTATTCTGATAAGACACAAAAATCTTGATTTCCTAGGCATATTATTCAAAAGGTAAAGAAAAAGCTTTCACAATCTCTTACCAAGAGTAGACCAATAATCCAAGAAAAGTTTATCATATTTTTTTAAAATTTTATCATTTTTAATAGGGAGAAAACCAAAATCTAGTTTTGTATCAGTGTGCTTTTGGTATCAAAGTTCTTCTTTTTTTTTTTTTAACTTATAAATGAACCGGCTTTGACTTGCTGAATCTGAGGCAGCTTTGACCATGAGATAAATTTCCTTTTCTAAGATTTTGTCCTACACTGTTTCTCTTTTTCATTCTGAAATAACTAGTCATTTAATTTAAGACAAAAATTATTCTTTTTCCCTTAACAAAAACACAACCTACATTCCTTGCTTTCTTTTCACATTAAGTTTCTCTTTACCCTTATTATTTGTAGTAGTTTTATTTATATATACTTATTATAATTTTTAGCCATTAGTAACCTTTTTTGAAACAGAAAAAATGGGGAAGTAGTCAACTGTGAATTTTATGTTGCGTACCATAATTCTGCAGCAGATTGGCAAATCTTATATTATTTGTATCAGTCAGGGTTCTCCAGAGAAACAGAACCAATAGGACATATACAGATATATATAATATAAGATTTATTATAGGAGTTGGCTCATGCAGTTATGGTGGTCAAGAAGTGCTGTCTGCCATCTACAAATTACAGAACCAGGGAAGGCAGTGGTGTAATTTAGTCTGAGTCATAAGATCTGAAAATTAAGAGACCAATGGTATTAAGTCCCAGTCTAAGTCCAAAAGCCCAAGAACCAGGAACTCTGATGTCCCCAAGAGCAGTAGAAAATGGATGTGTCAGCTCAAGAGAGGAAATTTTCTTTTTCTTCACCTTTTTCTTCTATTCAGGCTCTTGTTGGATTAAATAATGCCCACCAGCACTGGTAAGGGCAGTGGTCTACTTGGTCTACTGTTTCAAATGCTAATCTCTTCCCAGACATCCTCACAGACACGCCAGGAAATGGAGTTCTACCAGCCATCTAGATATGTTTAGCCCTGTCAAGTTGACAACATAAAATTAGCCATCCCTGCATCTCACAATTTTTATGGATATATACTTCCTCATAGTACAACTTTTCAATATGGCAAAAAGAATTTATTAATAGACCCAAATACATTTAGCTTCTCTGTGCCATATTAAAATAAGAAGCCAAAGTATGTACACTTAAATTTATGCTTAGTGATGAATGTTTCAGATAGTTTATCTTACTTAGAAATGATCTAGATAAGGGTGCCTTCATGTCTCAGTTGTGTCTGCCTTCGGCTCAGGTCATAATCTCAGGGTCTTGGAATTGAGCCAGGAGTTGGGCGCTCAGTGGAGAGTCTGCTTCTCCCTCTCCCTCCCCTCTGCCCCTCCCCTTGTTTGTGCTCTCTCTCTCAAATAAATAAATAACATCTTCAAAAAAGAGAAAAGGGTTAGAAAAAAAGAAGAAAAGGGAAAAGAAAAACATTCAGAATAATTTCTTTTTTTTTTTTTAATTTAAATTTCTATGTTTCTGATAGTTTCAGGATTATTTAATTTATTTAAGTGTGTATTTCTCTCTAAGCCAGTTTGGTTGGGTTTTCCAAAAGATTTTACTTATTTATTTATTTAACAGAGAGACAGAAAGAGACAGGGAGAGAGGGGGCCCAAGCAGTGTGAGTGGGAGATGGAGAAGCAGGCTCCCTGATAACCAGGATCCTGGGTTCATGAACTGAGCTGAAGGCAGACACTTAATGACTAAGCCACCCGATCGCCCCTCCCTGAGTTTCTTATGAGCTTCCGGTGGGGACAAGAGACTTAAAGTTGTAGCGATTATGGGGCGTTGAGGGCCTGGAGTGGGGCAGGAAAGGTCTGGAGGGGTGGATAGGGGCATGGAGGAGACAGGAGTTGGGAGGTGGACAAACTAAAAGTTTCAAGGGATGAAGGGAAGATTGAAGGTGGTAAAAGGAGTAGAGGTGATGGAAAAGGAGAGGTCTTAGATGAGCCAGTTAGGAGAGATCCTAAGTTCCAAATTATCCTTTGTAAAATCATGTCAGCTAGAAAGAAAGTGGGTAGAATTAGTGCCTTAGTGATGGAGCATATAGTTAATAGGAGTTTGAGGAAAAGGGGCTTCAGCTGACTGAGACCTTCTCATGGGAGAAGCAGGATCAAATAGAGAAGAGAAAGAGACTTCACAAGGAGCCAGGAAACAAATTTCCAGCCTAGGAGTCAGGACATAAATCATACTTGAAACAAAGTGCTGGGAAGAAATTTCCAACCCAAAAATCAGGGAGTGATCTCCATTTGAAAGTTCTGGAAAGAACTCCCAGCTCAGGAGGTCTCTTTCAAACAAAAAACCCCTGTGACTGCATGTAACCCAGCCTCAGAGAGTATACTCAGAACCCTAAGACTCAGAATCTGCCCTTACAGCGCTTCAATGGCCTGTCATCCAAAGCACTGGCTTAGTCGTCAGACTCACCAACGTATCCCCAGTCAGTCAGGACTGAAGACAAAGGCTTCAAAGATATACACTTGGGATCCTGGGTGAGGGGTCCAGGGTCTGATGATGAATGGGATCCTGAGTGGCAGCATCGCAACTGTTAAAGAAAAAGTTATTCTGACGTCTGTTAAAGCAGTAAGGAATACTTTATTTGGGACTATGGCTACAGGCGTCAAGACTGCGGCAACAGAAAAGAGAGATCAGGCTCTGCTCTGAATGCGGCAAAGACAATGGAGATTACAGCCAAGGAGCCGAGTGAGGAATCTGTGGGTGAAAAATTACTAAGAGGAGATACCCGCAGGAGGGGGATTCTTGTTAAGTGACTTAACAGGACTCTTACTGAAGGCAGGCTAGGGTGCTCATGTGTCACGGGTAGGAGATTCTCAACTGGGCTATATAGCCAGCATGGGGGCTCTGGATCAGGCCGGGTCAAGTGGAAGGTCAAGGAGTCTGCCTACTGCCTGACCACAGGGAGAGTCTTTGTCAATACCTTTGAGGATCTGCACTTGCCCATGAGTATTCTGGTGCTAAAGGGAGAGTGACATTAAGTGGCAAATAAAGAACACCATCCGAGGTAGAAAAAAGAGACACTGGAAGAGAGGAAAATCTTGTATTTTAGTAGCTTTAATAGCGTTTTTTTTTTCTTGCTTCTTGAACAAAGTGCTCTGCATTTTCATTTTGTACCGAGCCCACAAGTTGTGTTGCCTTTCCTGCAAGCAACCCAGGGAGCATGTATACAATGCATCCATTTTCTTGGGATTCTATTTCCTCAGGCATAAACTAGAGGAAAGTTTAGTCTGAAAATGTTTCTTGTCATAATCTAGTTTCCTTATCTCTTTGCAAACAAATGGTTGGAAACAGCTAATCAAATATCTTTAGAGAAAGGGATAATTTTTAGGCATGTGGCAGTTGAAATTCAGATTGTGGAAGAAAATAGTTACTTTTTCTGGAGAGGCAAGCTTCCATCAATAATAAGCTAATTGAAAGGACTAAGCAGAACGTTAACATCAGTTTTTGCATTTGTGTAACTTGCTGATTCAGAGCATCGGTAAGGGGCGATGCTATGGTCTGAATATCCGTGTTCCTACAAAATTCGTATGTTGAAATCCTGGCCCCAAAGGTGATGATTTTAGTATGTGGGGCCTTTCAGAGTTACTTAAGTCTGGGAGGGACCATCATGAATGGGTTCATGCCTTGTGAAAGAGGCTCCACGGAGACCCCTAGGCCCTTCCATGATGTGGGACAGAGTGAGAAGGCCCCAGCTGTGAACCAGGAAGAGGGCGCTCACCAGAGTGTGATCATGCTGCTACCTTGATCTTGGAATTTCCAGCCTCCAGAACAGTGAGAAATAAATTCCTGTTGCTTATCAGCTGCCCAGTCTGTGCTCTTTGGTTACAGCAGCCCAAATGGACTGAGACAGGTGGGAACTGACCAACTTTATAATTGTATCACTAGAAGATTTACCAGAATAGTACTTCCTGGACAGAAATGAGGATTTGACCTAAGGACAAATTCCAGTTCCATGCTCCCGCTCAGAATGCAGAAGCAACCCCCCAATTTGCAGACTTCCAAATTTAAACACTTGAAAATCGAGCCCCCACTAGTTCCCTGATAGCAAAAGCTTTTGCTGCCGTAAATTATTATACTAAAATTCTTTTATTTGATTTTCACGTGGCTTTATAGTGTGCACTTTGTCTTTGGCTCACATTTTTCTGCCTCTGACCTTGCCCTTGACCTTCTTACCTTCTTCACTTTCTCATTTGCAAAACAGGACAAACCTCACACCAGAGGTGAGAATGGATAAATACTATTAAAAATAAACTTATTCCCTGATCTCTCCTGTTTCCATTTTAAATATATTAAAAATATCATATCTTCATCTCTAAGTAAAACAGGATAGCAAATGGATTCAAAGTCTAGTGTTTTCATTCTAAAAAATTACTGCTTTATGAAAAGTTCTTCTGCACCCGTGTGAAAAGGGATTACTTGTACTGCAGTCTCATCTTCCTTTTGCCACAATATTTTACAGGGAACTGCACCTTGCCCCAAATTCATGCCCCAACATTTCCTTTCTTTCTTCTTTACGAAACATTTCCACATTTTAGCAGGTTTTACACTGCGTTGATATAAACATTCGAGTTTTAAAATTTTTATCCCTGACAATGTCATTGGGTCTGATATTTCCTTTTAGTTTAAAGATGTCCACACCATAACCTCAGAATAGCAAACAGTGTTCTTTTATTTATTTATTTATTTATTTTAAAGATTTTATTTATTTATTTGACACAGAGAGAGATTGCAAGTAGGCAGAGAGGCAGGCAGAGAGAGAGGGAGAAGCAGGCTCCCTGCTGAGCAGAGAGCCCAACGCAGGGGCTCGATCCCAGGACCCTGGGATCATGACCTGAGCCGAAGGCAGAGGGGCTTAACCCACTGAGCCACCCAGGTGTCCCAACAGTGTTCTTTTAAAGAGCTAATACCAATAGTTGGTAACAGCTTCCTGTAGCACATTGAAAAGTACTCAAGAACATATCTGAGCTTATTAAAACAGAAAATCACGGTAGATTAGTGCTGTCTACCCTTAGGGAGGGGTAGGGAGTGATGGCCCAGGTGCCAAATACTTTCTAATCCCCTCCCCTCTCCTCCAAGGTTTGGTAATTACACATTCTCAAACACCAGGGTGGAAGCAGCCAACGGTAGGAGCCAATTAAGAGTTTGGATTGAGGGGTGTCTGGGTGGCTCAGTGGGTTAAGCCTCTGCCTTCAGCTGGGGTCATGATCTCAGGGTCCTGGGATCCAGCCCCGCATTGGGCTTTCTGCAGGGAGCCTACTTTCCCCACCCCCTCTCTCTGCCTGCTGCTCTGCCTATTTGTGATCTCTCTCTCTGTCAAATAAAAAAAAAAGAGAGAGAGAGAGAGAGTTTGGATTGAGAAGGCCTTTCTCAATGCCTCTAAAACCCTAAGATGGCGACCCCTTGGCTGCTAATTATGTATTCTCTTTTCTTCCAGGTGGTGACCTTTTGTTTTTTGTTTTTTGTTTTTAAGATTTTATTTATTTGACAGACAGAGATCACAAGTAGGCAGAGAGGCAGGCAGAGAGAGAGGAGGAAGCAGGCTCCCCACTGAGCAGAGAGCCCAGATGCAGGGCTCCATCCCAGGACCCTGAGATCATGACCTGAGCCGAAGGCCGAGGCTTTAACCCACTGAGCCACCCAGGCGCCCCCAGTTGGTGACCCTTTGATGACTCACCTGCTATTTTACATAACCCATGATGCAATGGGTGATAGAACATCTTATTAAGGTATAATACAAATCTGTTAAATGACTTTAAGTGAGCAAATTTGATTCATTTCATAGGCCCACATACCTGTTCAGGGTCACCTATTTCTCTAGAATTTTGTTAGGAAAGAGAAAGAATAAATCGAGATCAAGACCAGAGGGTGGACATAACACATGTGTTTGTGCCTTCTAGATTACTGAATTTGTTCAAGCTGCTGGTGGGGACATGAGGCAGGTGGGAAGGAGAAAGGCAAGTCAGAAGACCATGATAACTGCGACTGATGAAAAAACCGATAGAGGATGGGTTTAAAGGTTTGGGCAAAATGAAGCTTGTACTTTTTTGTACAATATTTTTTTGTTTGTATAGTATCTCTCTCTGATTGCTGATAATGAGCTTCAGGATATTTAAATTGAAGTTACATATAAATCTTCTCAAATGCCTGGGTGTATCATTTAGTTGTTACTTTAACCCATCATGATAAAGATGTTCATTTGACATGAGCTTTCCTAAAGTCTGGCATAAATCCTTTTGATTTGGAGATAGTGTGGGTACTCACAGCCTTTAGGTAGCACAGCTGCAGATATACAGAGCCTGAGTTCTTCAGTGGGTCTCTACTGACTTTAAAGACTTAAGAAGGATAAAGGAAGGAGAGGTCTAGTTTAAGAAAGAGACCCCAGGAATAAGAACCTAGGTCAGGTTCTCTGTAAGATGCTTTTGAATTAACTTCAGTTCCGAGAGCTGAATTAGGTCAGATTAACCTCCAGGTTGCTGGGATTCCTAAAGGTGACTTAACTTTCAGAAGACTCAAATCAGGATAATCCTGGAAGTCAACTAAGGAGAATCCTACCTATTGGAGTTGACCCTAAAACAGCACCTCCTTCTCACGGCAACCTCCGTCCTCTAATTATGATATCTAAATCAGTGTTTTGAGGAAAATACAAGGATGTACTTTGGGTTACAGGGCATAGGGAATCCTTTTGGTGTCTCTGTGATGGCTCTTCATTTTGTATTCTTTGAGTAGGGAAGTGTCCGGAAGGAAACTCCTCAACACAAACCACAGTGGCTTCTGTGATGGGCAGTGATGTTTGAGAAATACCATGTTGCTTGACACTCAGACTTTTTTGAGCTATGTGTCAATGTATTTGTAGAAAATACTGCTGTGAGGACCCTTATGTGAAGATGTCTATAAACCTTTTCATTCTTTTCCAAATAATCACTGTAGGAAGAAAAAAACAAGCAGTTCCTACCTCAGTATCCTAAGTTGTTATGTCACATCCAAATTTGCTCTAAAAGTCTCTGTGGAAGAACCAGGAATATGATTTTAATGACCGGGGTGGGTTCTTGCATTGTAAGTGTACAAAACACTATGTTGAGAAGGCTTAGTGCTCTGAATCACCCAATGTACTTTATACATTTATTTAGAGAGGAATAGTTTAGTTTTAATTATTTATGATAATAGCTCTCAGTGCACTAGTAAATGTCCTTGGGTACATATTTTGTAAAAGTAATGAAGTCTTTGTAATGTGAGCTTTCTCCTTAGCTATAAGCTGCCCTCCCTTTGCTGAAGAACCAGAGCAGAAGACTGTGTCTGTGTTTTTATACAAGAGTGTATATAAATTACCAGGCTTGAGATTTAGCAAGATGTTACTGAACGTCATCAAGAATTTCTAAAATTTATTCCTGAATATACTCATTACTGCTATCCTCCAATCACCCTCTTTCCCAGCCATGACATTAGCAGCCTGACCAGAGAAAATACCACTGTACAGAAGATGAGCAGCCTGTCAGAATATTTTTGTTGTTGTTGTTTCTCAGTGTTTTTCATGTTGTTCTTCCTCTGTTGCTATAGTCCTCTGGTATTGTGATAAAGCACACAGCAAGAAAGAATGTAAATCTGCTCTATTTCCTTCTGACTTAAGTTATCTATACGGTAACTGATGGGTAAGTCTTATTATGCCAAGGAAACATTTTCTTTCAATTACCTTCTTTCTCCTACTCTTCTCCCTCTGTCTCCTCTGCATCGGATTAGCTTTATAGTTCCCCTTCTAGGAAACTTCCACACACCAAAGGCAGAGAAATTGTCCAGAGGGCAATCAAAGTGCACACATCATCCACTGAGCTCACAACTGGGAGGGCTAAGACCACCAAAATTATAGGTTCTGCTTTCCACGTTTTTAGTAGCCCTCTGCACTTGTCTATTTAGAAGACAGCAAACCTTGATGATGGTCGTGACCAATATTCACATTATAGTGAACAGAGCAAAACCCTGGTATACTTTGATTTAATATCTGCTGCATTCGCTCTTTGCAGGTGACTTAAAAGTTGCTGGTTTGCAAAAGGAATTCCTATTTCACGGGGATTTGTTGAGAATTACATGAGACAATGCCTTTAAAGTATTCTGTAGGAAAGAATCAGCCAACCCAGAAAGCTGGTGGGTGAGAGTCACTTGGCTAGTGAAAAAACCTTCATATCTTAATTACCGATGTTGGAGATTTGGAGACTCAAGAAGTCTCTAGATACAGCTCTTAAAATTTTACTATACAATGTTATCACATTTAGGTTCCCATCACTCCATAGGCTTCAACACAGAAACTAAATATTAAGAAAGTTATATGTAAGTGCCTCATTTGCAAATGAGATCCAAACAGATTATAGTCATTTGGACAGGAGAAACAGTTCCTGTAATATCCAAATTATCCACCTACAAATTAGACATGTCTTCTGTGTAAGTAAAGGAGACTAACAATTTGGCTTAAAACATTTCTGTCTCCAGAAAAAGAGGCTCCCAGACACTGGCTTTGAAGTAAAGGGGTCACCAGTGATTTAGAAGCGCTAGCAGAAACCAGAGAACCTGATCATGGGAAGGGAACTCTGGAGGGACAAATGCAGTGATCCATGAGGCAACAATGCTAGAAAGGACATGTGGGGAACACACTGGGCCGATCAGGCTCCCTGACACACATGGGTGGGCGCAGAATGGGGAGCAGCTTCTATAAGAAATGGCAAGGCCACCTGCCCATCAGGTTTGGAATGCCAGCTCATGGATGCAACAGAATGGACAATGGAAAGTGTTTTAATTAATCCTCTTATTCATAAAGGTTTCTCTTTCAATGAAAGGGGACTGTTGCAGTTATCTACTGCCACGTGACAAACTACTCCAAAAGGTAGTGGCTTAAACCACGTGATTTTATTTATTTGCTTATAATTCTCACTTAAATCCATTAGTTCATGATTAGTTCGTAGTGATTAGTTCATAATGTTTGAATCTGCTCAAGCCTTTATTTATTTATTTATATACTTTTATTTTTATTTTTTATTTAAGATTTTTATGTATTTATTTGACAGAGAAAGGCACAGCGAGAGAGGGAGCACAAGCAGGGGGAGCTGCAGAGAGAGAGGGAGAAGCAGGCTTCCCACAGAGCAGGGAGCCAGGAGCCGGATGTGGGGCTCCATCTCAGGACCCTGGGATCATGACCCCAGCGGAAGGCAGACGCTTAACGACTAAGCCACCCAGGTGCCCCTATTTATTTATTTAAAAAATATATATTTTATTTTTTTATTTGACAGAGAGAGAGAGATCACAAGTAGGCAGAGTCAGGCAGAAAGAGAGGGGAAAACAGGCTCCCTGCTGAGCAGAAAGCCCTATGCGAGGCTTGATCCCAGGACCCTGAGACCATGACCTGAGCCAAAGGCAGAGGCTTAACCCGCTGAGCCACCCAGGCGCCCCTCATCATGTATTTTTTTTAATTAGTGGAAACATCATAGCCTCCAAACAGTATAGCAGGAGGTGAGGATAAAGACGGCCGGGGGAAACACAAAAACCAAAAATCAGAAAACATTGTTGGGGCGCCTGGGTGGCTCAGTGGGTTAAGCCTCTGCCTTCAGCTTAGGTCATGATCTCAGGGTCTTGGGATCAAGTGCAGCATCGGGTTCTCTGCTCAACAGGGAGCGTGCTTCCCCCCGCCCCTCGCTGCCTGCCTCTCTGCCTACTTGTGATCTCCGCCTGTCAAATACATAAATAAAATTTAAAAATAAATAAATAAATAAAATCTTTTTAAAAATAAAAAAAAAGAAAACATTGTTAATCTAACAGAAAGTGGGAAAGAAGGAAGAAAAAGTTGCCTAAACAGTAGAGTCTCCTAGTAAGCGAAAGTTCTTCACTAAGCCTTGCATAGCCATCTTTAGAGTCTGTAAATCTAGCCTCTGTCGTGAAAGTGCATTTTGAGCTAGGACACTCGGTTCTATTCCTGACCCTCCTTGTGGCAAGTCATGCAGCTTCTTTGGGCCAAAGGTGTGCATGGATCCTTAGGCTATATTAAGGGCTGGGACATCCTTTGACCATTGGCAGCTCTGTGACAGCTGGCTGGAGCTAGAGATTTAGTTTGCTGCCACAGAAGAAAGCCAAGCCAACTGGGTCACATGAGGAAGTAACCTGAGTCCTTTGCTCCAACCTGGTGAGCAACGTTCCATTTTGCCTGCTGCTGTTGTGGCTATTCAAGGATAGCCAAATGTGTATGACCAAATGAAATAGCCAATCCCAAGACACCATTTGAAGAGCGTCAAGTCCTCTATAAACTTTTGAAATACGAGTTGGCAAGTTTCTAGTAAAAGTGATTTGCAGCCTATTTGAATGAAAAGGAAGGAAATGGAGTGAATACCACAAAGATGGCTGCATCTTAGTGACCATATTTTTAGAGGACATGGGAATCTTGGAGAGGAAGAAAACCTTTCTTCACTCTCTCAAACATTGTTGTGAATTTAAGCTCTTTTCTTCTTTCCAGGTTCATCCTTTCAACAGCTTTCTAGTATTTTCCCATATGTTCTTCATTTTTTTCCCCATGGATTTTTGTGTGTGTGTGTTTACTGCCATCTACTAAGCCCTGCATTTATCCCATATTTCTCAGAATGCAGCTTTCTTACTACATTTCCCATTTCCTTTCCTATTCCCATTGCCTGCTAGCAAAACTTTGTCTTTTTAAAAAAAAAAAATCTCCTCCTCTTTTTCCTCTCTACTTCTGTATCTTATTCCCCCTGAAACTCTCTTCTGTTCTTGCTCTTGTCCTCTCTAGTTAGCATATAATGTCCATGAAAGGATTAAGTAGCAAAACAGTCTCAGAGTAAGGTCAGAATGTGTTGTGATGTGGAAAAATTTCCATATTAACTATCTTATTGGTTGAAGTTATTGTTCCTTTTTATCCTCCTGGATAAAATGTCTGGATTTTTTTTTTTGTTTTGTTCATAAAATCTCCTAGGGCTCTAAAAAGCAAGTTGTCTTTCCTTTCTAAGTTGCTTCTTAATTTGATTTTCACCTGAAGTGTTGTATGGTTGAAGATAAGAAAGAAATCAGAGAAAGACTAGATAGAGAAAGAAAAAAAAAAAATCTGTGTAGATAACCTAATCCCATGTTGGGCTTTGATAAAGTCATAGCTAAGTTTTCCTGTGGGAATTTGAGGTACATCAGCACAGGTACTAAATAATACATTTTGGTGATAATGGAGATCTAGAACTGTTCTAAAGAGGGAAAACTACATGAAAGAAAGGGAGAAAAAGGAATTTTTTTTTTTAAGGGAAAGTAATAAAGGTCCCAGATAACAGACCCATAAATTCTTTGGGTGGAAGTAACTAAACTTACGACATCAAAACTAACTACTTTGCATATATTCATCGTTAACCTTCTTAACTTATGGGGTAGGTACCATTATTAGCCCAGCAGGGGGGATAGTTGAAGCATAGAGAGGTTCAACTTCCTACCCATGGTTACACAATTAGAAAGTAGTAGCCCTGGGAGTGCCTGGGTGGCTCAGTCCTTAAGTCTGCCTTCAGCTCAGGTCATAATCGCAGGCTCAGCAGAACGCGCAGATAGAGTTCTGCATCAGCAGGCTCCCTGCTCAGCGGAGAGCCTGCTTCTTCCTCTCCGGCTTCCCCTGCTTGGGTTCCCTCTCATGCTGTCTCTGTCAAATAAATAAATAAAATCTTTAAAAAAAAAAATGTAGTAGCCCTGGATTTGACCCCAAACAGTAATTAACCACAGTGGCATTTGGTTTTTTATTACAAGTAGTACTTGCTTTTCACACAAAAAAACAAAAACAAAAAACCTTTAAATGAAGTTTATTTCACCAATATTTCAGTAGAAAGGTGAGTTCCAAGATATGGGCAACCTAAAAATTTTGTGTGAACCTGGTCACATTTCAAATCTTTGTTCATATCTGTGATTCCAGTGAACCTGTCATAGAGAATGCTTGGGGCACCTGAGTGATGCAATTGGTTAATCGTCCAACTCTTGGTTTCAGCTCAGGCCATTATCTCAGGGTGGTGAGACCAAGTCCCAAGTCTGGCTCTGCATTCAGCATGGAGTCTGCTTACAACTATTTCTCCCTCTGGTCTCTACCCCACTGGCATGCTCATGAGGTCTCCCTCTAATAAATAATCTTTTTTTTTTTTTAAGAATGCTTAAAAATAAGTCACACAGTTTTCACTGGTAGCACTAAGGAATGTAAGACAATCACTAAATGATGGGTTTCAGAGAAAAATACTTTATGTGCAAAATTCTAAGTAAAGCCATAACATAGAACATAATTCAAAAATTTTAAAAACCTAGAAAAGAGAGGCACCTGGGTAGGCTCAGTAGGTTAAGTAAACATCCCATCCAACTCTTGATCTCAGCTCAGGTCTTGATCTCAGGATTATGAGTTCAAGTCCCATGATGGGCTCCATGCTGGGTATGTAGACTACTTTAACAAAAACAAAACAAAACAAAACAAAAACAACAACAAAACAAAAAACAAGATATTAATCAGTTAAGGTTAAATTCTAAGAAATCAGAATGTATATACTCGAAAAAAATAAGTGATTTTAAAAATCCATATACAGGGGCGCCTGGGTGGCTCAGTGGGTTAAGCCGCTGCCTTCGGCTCAGGTCGTGATCTCAGAGTCCTGGGATCGAGTCCCGCATCGGGCTCACTGCTCAGCAGAGAGCCTGCTTCCCTCTCTCTCTCTCTCTGCCTGCCTCTCCATCTACTTGTGATTTCTCTCTGTCAAATAAATAAATAAAATCTTTAAAAAAAATCCATATACAAATTTTAAAGGATTTTTTTAATTTAAAAAATTTAAGTTATTTATTTTTTTAAGCAATCTCTATACCTGAGATCAAGGGTCACATGCTTTTCCAACTGAGTCAGCCAGGCACCCCTAGGTGAATTTTAATATAGAAATATATAGCTGAAAAAAATATATAGCTGAGACATGGATATGCTATTGATGAAGGTATTTCAGGTAATCGTCATGTGATATAAACTTACCAATGCTGATAGTAGTAAGGGTAAAACTCAAGTATACAAAACAGGGTAGGAATTATCTATCACCCAGAGAAGGAATTATCTGTGAAATGCAAGATTTTGATTTTGAGCCAGAAAAAAGTCTATTGAGGTTGACTGTCAGCTCTTTTCTCCTGTGAGGCCATAGAAAGGCTGTCTATCTTGTGTTGTTTACACTGAATCGCCTATAATCATTTAATGGTTGGCAATATTTGCTGGGATAGCTAGTGATTACCCGTTCTTATACTACACAGACCAATATTCCATCATTAAACTTTGGACATAGATGTCAGTTGGCGGGGAGGAGCTAGAAGAAGCTGACCAAGTTGCTTTTCTAACATCCTCATGGCAGGTGCTATGGGACAATAAACTGATACTGTATCTCATGGTTAAATATCTTTTATTATTTTTTAAAAGGATTTACCCACTTAGGGGTACCTGGGTGGCTCAGTCAGTTGAGTGTCCAGCTCTTGATTTCAGTTTAGGTCATGATCTCAGGGTCATGGAATCGAGCCTCACATCAGGCTCTGCCCTCAAATGGGAGTCCGCTTGAAGAAGATTCTCTTCCTCTGCCTCTACCCCCACTTGCGTACATGCTCTCTCTCTCTATCTCTCAAATAAATAAATAAAATCTTTAAAGTATAGATTATTCCAAGAGGGAGTACACTTTGAGGGTGACTTAGACTCACCTGTTCAATAATTCGCTCTTAGTTCTGCTCTATTCACATTAGTGGGTGTTGTATGTGGCTTCTAGACCTTGATAAAAGACTTGGAACTTCTAAGTTGGTCTCCTTATTTTCTCACTAATATAGGGTTGAGTTACTGGCATTGTGGTACAAAAAAAATTTTTTTAAGTTTTTATTTTAATCCCCCTGTGCTAATCATAAGTGCACTCCTTAATCTCCATCACCTATGTAACCCATCCCCTAACCCACCTCCCCTCTGGTAACCATCAGTTTGTTCTCTATTGTTAAGAGTCTGTTTCTTGGTTTCCCTTTCTCTGTCTCAGTCTCTTTTCCCCCTTTACTCCTTTGTTTTGTTCCTTAACTTCCACATATGAAAGAGATCATATTGACTATTATAAATAATGCTGCTATAAGTATAGGGGCATGTATCCCTCTGAATTCATGTTTTTATAGTTAGGGTAGTTCTGTTTTTAACTTTTTGAGGAACCTCTGTACTGTTTTCCACAGTAGCTGCACCAGTTTGCATTCCCACCAATAGTGCATGAGTGTTCCTTTTTCTTCACATCCTCAACCAACACCTGCTATTTCCTATTTTGCTGATTTTAGCCATTCTGACAGGTGTGAGGTGATATCATTGTAGTTTTGATTTGCATTTCCCTGATGATAAGTGATGATGAGCATCTTTTCATATGTCTGTTGGCCATCTGAATGTTTTCTTTAGAAAAATGTCTATTCATGTCTTCTGCCCATTTTTAAAATTGGATTATTTGGGTTTGGGGTGTTGAGTTTTTCAAATTCTTTATATACTTTGGATACTAACCCTTTATCAGATATGTCATTTGCAAGTATCTTCTCCCATTTGACAGGTGACCTTTTAGTTTTGTTGATTGTTTCCTTCTCTGTGCAAAAGTGGTTTGCTTTTTGTTTTATTTTTTTTTCTCTTGAGGTAGTCCTAATAGTTTATTTTTGTTTTTGTTTCCCTTGCCTCATGAGACCTATCTAGAAAGCAAGTTGCTTCTGCTGATGTCTGAGACATTACTGCCTGTGTTCTCTTCTAGGATTTTATGGTTTCAGGTCTCACATTTAAGTCTTTCATCCATCTTGAATTTATATTTGTGTATGATGTAAGATAGTGGTCCAGTTTCATTCTTTTGCATGTGGTTGTTCAGTTTTTCCAATACCATTTGTATGGTAGAGAAGAGACTGTTAACTCTTTTATGTATTTGGGTACTGCCATGTTGGGTGCACAAATGTTCACAATTGTAATATCTTCTTGGATTGTCCACTTTATTTTTATATAGCGTCCTTCTTTGCCTATTCTTACAATCTTTGTTTTAAAGTCTATTTTGTCTGATGTAAGTATTGCTACTCTGGCTTTCTTCTGATCTCTGTTTGCATTATAAATGTTTCTCCATCCCCTCAATTTCAATCTGCAGGTGTGTTAGGTTTAAAATGAGTCTTTTGTAGGTAGCATATAGATTGGTCTTGTTTTTTTATCCATTCTGTCACCCTCTGCCTTTTGATTGGAATGTTTAGCCCATTTAATTCAAAGCAATTATTGATAGACATGTACTTATTGTCATTTTATTTCTTATTTTGTGATTGTTTCTGAAGATTTTCTCTGATTCTTTCTTGTGTTTCTCTCTTTCTTGGTATGTTGCTTTTTTTTAGTGAAATATTTAGATTTCTTTTTCTTTATTCTTTGCAAATTTTTTGGTGGTTTTTGATTTGTGGTTACCATTAGGTTTTTATATGACATCTGCATACAGCAGTCTATATTAGGTTGTTTAAATCTGAACCTATTCTTTACTCTTCTCCTCCTCACTTTTTAGGTATAAGATGTCATATTTTATGTCCTTTTATTTTGTGAGTTCCTTGACTAATTTTTTTTTTACAGAAATATTCATTTTACTGCTTTTGTGTTTCCTACCTTCACATTTTCATTTTTGGCCTCTCCTTTCCACTCAGAGAGTCCCTTTTAATATTTCTTGCAGAGCTGGGTTAGTTGTCATGAACTCCTTTAGTTTTTGATTGTCTGGGAAACTCTCCATCTGTCCTTCTATTCTCAATGATAACCTTGCTATATAGAGTATTCTTGGCTGCAGGTTTTTCCCATTTAGCACTTTGAATGTATCCTGTCACTCCTTTCTGGCTTGGAAAGTTTCTGCTGAAAACTTTGCTGATACTTTATGGGCTTTTCTTTGTATGTAAATGTCTGGTTTTGTCTTGCTGCTTTTAATATTTTTTCTCTTTCATTATATTTTGCCATTTTAATTAAAATATGTCTTGGTATGCATTTGTTTTTGTTGATTTTTGGGGGGGTTTCTGTGCTTCTTGGATCTGGATATGTTTCCTTTCTTAGATTAGGAAAAATTTGAGATATTATTTCTTTTTCTTTTTTTTCTTTTTTCTTTAGATTTTACTTATTTATTTGAGAAAGAGAGAGAGAACACGCAAGCAGGAGGGGTGAGGCAGAGAGAGAGGGAGAAGCAGACTCCCTACTGAGCAGGAAATCAGCAAAGGGGCTTGATTCAGGACCCTGAGATCATGACCTGAGCCAAAGGCAGATGCTTACCCAACTAAGCCACCCATGCACCCCAGGTATTATTTCTTTAAATAAATTATCTGCCCCCTTTTCTCTCTTCTTCTGGGACTCCTATTGTACGAATGTTACTATGTTTGATGGAGTCACTGAGTTCCCTAAGTCTATTCTCATTTTGCGTAGTTCTTTTTTTCAGCTTGATTACTTCCCATTACTCTGTCTTCTAGGTCACTAATTCATTCCTCTGTTTCTTCCATCCTGCTGTTCATTCCATCAAGTGTGTTTGTTATTTTGAAACTTTTATCTCTGCTATGTTATTTCTTATCTCTGTGTTGATGGTCTCATTGATGTCCTCTTCTTTCTCAAGTCCAGTGAGTATCCTTATAATCATTGCTTTAAATTCTCCATCAGACATGTTACTTATATCTCTTTTACTTAGATCTCTAGCTGTGGCCTTGTCCTTTCATTTATCTGGGACAAATTGCTCTGTCTTCTTATTTTGTCTAAGTCTTTGCTCCACTTCTCTGTGTTAGGAAAGTGAGCTATATCTCCTGTCCTTGAGGGTAATGGCTTTGTAAAGAAGACATCCTATAGTGCCTTGCAGTTTGGTGTCCCCTGTTCCCCAGGGCCTAGTACTTGATGGAGTGTCTCCAATTTTTGCTGTGTGGGCTTTCCTGTTGTGTCCTGGTTGCTTCATCTTTCAGGACAGTCATCTGCAGAGGCTGTCTTTGCCTTTTGTGGGCAGTGTTTGATCCCTGGCCTGAATGTGGTGCAATGTTGGTAGGGGTTTGGGCCAGTCTTCTGGGGGAGGGGACCCACTGTGCTGGGACTGAAGTGAGCATGACTGGAAAGGGTGGTTCCACTGGAGTGTGAGGCATGAGTCTTGGTGTAAGCAACTTAGGTAACAAGTGTGGGTGTGGTGCTGGTTCCTAGGTGACTCTGTGCTAATGCTGAGAGGCCAGAGGGGGTGGGGGAGGTGTGGGTGTGGGGTAAGGGTCATGGGGAGAACGATATGGCACCTGCCAGTTTCTGGAAGAGTTTCTCCATGAATGTTGCCTCTCTGGGACATGCTTTGAGAAGAATAAATAGTTATTTATTCATAATAAATAGTGTGTACTGTTCTCCACTGTGTACTGCAGGCACACTTCAGACCTGTTTCCATACTGTAAGTCTGCGAGCTGTTTGTCCTGCCTCTTCTCCAAAAGCAGCCCCAATGTCCTCTGAGCTCTCCCAGAGCCAAGCACACTGGCCTTTGAAACTCCAGGCTTTAAACCCCACTCATTGCTAGAACTCACAAAATTCATGTCCTTTTGTTTTCCAAGCAATTGTTATGGGGATTTGTTTTCCTTGTGCATTCCCCTGCGTGATAGTCTATCTCTCACCCTTCTCTGTGACTGTGACTCCCTCCCTGCCACAGTGGGCACAATCCATTTCTCTCCCAAGCCATGTCTTCACAATTACCTCCTTTGATGTGGCTACTACTCTCTCTTTAGTTGTGGAGTTTGTTTTGCCAGTCTTCAGATTTCTGGGGTACTTAGATGTTATGATAGTTACAGTTGTATTCATGGAACTAGGCAAGCCTAGAGGCCTCCTATTCCACCACCATCTTTCCCTCTATTGGTACAAAATTCTTTTGATGTATGTCTATAAGTGTGTATGCATGCATGCCTGTTTTTCCTACTTTAAATTATAAATATTCTGTAAATTTCCTTTCTGACCCATTAATTTTTATGCTTAATTTTTAAAAATTTAAATAGATAATTAACGTAATTCAAATTTTAAAAAATTTAAAAGTATACAGTAAGGACTCTTTCTCCCTCTCTGCTCCCATTTCAACCCACCCATTCCCACTTAAGCAGCAACCAATGTTATTAAATTTTGTGTATCCTTCCAGAGATATTTTAAATATATGCAAGAAAAACAATGTATAGATAATCTTTTTTCCCTTTTTCACACATGTGGTAGTCTATTTTGCATACTTTATACACACTTTTTTTTTTTTAAAAGACTTTATTTATTCATTTGATAGAGAGAGATCACAAGTAGGCAGAGAGGCAGGCAGAGAGAGAGGAGGAAGCAGGCTCCCTGCTGAGCAGAGAGCCCGATGCGGGACTCTATCCCAGGACCCCGAGATCATGACCTGAGCCGAAGGCAGCGGCTTAATCCACCGAGCCACCCAGGCGCCCCTATACACACTTTTTTTAAAAAAAGATTTTATTTATTTATTTTATAGAGATCACAAGTAGGCAGAGAAGCAGGCAGAGAGAGAGGGGAAGCAGGCTTCCTGCTGAGCAGAAAGCCCAATGCGGGCCCTGGGATCATGACCTGAGCCAAAGACAGAGAGGCTTAATCCAATGAGCCACCCAGGTGCACCTACACACTTTAGGCAACAATAACTCCTGGTATCTTCTAACATTTCTCCACCCTCGTGCTCTTTATCCTCTCTCTTCCCATGTTCCCATTTCTCACTCTTGATATGTATTTACTCTGCACTTTTGTATGCTGGAAATACATTAGTCCATTCACTGACTAGTTTAGCTCTTATTGTGCTAAATCTTGTACATGTTTATCCACTCAGTGTTGCCCATTTAAATGTAAGCCTCCAACTGATGTAATGTATGCACTTATGTCTTTTTTGGGTACAAAATCTAGCATAGCACCAAGAATAATTGTGAGTTTAACAAATATATCTTCATGACTCAGTGTCTGGTTTCTCTGCCATTCATTCAGTTAAATTCTATCTTGTTAATAGGCAAATAACATAAATTGGCCAGATTCTGATACAAGAGATATAAGACCATTACTTTATTAAGTCAGTGTGATAGAAAAAGACATATGAAATTTAGCTATAAACCTGTCAGTGCTTTCTAATTGTATCTATAAACTCAGTTCAACCCTAATCAAAATACCAGTTAGATTTTTTAAAAAACTTAATAAGCGTGTCTAAAGTTTATATGGAAAGACATATGTATAGCCAGCTTAATTTTTAAAAACAAGAATAAAGGGGTATTAAAATATAACAAAGCCTTAGTACTAAAAGCAGGATAATATTTGTGTAAGGACAAATTAATGAATGGAATAAAATAGAATGGACATATTAGACATAATAGAATAGAACAGATTATAGAGATATACTAATGTATACAAATAATTAGAATGAAGAGAAGATAATTTAACAGATGTTTTTGGGAAAACCTGTTTTCTCTATTTAATACATACAAGGAAATATATAACTGGATCCTTGCCAAAATCACACAGGGACTAAAGACCTCAATGTGAATGCTGGAAGTATAAAACTAATAAGAGAAAATATAGAAAACAATTTCTGACCTGAGAGAAAGAAATAGCTCATTTTTCATTTTTTTCATGTTAAAATTTCCAAATATATCAAAAGTGGGATAGAACAGGGCCCTCTGGCTGGCTCAGTAGGTAGGGTATATGACTCCTGATTTCAGGGTTGTACGTTCAAGCCCCATGTTGGGCATAGAGCTTCCTTAAAAAATAAAAAATAAAAAAAAAGTAGTCAAACAATGAACTCCACATAGTCATCACTCAGATTTTAAAATTAGTAAGATTTTTATTATATTTGCTTCTTCTATTCCCTTTTTCATTTCTTCACTTTACCGAATTATTTTAAAGCAAATCCAAGATTTTTATCATTTTTTCTTTTTTTAAAAGATTTAAATTTTATTTATTTGTTAGAGAGAGAGAGAGAGCACAAGCAGGGGGAGCAGCAGAGGGAGAAGCAGGTTCCCTGCTGAGCAAGGAGCCTGATATGGGACTCCATCCCAGGACTCTGAAATCATGACCCAAGCCGAAGGCAGAGGTTTAACTGACTGAGCAACCCAGGTGTCCCTATTTTATTCCTGATAGCCCCCAGTGTATCTTAAAAATATGGCCAAATATTTTTGTGTGACTACATTTTTTCTGATAGCCACAATGCCATCAGTGAACCTATAAAAAATAGCAATCATTAATTAATGACTTTTAAAACAAGATTTCAAAATATAAAATATTGGGGCACCTGGGTGGCTCAGTCATTAAGCATCTGCCTTCGGCTCAGGTCATGATCCCAGAGTCCTGGGATGGAGCCCCACATCAGAACTTCCTGCTTAGTGGGAAGCCTGCTTCTCCCTCTCCCACTCCCACTGCTTGTATTCCCTCTCTCGCTGTGTCTTTCTCTACCAAATAAATAAATAAAATCTTTTAAAAAAATCAAAATGTAAAATATTGATGTATTTGATTATATTGAGGTTAAGAATTCCTCTTCAAGGAAGAACACAGTAAAGATAGGAAAATGCAGAATAGGGAAGATATTTGCATTATCTAAAACTGTTGAGGTTAGTATCTAAAACAAACAAGGAACTCTTGCAAATCAGCAAGAAAATAACATCAAACTTAAAGGGAAAATGGCAAAGGGTACAACTGGCAATTTATAAGAGTGCGAATCCAAAGTCCAAGAAGCATGTGAAGAGATGTTCAGAGTAACTAGTAGTTAGTGAAAAGAAAATGAAAATAACAGGAGTGCCTGGGTGGCTCAGTGGTTTAAGCCTCTGCCTTCAGCTCAGATCACGATTCCAAGGTCCTGGGATTGAGCCCCCCATCGGGCACTCTGCTCGGTAGGGATCCTGCTTCTCCCTCCTTCTCTGCCTACTTGTGATCTCTGTCTGTCAAATAAATAAATAAAATCTTTTTTTAAAAAATGAAAATAACTAAATATTGCTTTACACTTTTACCCTTAAAAATTTTGACTAGCAATGCCAAATATTGGTGGGATATGTGCTGGTAAAATGTAGGCAGTATAATTTGGGAGAGTAATCTGGTTCATCTTAGTTAAATTAAAATCACAGTGTTCCAGGATCCAGCAGTTCTGCTCCTGGCTATACACCTCAAAGAAACTGTCACACAGATCCATTCAGCGATATGTGTAAGAATGTTTGTTATAGAGTTGTTTGTGATAATAGGAGATAATATGGGAGACTGAATAGATGAAATATAGAGTACCAATCAGCAGTTAGAAGCAAAGCAAAGATACACACATAGCAACATGTGTGGACATTAAGAATATGGATGAGTAAAAAAAGTATGAGTATATAATAGAACACCATTTGCTTAAGAATACCTGAGCATAAAACACTGTACATTTTACAGAAGTACATAGAGCCAACACACACATTAAGTTCATAGTTTACAACCACTTATAATAGTTTCCTGGGTCAGGAGTGGGGGAGGAGAAGAAAGGGGAAATGGGAATGGAATCTAAGGATAAGAGAATAAACAATTAGAATAAGAGCAGAAACTTGCACATAATAGTGTTGATAATGTACGATGTACCAAGGGATGTGATTAACTCATCTTTCTATGTCCAGGTGGGGAAAGGGGTAGGAGGTGCGTAGCAGAGACAGTGTATTTACCTTTAGATAAACCTAAAATAATGTGCGACTTCATTACAAGATTTGAGAAACTAAATCCAGATACCTGAAAAAATATCTCTCCTTCTGATTCAATCTCTGATTTAGAAACTATAAAAGACTCTTGTGTAGAATAAAAAGGAGTCATGAAGTGCTAAAAACAAACAAAAACCCCCTATATTGCTGTTTGTCTATCATAGGGTCATAGGAGCCAAATGAAGTGCTCATAAAATAGCCAAATCTGGAGCAACTCAAGCAACTAGAAAATAAACTGGTATCAGATTATAACCCAACACGTAAGTATCCATGAGTCTATACTGATAGAAATAAATGACTGAGTCCATTAACACATGATGAGGAAGACACGAATCTCTTCTGCTCATGTGCAGAATGCCAAATAATTTATGTAGCTACTCAACCCATAATGAGGGGTGCATAATTCCCCACTCCTTAAGCATGGGCTATACAGAGACTTCCTTCCAAAGAGGACTGTATAGAAAGGGGACATACAGAGGAACTTTATAATGGAGAAAGCTGACAGACACTAACTACCTCAGCATGGTGATCAAGGACAACCACAGCAGTCATGAATCATGTTGATAGTGTGTACCCTTAATATGATGTGATGAAAATGATACTGTTCCCAATGATTTTCTTAACACACCCTATAACCCCAGTCTAATTACGAGGAAAACTATCAAACAGATTCCAAAAGAGGCACATCCTACAATGTACCTGATCAGCATTCTTCAAAACTCTTAAGGTCATCAAAAACAAAGACTTAGAAACTGTTAGGACTCAGAAACTGTCCTTAGGAACCTAAGGAGACATGAGAACTAAAATATAATTTGGTGTCCTGAAACCCAGTAGGTACTTAACAAGTGTTCATTGGATTAATGATAATGTGCTCCTAGAGTTAAGGGCAGTGTTAAAATATTCCATATATGGTTCTAATAAATTATATAGCCTAACTGGCAAAATAATTATTTTCCCCTCAATCTCATTTATTTGATTTTTTAAAATATCTTCTAGTTCATGAAATTTATCTTTTATTAGTTCATCTACTATTAGTTTCAAATCTTTGAATAGCAGAACTCTGTCTTTTATTATGGGGAAAGATGGACCAGTTTTCTTGAAAAGTATCTTCCCTAAGTAAGTATTAATGTGTTAGCTTGAACTCAAGACTGGCCTAGCAGGAATGCCTAATGCTTTCCTCGAGGAATCTTGAAGCAGTTGAATGTTATAATTTTTGTGTGTATTTTTATTAGCTACAGAACCTCGCCAATTCACTCATGCTAATTCTGCAAGTCCTGTAATTATCACAAAAAAGTACTCTGGCAAATTAACCCCACTTCTCAATGCAAGCTTAATAGAAAAGAGTTATTTTGAAAGCTCAATGAATTATAAGCACTAATTTACAGAACACAGTGCAACACACTTATGCTTTGAGATACAGCCTTAAATAGTTAAACAAATTCATTGGCATTAAGTGGTTACATTTCCATCCTTTATTTTTTTCCTATTGACTTCATTACCTAAGATGTGTCTGACTGGATGCTGGCAAAGGGCCTTCTGGAATGTGCAGCCATGGTGGAGGGGAGTGGAGACCCATGTTTGTGAAGGAGAGTAGACGCCCTGGGAGATACACGTGATTTGAACAACTAGCTCCAATTGGAATATCATTAAGAAAGTAATGCTTGGTTATAATCAGGGCTTATGCAGTGAAACTGGATTCAAAGTAACTAATAATTGCTTAGTATAATCTAAGACTCAGAAAGACCCACAATAGAATAACTACAAAGAAGTAAAATCAAAACACAGTCTTGGATGTTTTGATCACTGAAGCTGGAACAATAGGGATAACCATGAAAGCTTATCTCTGAAATAACTTCTTGCAGGAGTCAGGGAGTGGAGACCAAAAGCAGACTCTTAGAAGAACTAACTTCAAAGAAGGTTCTATATAATAAGGGTCAAACTGTTAGATGAAACTGACGAAGACCTCCCAGGGATTTTAGGTCATGCCTAAACCATCAAGGTCAGCACAGACATTTCTAGAGACCTAGTACACTTGCTCTTCCACCCTCGGCCCTGCTCCCAGCCCAGGTTAGGCATTGAAGTTCCCCACCAGCCCACACGGGGCTAAAGCACAGGCCTCTTTTAAACGCAGAACTCCCTGGATACTGCAGTGCCCTGGAAGTCTTGTGAGAGCCGGTGAGCGCAGCCTGAGTGTCTAGGGAGATCAAACCTGAAGAGAAAGTGAGATAAGGAGAGAGTTGAGTCATTAGTCACCTCTTTTAACTAACTCTGAAGTTGGCAGGCTTCACACTAGACCTGGTGATTAATGGTAAAGAGATAGCTCCTGCAATTCAACTTCTGTAAGTAGAAAGAAATTTAAAGCCTCCCTCGAGCATTTACTTCCTCTTAAAATGCTTCAAAACAAATCTCAGCATCTGTAGGCTGATGCTGGTTCTCATCTTGCACCCTTGATGGGGAAGAAGGAGAGGGACAGGCATGCCCTGTTGGACAGGGACCCATGGTTCTCTGGCTTTTCACAGTATTCCCCCAAGGGAGAAACAAAGTGACAAAATCATGGGACAAAATGGCAGCCCTGAGAGGTCATTACACTGTCAATACACACAAGTTATTATGCTGAAGAGGAGAAGAGTGCTTGCAATTTCCTTCCTTCCTTTCTTCCTTCCTTCCTTCTTTCTTTCTTTCTTTTTTTTTTTAAGATTTTATTTATTTATTTGACAGACAGAGATCCAAGTAGGCAGAGAGGCAGGCAGAGAGAGAGGAGGAAGCAGGCTCCTCTCCGAGCAGAGAGCCCGATGTGGGGCTTGATCCCAGGACCCTGAGATCATGACCTGAGCCAAAGGCAGAGGCTTAACCCACTGAGCCACCCAGGCGCCCCTCTTTCTTTCTTTTTAAAGATCTTATTTATTTATTTGAGAGAGAGAGAGAGCACACAAGTGTGGGGAGGGAGAGGGAGACACAGACTCCCACTTAGCAAGGGAGACTGATGTGGTGGTGAGCTCAATCCCAGGACCCTGAGATCACAACCCAAGCCAAAGGCAGATGCTTAACCGACTGAGCCACACCAGCACCCCTACTTGCAATTTTCTAAGGACAGCCTGGAGTTTACCAAAGAAGTACTTTGTTTTCAATTATCCCTTGTAGACAAATACATACATAAAAGTTAAGAAAATTCAATACTGAGAATGTTTTTCCTGGCTTTGAAAATGTTCCTAATACATAAGCAAGATTCTTATTTCTGGAACCTCAATTACTATTATTGAAAGATGATATGGATAAGGTGACAAACCCCACTATCCACCCAGCTGCTCAAACAGAAGTCCGTGATTCCTCTCTTCCCATATTCAGTCCATTAATCTCATTAATTCTCCCTTCGAAATAGTTTAATTCATCCACTCTTCTCCATTTCCATGGCACCATGCTGGTCTAAATCACAATCATATCTCACCTGAACTATTACAATATCCTTAAATAGAGGTTAAATAATCTTACAATAATCTTAGAGAAAACTTACTCTTGCTTCTTTATAATCTATCTCATGGCAACCAGAGAATTTTTTAAGCAATCTCTATGCCCAATGTGGGGCTCAAACTCATGACCCTGAAATCAAGAGTCATATGCTTTACCAACTAAGCCAGCCAGGCACCCCAAGTCAGAGGAATATTTTTGAAACTCCATGAGATCATGTCATTCATGAGAGCATGTCATCTTCAATAGGTTCCTTCCAAGGCCATTCATGATCTGACCCCTATCTACCTCTCAACTTCATTTCCTACTGCATCCAGCGTGAACACCACTGGCCTCTTTGGAGTTCCTTGACTAAGCCAAACTTCAATCTCCTTGAGGGACTTTGCCCTCATTTCCTCTGTCTGTAATGCTCACTTCCTATGACTGGTTCTTTTCTGTCCTTTATGTCTTAGCATAATTGTCCTCTCCACAGATAGGATCTCTTGGACCAACTTGTTTACTTCCCCAGTTATTTTCCCTGTACTGGTATCTCCTGTTTATTTTGTTCACAACGTTAATAATTAGAAATTGTCCTATTTAGGGATGTTTGGGTGGCTCAATCAGTGGAGCATCTGCCTTCAGCTCGGGTCATGATCTCAGGGTCATGGGATCAAGTCTCACATTGGGCTCCTTGCTCAACAGGGCGCCTGCTTCTCCCTCTGCCTGCCCCTCCCCCTGCTTGTGTGCATGCACTCTCTCTCTCTGACAAATAAATAAATAAAAATTTTTAAGAAGAAATTCTCCTATTTATTTATTAATGTATATGGCTATTGCTGGTCTCTTTTCACCCATAACAGAATCTAAGCTCCTGGGCAGGAACCACCTTAGTCTTGTGACATCACAGCATCTCCAATACTTCGAACAGTGCCTAGAATGGATTAGATACTCAGTGAATATTCACGAAATGAATGAACAAAGAAAGCTCATCTAGGGCAAAGTTTGGCAAACTTTCTGTAGAGGGCCAGAGAGAATATATTTAGGCTTTGCCACTTAAAAATCTCTGTTGTCTATTCTTTTTCATGGGAAAACCATTCCTCGTTCTTCTAAAAACAGACCTCAGGCTGGATTTGACCCCGGGGCCATAATTGCTACCCCCTGATATAGATTAAGAGAGAGTTTATCTATGACCTCAGTTATCTCTAATGCCTAACTTTTGCATACTTTTTGGAGTTCTAGGTTGGAATAGATGCACCAGCTGTTAACTCCTTTGCCCAAGATTCCTTCTTAGTGACCCTATTCCACTCACAGCTCCTGGAAAGACAGCTCAATATACTACTGGATTCCTCAACAGCAAGTCTTCCCTACTCATGGGTGACTGTACTAGAACTGAACACTACCCTGATCAGATAATGTCTCTACAAATTTGAAATTGGGCTACTGAAACCGAACCAATTACATGCTGATGGGTTCTTGATCTGCAATGGTTGGGTAGGGTCATGATAAACTAAAACCAATTATAAGCTCCTATTTTAACTCATATTTTAAAATAAAGTTTCCACAGTAAAAAGGTCAATCTACTAAAGAATTTTGAGAGAGAAGGAGAGGCAGAGATAGAAGCACAGACCTGAAGCCACAGGGTCCCAGGAGGAAAGACTGGCCTTGGGTCTTGATTGTTAAGTTCCATGTCTCTGTCTCATGTCTGGGTGTACTTTGCTTATGTCCTTGTTATCTGTTCTTTCTTTTTTTTTTTTTTTTAGATTTTATTTATTTATTTGACAGACAGAGATCGCAAGTAGGCAGAGAGGCAGGCAGAGAGAGAGGGAGGGGGAGAAGCAGACTCCCTTCTGAGCAGAGACCCCCAATGTGGGGCTTGATTCCAGGACCCTCAGATCATGACCTGAGCCAAAGGCAGAGGCTTAACCCACTGAGCCACCCAGGAGCCCTGTTATCTGTTCTTAACTGACCTAATTTGAGTTTCTTCTTCTTTTTTTTTTTTTTTTAAGATTTTATTTATTTATTTGACAAATAAATCTGTTCTATTCAAACAGATTGGCTCACACTGATGGTTCCAGTGACAGTGCTTGGCCAGTCCAGTTTTGGGGTTTGGGAAGGGCTGCCCCAAAGAATGGAGTGCTGACACATGCTACCACACAGAGCACAAGTAGGCAGAGAGGAAGACAGAGGGAGAGGGAGAAGCAGGCTCCCTGTTGAGCAGGGAGCCCGATGTGGAGCTTGATCCCAGGATGCTGGGATCTGACCTGAGCCGAAGGCCACTGAGCCACCCAGGCACCCCAAGAGTTTCTATTCCTGACCAGAGGAATGGGTATTTCACATTACCATCAAAACTTTCAATCAATACACACATATCTAATGGATGTCCATGTTTAAGCCACCTGATAGACAGGATGAGGGCAAACGAATACATGTAAGAGATTTTTATTGGCCTTCAGGAGGGTAATCTTAGTTGAGGGATGACACAGAGACACAGGAAGTGATAATTAGCAGTTCAAGGCTGTATATGATAAGTACCACATGACATGATCCTGTGAGTTTAAGACTTTCTAAGAATCAAGTTTAATAGTATTTAAAGCAAAATAGAGGCTGATGAAACGATGGCCACTGTTTCAAAAGAACCACACAAAAGTGAATTTTGCTTTTATCAGAATCATACTTTTATCTAAGTATTTAAGGCACATTTTAGCAAAATTTCAAAACTGCTAACCATGAGTCAAATCTATTCAGATTAACTAAGAATAAACCATTCTTGTGCTCTTTCTGAAAGAGATAATGACTATCCTCAGAATAACTAAAAAGTGTTTGGTCTTAACAAGAAAGGATAGATAAAGTGCCTGGCGTGTCCAAAGTGAATTCTTGGGTATTTCATCGATACAGGCATCATGTTACCAATCGCCTTAAAAAGGCACTGCCTGATACTGTCTCTGCTGACAAAACAGTCACTCAGAAAAGCAATCTCCAGAGACCTATGTCTGATGTGAGTGCATGGAAGAACTAATTTTTCTGAACCAAGATTTGTAGAAATACCATCTTCTAAGGATGCTTGCTTTAAGATAGTCTCCATCTGGAGTAGAAATAAACTCTACTCATGCAACAAGTTTATTAGGATTTTTTAAAAGTACTTTTCCCCCCAAAGATTTCATTTATTTATATGACAGAGAAAGACAGCGAGAGAGGGAATACAAGCAGGGGGAGTGGGAGAGGAAGAAGCAGGATTCCTGCTGAGCAGGGAGCCTGATGTGGAGCTCGATCCTGGGATCAGGTCCTGGGATCATGACCTGAGCCGAAGGCAGACGCTTAATGACTGAGCTACCCAGGCGCCCCTAAAGTACATTTTTTATCAAAACATGTTTAAAAGGAAACAAAGATGGGAGATGGGGAATAATTGGTTGTCTGTCATATTGAAGGATAGAAATCCAGTCTATATTTCATGATCTGCTATTTTGTCCCTGAATGGTGTTCTTTGTCTTCCATCAGGTATATACACTTGATACAAACAGAATATGAGTCAGTAATTTGTGTTCATGTGCCAGTGACGATAGTACTATACCAGTTAATGAATCAGCAGTTCTCAAACTTAAGTGTGGATCGGAGTCACGTGGCGTGTACACGGTACACCCAGATGTATTGGGCCCCACTCCCAGGATGTCAGAGTCAGTGAGTCTGGTGTGGCCCTGAGAGTCTGCATTTCTCTCAAGTTTCCCAGGTGCTACTGGTGCTACTGGTCCAAGGGAACACACGGAGAACAACTGAACAACTGAACTAATAACCACTCTATTCGTATAAGCTTCAGCCCACTTACCAGCCTGGACTCCCCTGCTGGATATACTCGGGGAGTCCACTAGAACGGTAAGAAGAAACAATCCGAGGTGGTTTTGTATAAAATCTATTGCTCCAAGTCATACAATGGTTTGGAGGATTCTGTCTGTAATTCTGATTGGTTCCGAGTTTCCTCTCTTCACATAAGGCTCAGTGTGAAGTGGTGGCTTGGGTAAAGAAGCACACAGCAGGCACCAGGCAGGTTGTCATCCAGGAACCGTTGCAGATGAAAACCTCACCACCAAAGTGAAACAGATTGGCTCACACTGATGGCTCCAGTGACAGTGCTTGGCCAGTCCAGTTTTGGGGTTTGGGAAGGGCTGCCCCAAAGAATGGAGTACTGACACATGCTACCACACAGATGCACCTTGAAAGCATTATGCAAAGTGAAAGAAGCCAGTCCCCAAAGATTCTACTATATTATATGGTTCTATTCATATGGAAGTCCAGAAAGCCTATAGAGATGGAAAGTAGATTTGTAGTGTGGGAGGCAGGCATTGGGGGGGGGGGGTTAGCTAAAGGGTACAAGGTGTCATTTTGAAGTGGTGCAAATGTTCTAATCATGGTGATGGTTGCACACATCTGTAAATATACTAAAATCCATTGATTTGTACACAAGTGAGTGACTGCTATGGTATGTGATTTCCATCTCTATAAAGTACATAATTTATTCACTTTTAACTGTGCTCATTGTCTTCCTACTCTTTAAAAAACTTTTCTTAGTACTTGTGCATGTACGGACTGTCTCAAGCCAAGGCCCTAATATTAATGGCCATATCTAAAAGCAAAGAAGGGGGGCGCCTGGGTGGCTCAGTGAGCTAAAGCCTCTGCCTTTGGCTCAGGTCATGATCCTGGGGTCCTGGGATGGAGCCCCTTTTCCGGTTCTCTGCTAGGCAGGGAGCCAGCTTCTGCCTCCCTGCCTTCCTGCCTACGTGTGGTCTCTGTCTGTCAAATAAATAAATAAAATCTTTAAAAATAAATAAATAAATAAAAGCAAAGAAGGGATTCCCCAAATACGATTAAGTCTTTGTTACCTATTATTTTTATCCAAAGTGAAAAAAAAAGGTATGAGAAAGCACAAAACGTACAAGACTGACAAAACATGAAAAATCTTTTCTGACTTCTTTTAGAAAGCGATTTGTAAAATTTAAGTGCTCTAAGCATGAGACTTAGGAAGAAACCGCTGAGGCTTCTACTCCAGGAAGCACAGCTTGAAGGGGAGCATAAGGTTGGGGTCCCAGAAAGCATTGCTATACATCCCTAGGTATAAAGTTGGTGTTAAAAAGCTAAATAACATTTCCTCTCAAGGGCAACAGGAGACACTGGAAAGGAGGTGTGAGGAAAAAGGCCCTGAATAGTACAGGCCTTGAACACAGACAGAGGAAAGTAAATGCTTCAGAAAATGAAACTCATCCCAGGAGCAAAATATGTTAGAGTTCATGAATGTATTCACAAAACATTTTCTGAGGACATATACTAGTCCCCAACACTGTAGTCAGATACTGTCGTGGGCTCAAGCAATATAAAGAAAACAGATACCACACCACCCCTCGAAGAACTTACTATCTAGTGGGAAAACTGGACAAACCAGTGGTCACAGTACTTTCTGATGACCACTTGGATAAACGGAGCTTTGCAAGCCCAGAAGAGGGACAGGTAAATTATACTGTGGGCTCAGAGACAGCTTCCTGTACAAAATAACCCTGGAGCTGGATTTTAAAAGACAGATAGGAGTTAGCTAGCTAGAGAATGAGGGGGAGAGTGTGTGACAGGTCTGACTTAAGAGCAGGTGGGGAACCCCTGCTTTGGAAGGCACAACTAGCAGGGCTTGGGTCCTCTGTGCTCCCAGCATCTGCAGGACAGGTCTACGTGTTCTAGATTTCCCTGGGGAGCCCTGACCCATGGGACCTGGTGACACCACTTCCTCCTCCTCTTCCTTCCAGCCTGGGACTGTCTGTTGGTAGTGGCTTTAGTGGCTTGCTAGTGTTGCTCATCTCTGGTTGCCTCACCATCCCAACTGATTTCTTAGCTCTTCCATCACCTGTGTAATCAGTTCACTGAAGTAAATGCCCTCTGGTCTAAAGACAAAAAAAAAGAGCAGGTGGGAAGGCATAGAAACATCATTTCTGACTGGAAACTGCAAATAACTGTGAATGGCTGGGGTGAGCCATTTGTGTGAGAGGAGTGAAAAAAATAAGTAAGACAAGTACGGGGTGCCTGGGTGGCTCAGTAGTTTCAGGTCAGGTCATAATCTCAGGGTCCTGGAATTGAGCCCCATTTCAGGCTCCCTGCTCAGTGAGGAGTCTGCTTCTTCCTTTCCCTTTGCCTGACGCTTCCCCTGCTTGTGTGCACTTGCTTTCTCTCTCTCAAGTAAATAAATAAATAAAATCTTAAAAACACAAAAGAAGTGTAGTGTTAGATGCTAAACTGAAAGAAACAAGGAGCCATTGAAGGATTAAACAGGGATCTGGCTAGCATTTAGTAAGATCACCTTGGAAGCGATGTAGGGAATGGGTATATTGGGATTGGCCACGGACAAATCAGGAGCAGAAAAAACATTTCAGAAATTATTCAAATAAATCCTGGTGAGGGATGATTCCGGCATTAATAGGCAAGAGTTCTCAAACATTTTGTTCTCAGAAGCCCTTCACGTTCTTTAAAATTATTTTTAAAATTTAAAAAAAATGTTAAAATTATCTTAAAAATTATTAAAGTCTCGAAGACAGCTACCTTAGTTCTAGACATAAACAGACACAACAAAGTGATAGAAGACAGATTATCAGTTAATGCGTATTTGTGTTTAAGAGCCAAGATAACTTTTCTCAAAATTTCCTCAGTTGACTTTCTCCCAGTGCTTAAACCAGTCACTAGAAAGCTGGGGATGGAGGAAGACAGAGCATCATGTTTGGTTTTAAGTGATCATGATTCCTTCTCTGGGGTCCAGCCGCTTCTAAAGCTCACAGAGGTGCCTACCAGTAGGAAAGAAAGTGGGAGGGTAAGTGCTGTTGGGTGAGCAACTACCAGGGGCAGCTATGGGATTCATCAGTGTAGAAACTGTAAGAGGAAATCTCACGTCTACTGGTGATTAACCATAGAGGCAATAAAGTAAGCTGAGCTAAGAACTGAGGACTGGACTCTGAGGAACACGGACACTTGAGTGAGCAAAGAAAAAGGAAGCACAGAAAGAAACTGTGGTACAGGGTGAAGAGCATATGCTCTAAGTCAGACTGTTGGAGTTGGATGCTACTAACCTCATCATCTGCCTGACCTGGAGAAAAATCACTTAGGTTTTCTATACCTAAGTTTTCTCATCTAGAAAATGGAGGGACTAATTATGCCTATTTCATTAGCGCTGTCAAGAGGGAGGATTAAACACAATATTGTGTGTAGCTGGCCCAGAACCTTTAATAAATGAGGGCTATTGTATTATTCATGTTAGTATTAATGAGGATCTGCTTCAGAGACAGAAAGATAATCAGATGTAACCAAAGCCAGGAGAGTAGAGGATTTTTAAATATCTCTGGTGATAAGTACAAAAAGAAGTCGTAAGGTAAGGGCCATCATGAAATGCTTATGGGTTGTTCTATTTGCATTTTTAGCATCTACTATTACTGCACATTAAACTAGCAGTCCACAAGTTTTATTTATTCATTCTTTATTGTTTTTAATTTTAATTCCATACAGTTAACACACAGTGTTACATTAGTTTCAGGTGTATAGTATGATTCAACAATTCTATACATTATTCAGGACTCATCATGATATGATAAATGCACTGCTTAATCCCCATCACATATTTCACCCAGCCCCCTCACCCACGCCCCTCAAACAAACCATCAGTTTGTTCTCTACAGTTAAGAGTCTATTTCTTGGTTTGTTTCCCTTTCTCTCTCTGTCTCTTTTTCCCCTTTGTTCATTTGTTTTGTTTCTTAAATTCCACAAATGAATGAAATCATGTATTTGTCTTTCTCTGACTTATTTTGCTTAGCATGTACTCTCTAGCTCTAACCATGTTGTTGCAAATGACAAGGTTCCATTCTTTTTTATGGCTGAGTAATATTCCATTATATATGTGTGTGTGTATATATATCTCAGTATATATATACTGGGTCATAGGATAACTCTGTTTTTAACTTTTTAAGGAACCTCTGCAGTGGCTGCATCAGTTTCCATGCCCACCAACAGTATGTGAGGGTTTCTTTTTTCTCCATTTCCTCACCTTCACTTGTTGTTTATTGCATTTTTGATTTTCGCCATTCTGACACCATTTTATTTATTTATTTATTTTACAAAAACTCCAGGGACGCCTGGGTGGCTTAGTCGGTTAGGTGTCTGCCTTGGGCTTGGGTCATGATGTCATGGTGCTAAGATGGAGTCTCACATGGGGCTCCTTGCTCAGTTGGGAGTCTGCTTTTTCCTTTCCCTCTGCCCCTCCACCACTCCACCCCCTGCTCGTGCTCTCTCTCAGATGAATAAATAAAAACAAACAAATGAACAAAAAACTCCAGATAAATTTTCTGTACCTGTGTAGCTGACTGCAGGATTTACATTTTATGCCCTGTATTGTATTTAACCTTCAGTTTCAGTCAAGCTGGCTAGCCTGACAAGATCAGTTTGACTCTTTGGTCTCTCCTGCTTATATTAGGTGGCTTTTCCACTGTTAATGTCATCTATATATTAAGTGAATATGTCTTGTATATTTTTATCCAATCTTATAACAGGTAAGTTGTAAGAATATTTAAAAGAGACGTAACTTTTCTCTAAATTTTATTCTATTTCCTCATCGGCAAAATGAGTATAATTATATTTATTTTGTGTAGGGTTGTGATAAATAAGTAAACGCTTGAACATGCTTAGTATTGTGCTTAGTATTGTGCTTCTAATAATAAAGGTGTTCCTGAATTCTTCCTTGTTTCCTCTTCTCTTCTTCCTGATATTGTTCCTTTTCTTTTTAAATTTCTTTAAAACATTGCTTTAACATATTGCCTGGCTTATAAAGAGAAATCACATATAGAGTAGAATGATGTTTTGAAAGCCAGTTGGCTAGCATAGAATAAATTGAATTTCATGCTTTGAATTGATGACAGTTCCCTAAAGTGAGGATAAAGGCATAAATACACTTCAGTCTCCTTTCTCATGATCCCCTAATCCCCATTCACACACTATACTCCATACCCCCTCCTCCCACATCCCCTCAAGTCCCTCAAAGAAGATCATAGTCACTTCACTGTTAATAGAAATATAATCACTGAGTACCTATGATGTACAGAGCATGAAGTTAGGGCTAAAGATGAGAGTAGAAGCCAAAAACAACCTCTGCCTTTAGTCCCATTGTACTCAAGAACCTGGACTTAATTTGCTCAGGCTAGAATCTCTCCTTTCCCCTATAAATCAACTACCTCATGCTAACACACTTGGGGAAAAAAGTTATAAGAACCTTTCTCGATTTCTGCCTTTTCCCAGGTAACATGCACATTTCATACATGTATCCCTTTGTGCCTTCAACAAATATTTCTTACACCCTTATTATGTGTCAGACATGGTTATAAATACTAGGGATATGGTAGAGAGCAAGACAGGAAAGTTCCCTGTTCTCACAGGGTTTACATTTTAGAAAGGGGAGGCATACAATAAACACACACAAAAGTACATGAACAAGACAGTGTCAGAAGTAAGTGTGATGTAGTGTATTTGAAAAAGTGTAAAATGCTAGAATGCACCTCCTTTAGACTGGGTGGGCAGGAAAAGCCCCTTTGAGCAGGTGACATTTCAGCTGAGACCTGACTCACAAGAAAGAACCAGTCACACTAAGATCTAAAGAACATTCCAGGCAGAAGAAACACTGGTACAAAGCCCCAGAGGTAGGGATGAAATTGCTGTGTTCAGAGGGCTGAAAGGAGGCCAGTGTGGCTGGATTATAGCACCTGATGGGGAGAGTGATGTGAGATAAAGGGGGAGAGCCAGAGACCAGGTCATGCTGGCAGGACCTGAAAAACATGGAGGCCTCTTAGAATCTCCTGGGAAGCTTTAAAAACTATGTGGGGCCCTCCTCCAGGGATTCTCTTTCACTTAGCCTGAGTTGGGGTCCAGCCATCAAAAGTTGCCAGAGGTTGAAAATCAGTGATGTCTGGGCTTCACAAGCCATGGTGGGGGATTTGTGTTTTCTCCTAAGTGGGATAGGAAATCACTAAAGGGTATTAAGCAGAAGAGTGATGGGATTTGAGTAATTTATTTAAAAGATCCCTCTAGCTGCTGTAATGGAGAGTGAATTGTAGTGAATCAAGAGAGGAGGCAGACTATTACTACTGTCTTTTTTGTGGACATATGCTTTCATTTCTCCTGGGTAAATACCTAGGAATGGAATTGCTGGAAACAACCCAGATGTCAATCAAAAGGTGAATGGATAAACAAATTGTGATATGTTCATACAATAAAATACTATTCAGCGATAAAAATAAAGAGCTCTTGATACGGGCCATCACATGGGTGAATCTCAAAACCATTGCATATTAAGAAAACCAACCAGATACAAAACAGTATATGTATACTATTCCTCTTATGAGGTTTAAGAAGAAAAACAAGTAAAACTAATCTAATCTATGGTGATAGTAATCAGATGTGGCTGCCTCTAGTGGATAAGAACTTGCTGGAAGGGGATTACTAGGGAATTAAATAGGGTAATGGAAATGTTCTACATCTTGATTACATAAATGTATGCTTTTATCAAAACTCATTGAAAACTTAGGATCATTACATTTCATTGTATGTGAATTTGGCCTCAATAAAAAAAGGGGGGGAGAATACTACTATACACCAACTAGAGTGGCTTAAAAAAAAAAAAAAAAAAAAAGCAAAAGAAACCAATACCAAGTACTAAATAAGATGTGGAAAACTGGATGTGGAACTCTCATATTTTATTGGTGGAAATGCAAAATAGTTTGGCAATTTCTTTTAAAATGAAGTAGTCACTTAGCATATGACTCAGCAAGCTCACTTCTAGATATTTACTCAAGAGATATAAAATATGTCATGCCAAGACCTGTAAGTGAATATTTATAGAGCAGGGATTACAGTTGGAAGGCTATTTGTAGTGTCCTGGTGAAAGACGATGGCTTAATCTAGGCTGATGGGAATAGAGATGAAGAGAAGTTAACAAATTCATGATTTGTTCTAGAGGTAGATCCTCATTGATGATTGCATGAGAAGATGAGAGGAATCAAGGACTTAGATTTTAGATCTGGGTTGTTGATGATGCCATCTACAGAGCTGTGGAAAACGAAGAAGAGTAGGCTGGGGGGAGGAAAATTGACGGTTCTTTTTTAGGCGTGGTAAGCCTGAGATGTTTATTAGACTTCATGGACATTTTAACTATGAAACTATGATGATAAGTGGCAATAGAATGCTGTTCCTTTAAGTTGTGATAACAGAGTCAGCAATAGGCTATGAGACACAGAGCTCGACATACTTTAACGTCTATAATTGTGGATCAAACAGATAGAAAGAATGGGGGGGGGATCCGGATGAGATGAAGCAATAAATAGTTTAATCTAAGCAAATGGTGTAGGCACATGAGTGGAGGTTTATAGGAGCTAGTAGACTTAAAATGAGATAATGATATGCTTTAGATTCAGGGGTGTGGCTGATAGGACCATTCTGTATTATTTACCTACTGCTACTTAAAATCTCTCAAAGTTCAGAGGCTTTAAACAATAGTAAATGTTTATTATCTCACAGTTTCTATGGATCGGGAGTTTGGGAGCAGGCGTTTTTGTGTTTTGAGCAGGAAGCACCTGCTTGGTCTTAGTGTCAGTCAGGGCTACAGTTAGCTGAAGGCTTGACTGGGGCTGGGAGATCTGTTTTCCAGATGGGTGATTCATACACATCACACGTTAACACTGGCTATTGGCAGGAGGATTCAATTCCTAACCACACAGAACTCTTCGCAAGGTTGTATGAGTAGCTGGCTTCCTCCAGAGCAAATGACCCAGGAGCACACAAGATAGAAGCAATGTCTTTTATGACCTAGCTTCAGAAGGAACTCTGCATCATTTCCACAATATCTTATTGATTACACAGGTGAGTCCTGGTTAGAATGGAAACGTCTACCCTGGGAAGTAACTAACAGGAGGTGAGAATCAGTGCAAGCAATTTGGAGATACTGGTGACAGGCAGCTCTCTTTTTATGTTTTTGAGTTTATGATATATTAAGAGTATAAAGGGACTCACTCTGGTAGTGGTGTCAGGAGCAGAATTCCCGTAGACATTTGTGGCTTCAAACCTCATATACAATTCAACCAACTTTGGACGATATGCTCAAAAGAATTAGAGGAAAATAAACTTTTTTAAAAAGCAATAAGAATGTTTTTAAACAGTAGGAAAATGTACAACTAAATATAGAAATGTTCAAGAAAATCAAACACATTGTATTTGTATTTTCGTGTAAAGAAATCTGTCCATTAAGTATTTTAATTTTTTATGATGTTCAAGAGAATATGACCTATTAGAATAACACATTATATGTATAGAGTTTATTTAAAATATGTAATCTAAGTAAATTATCTATATTTGTGATTTTAAACGGAAAATTTTCAAATGTGAATGTAATATTAGACATTTAAAAGAACTTAATGTTGATGTATTTATAAGATTAATTCATTAGCTATATATGAATTACTTAAGTATTTGGAAAGGTTTCTTTTGTTTTGGGGAGTTTTTTTTTTGGTCAAACAACTATAAAGTATTTTAAAAAATAAATTGAATATGTTAAATTTATAAATGCAGTTAACGTACTTAAAATAGGGCGCCTGGGTGACTCAGTGGGTTAAGCCTCTGCCTTCTACTCAGGTCATGGTCTCAGGGTCCTGGGATCAAGCCCTGCATCAGGGTCTCTGCTCAGCAGGGAGCCTGCTTCCTGCCACCCCAACCCCCCTCGCTCTTTCTCTGCCTGCCTCTTCGCCTACCTGTGATCTCTCTCTCTCAAATAAATAAATAAATAATCATTAAAGAATACTTAAAATCGGTTAGTTGAGTAAATTTGGAAATGTGACCCAACATTAATCAAAACCCCCCTTAAAACTGATTGTCTAAATTTAGTTATATATAGGGACCCCTGGCTGGCTCAGCCCATAGAGCATGCAACTCTTTTTTTTTTTTTTTAATTTATTTATTTATTTATTTGACAGACAGATCACAAGTAGGCAGAGAGGCAGGCAGAGAGAGAGGAGGAAGCAGGCTCCCCGCCGAGCAGAGAGCCCGATGCGGGACTTGATCCCAGCACCCTGAGATCATGACCTGAGCCGAAGGCAGAGGCTTTAACCCACTGAGCCACCCAGGCACCCAGAGCATGCAACTCTTGATCTCAGGGTCATGAACTACATCCAACTACATCCCATGTTGGATGTAGAGTCTATCTAACATAAATAGAAATAACATTGGGGAGGGTATGTGCTATGATGAGAAAAAGTAAATTAAAAAAATGTTTTAGGGGCTCCTGGGTGGTTCAGTAGGTTAAGCCTCTGCCTTCAGCTGGGGCTGTGATCTCAGCATCCTGGGATAAGCCCTGGGTCGGGCTCTCTGCTCACTGGGGTCCTACTGCGCCCCGCCCCCCCGCTTGCCTCTCTGCCTACTTGCAATCTCTGTCAAATAAATAAATAAAATCTTTTTAAAAAGTTTAATTTATTCTTCTCCTACCCCCTAACCCCCTATGTTGCATCTCCACTTCCCCATATCAGGGAGATCATATGACAGTTGTCTTTCTCCGCTTGACTTATTTCGCTAAGCATGATACCCTCTAGTTCCATCCACGTCATCGCAAATGGTAATCTTTTGATGGCTGCATAGTATTCCATTGTGTATATATACCACATCTTCTTTATCCATTCATCTGTGGATGAACATCTAGGTTCTTTCCATAGTTTGGCTATTGTAGACATTGCTGCTATAAACATTCGGGTGCACGTGCCCCTTCAGATCACTATGTTTGTATCTTTAGGGTATTTATTTACCCAGTAGTGCAATTTCTGGGTCATAGGGTAGTTCTATTTTCAACATTTTGAGGAACCTCCATGCTGTTTTCCAGAGCGGTTGTACCAGCTTGCATTCCCACCAACAGTGTAGGAGGATTCCCCTTTCTCCACGATGGGATTGGGAGAGAGACAAACCATAAGTAACTCTTAATCTCACAAAACAAACTGAGGGTTGCTGGGGGGAGGGGGGTTGGGAGAAGGGGGGTGGGATTATGGACATTGGGGAGGGTATGTGCTTTGGTGAGTGCTGTGAAGTGTGTAAACCTGGCGATTCACAGACCTGTACCCCTGGAGATAAAAATATATTATGTGTTTATAAAAAATAAAAATATTTTTTAAAAAGTTTAATTTAGCTATATCTATAAAATGTACACATTGAATCTATAACTATCCAGAAAACTATACTATAACTATAACTATATCTATAACTATTACAGAAAACTATCCAGAGATTTTAACTTTGTAAAGTCAATTATTAATTTTCTAAACAAAAGTAACTTCTGAATAGTTTTTCTATGGACCAAAGTCACCCTTGAGTAAAGCGATTCTCTTGAGTGGTAAGTAGGGAAAGGGAGGAAGAGAGATTTTGGCTGATGAGCTGAGCGGGTCCACCTGGAGGAGCTCCTCCCTGCCAGGGCCAGACCGAGGAGGGGAGGGAAGCAGGAAGGCATGCCGAGTCCCTGTCAGTCGTCTGTCTCCCCATCTACCCCCCTTGTCCTCACCGCACTTGGTGCATGTGATAAGAGCTGTACTGGCCTTCAGGCCAATTCACAGCATGATTCTTGTTCTCCCCAAAGAAGGTAAGCACATGGCATGATGGTCTTTCTTTATTAACTTGCTCTCTGATTGTCTGAGGGATTTCAAACTGACCTGCGGGACTAAGCAAAGGGTACAATAAAAACCTGCTTGAGGTCCTGGACATAGGATCTGCAAATTCATCACATTGTAGTCATATGGCTTATCAATATAAAACAAAAGTATGGACAAACATTGATTAATTTTGGGTGGCACAGTCCCACATTTTGTTTTTGGTTGTCATATTGAAGTTTTAAATGGACTCTAACTGATCTTACATCTGAACCCCCTACCCAGATGTTTTATGGGCAGGAGTACTCTTAAATTTTCTATCAACCCTCGTGTCTGTCTTTCCCAGTTTGTGCTCTTAGTCTGAGATGGCATTAAGGAGCAGGAAGGGAGCCTCAGAAGTCCCCAGCTTGTTGCGGGGGAGGGGTGAGGGATCCTCTTAGATGCCAGATAGCAGGGTGGCCTCTCTCTGCAATGGCACCATTTTCCCAGCCCTACTGCCCTTTGCATGGGTTTTAACATCCACTGCACTGCCTGACCAGTGGCCACAACCTCTCAGTCCGGATTTCTCCCTGGAGGCCTTCCCTTGCCCACCCTAGCCCTGCCCTTACCACCTGCAGGGCACAGCGATCTCTCACCCAGGCACAGTGCAGTCACCTCCACTCCCTGCCCTACCCAGCTCGGATAAGCATCCCCAATCCCACCCCTGGGTGGCCAGCTGGCCTGGCAGCTCCAGGGGTTTCCAACAATCTAAGCACTCACAGGCCTGGAGGGATGGGCTTCTTGCAGGGATGTCTTTCTTCAGGGCGTTAAGCTCTAAGACTTCACTATATTATGCAACAAAGTATGGTTTGAGTCCATGATGTGAGGAAAACGATCAAAGCTAGGTCATATGCTGAGGACAAAATTACATTGATGTTGTATATGTACCTGTATTTCAATTAAAATGAACTTTACATACTGTTAATTGAATTTTTGAGAGGGTAGGGATGGGGAATTATATTTAACAAAGAACTACCATCTGACAGTTATATACAAAGTACTGGACTTCATCTACAAGGAGTGGACACCTCAGAGAGGGAGAAAACCTGTTTAGAAGTGTCTCCAGTAGAAGCCAGAAGATGGCAAATGCTGTAAAGGAGGTTCCAGCAGAGTCCTAGGGTGGCATGGATCCCAAATGAATAGATACAAGAAGGGTTCAAGGGATAGCCACAAATTTCCATTAGGGGAAGGGATATAGGAAAGAATAAGATCTATGGGTTTCTGCTTTTGGGGATTCATGGTCTAATGGTAGAGACCAACGTATTTTGTGGAAAAGGTGACATTTAAGCTAGACTTTAAAAGACGTGATTTCAGTAAGCAGGGATAAAGAATGAGAGAAAATGGAATTTCTAGGAAAAGGGAAGCATGAGTATCAAGGCACCAGTGGTTCTTTTTCCCCCTCTCCTTCCTAGATCCACTTTATCTACATGATTTCTGTGAAAATCATCTTCTTGGGGCCATAGGATCACATGATCTTTTGAGGAATCATCTTTTGATCACTGGTTGGTAAATGAGGCTGAATTCTGACCCAAAAGGATTATCTATTCTTCCTTGGGAATTTTGGAACAGAATGTGAGACAAAAATAGTCAATTTCAGGGGCATCTGGGTGGCTCAGTGGGTTAAGCCTCTGTTTCAGCTCAGGTCATGATCT
This sequence comes from Mustela erminea, assembly GCF_009829155.1. Taxonomy (NCBI): domain Eukaryota; kingdom Metazoa; phylum Chordata; class Mammalia; order Carnivora; family Mustelidae; genus Mustela; species Mustela erminea. Next base: position 83,915,286 of record NC_045615.1, read on the forward strand.
GAGGGTCCTGGGATTGAGCCCCTCATTGGACTCTCTGCTCAGTGAGGAGCCTGCTTCCCCCTCTCTCTCTGCCTGCCTCTCTGGCTATTTGTGATTTCTCTCTCTCTCTCTCTCTCTCTCTGTCAAATAAATAAATAAAATCTTAAAAAAAGGGGTACCAGAAAGTAAACTTGCAGTTGTTGATGACTGTGACCTTGAGAAATGTAGGAAGAGAGGGATACCAGAAAGTAAACTTTGCAGTTGGGGTACCAGAAAGTAAACTTTGCAGTTTTGGGGGTACCAGAAAGTAAACTTTGCAGTTGTTGATGACTGTGACCTTGAGAAATGTAGGAAGAGAGGGAGAAAAAATAAGAAAAAGTGGGAAGAGAAAGAAATGAAACAGATACAAAGGGGAAAAAAATGTCACAGAGAAACTGGTGGCCTTTGTTTCTCTGATTTTGGACATTCCTGAAGCTCAGTTGCATTTCTGCTCTTGGTTGCCTGAAATACAGCAGTATCTTTGTGGTAAATTTCTTTTTCTTTAAGCTAAATTGAGTTTTTTAGATTTTTGTTATGGTTGTTAGCCACCAAAAATCTGCTAGCCAGTTGTGTTAGTTTCCTAGGGCTGCTCTAACAAATGACCTCAAACTTGGTGGCTTAGAACCACAATTTAGGGGCACCTGGGTGGCTCTGTGGGTTACAGCCTTTGCCTTCGGCTCAGGTCATGAAACCTGGGTCCTGGGATCAAGCCCCGCATCGTGCTCTCTGCTCGGCGGGGAGCCTGCTTCCTCCTCTCTCTCTGCCTGCCTCTCTGCCTACTTGTGATCTCTGTCTGTCAAATGAATAAATAAAATCTTAAAAAAAAAAAAAAAAAAGAACCACAATTTATTCTCCCAGTTCTGGAAGGTGTAAGTCTTTAATCAAGGTGTGCGGCAGTGTCACGCTCCCTGTAAAGGTTCCAGGGAGGAATCCTTCCTTCACTCTTTCTAGCTTCTGGTGGCTTCTGGCAATCCTTGGCATTTTCTGGCCTGTAGCTGTATCCCTTTAATTTCTGCCTCTATCTGCACATGGCCATTTTCCTTCTGTATGTCTCTTTGTAACTTCACATGGCCTTCTATAAGACACCAGTCATTGGATTTATCCCACCCCAATCTAGCAAGATTTCACCTTACTAATTACTTCTGCAAAGACCTTATTTCCAAATAAGGCTGGATTCTGGGGTTCCAGGTCAACATGAATTTGGGGAGGGACGTCAACCCAGTACACCAATTCAGTACACCAAGACACTAGGGTTGCAGGTTCAGGCCATGTTTAAAGCCAGGTGCTTGAAGACCTGCAATGTTGTGTTGAAGATACTGAGGTTTGCTCTCTACCCAAAAAGGAGGCATCAACTGCTCTGTGCAGGAGAGTATCATGGCTATAGTTTCGTGGAGGATTGCTTTGATTACAGTTTCTAAAGTACCTTGGAGCAGGGAGAGCTGTGGAGGAAGGAAAACCAATTATAACCATTGGATAATTCAAGTGAAAGGTAATACAGTTTGTGTCAGGTTAGAGGAAGTAGGAACAGGAGAAAGGGACAAGCGGGAGACACATTGCAAATTCAGAGTTTTCTAGACTTGGTGATTAATTGTACAGGGAAGGAGGAGAAAGAGAGTGAAGAGAGAGTCTAGGAAGACTGTACTTTATGGGTGGTCCATAAATATCCCTGAGTTGTTGCCAAGTAAGAGACGGTATTGCCCAGAGGGCTGTATTAAAGAGAAGGACAAGGCTTGAGGATCTCACAGGAACCCAGAGACATTATGGTCAGGTAGTTGGAAGTAAACTTTCAGTTTGGATTACTTCCATGAAAATTATTCCACATTTGTATAAGAGGATTCCATGGCATAGTCCTTACTCGCTTTTGTTTATTTTTGCTTTTAAATAATCTTTTCTGGGGCGCCTGGGTGGCTCAGTCGTTAAGTGTGTGCCTTCAGCTCAGGTCATGATCCCAGGGTCCTGGCATCAAGCCCCACATTGGGCTTCCTGCTCAGTGGGAAGCCTGCTTCTCCCTCTTCTTCTGTCCCGGCTTATTCCCTCTCTCACTGTTTTTCTTTCTCTGTCAAATAAATAAATAAAAATCTTTAAAAATAAATGAATAAATACTCTTTCCCTTCATCAAGTCTATCTGAATAATGTATTTTTAATTTTAAAAAATCTTGCCAGATTACTTTCCTAAAAGGCTATAGCAATTCATGTTTCTACTGGCATTATATGAGAGTCCCCTTTCTTTATTGTTTCCACTATTAGTAGGCAAATCACTCTCTAATTGTTATGATTTAAAAATATGACTTCTTTTAGAGGCTATAAAACATTCTGTCAGTCAACATGTCAGAAATTCCTTAAACATTTTCTGATTTTTTAAAGGCTATTTACTTATTTGCTTTAGTCATCTCTACATCCAGCATGGGGTTCAAACTCAAGACTCAGAAATCAACAGTCACACGCTCTTCTGACTGAGCCAGCCAGGTACCCCAACATTTTCCTATTTTTGGTCATTAGACTGTTTCCCTTTTTTGCTGTAATAAAATTAATAACCCAGAAATGGGCACATTTTATACATAAATATGTCTTTTCCAGTGATGCTTACAATGATGCTTATATTTTGAAAGGAGAGAGAAGATTACATAGTTATAGCTTCCCCAGGTTCTTTGCTTTGTTGTTTTTTCTTCCTGTGTGCCTTTCTTTCATTTCACTGATAATATACTAGGTGGACAGGGAGGGGTATGAGAAAGGGAAAGGGTTAAAACATATAGATTTTTTATTGTTTTTAAATTCTATTTACATATGCTATTCCTGTCCTTCATTACCAAAATGATCTAGAATTGCTATTAAGCCATTACTAGTTCCTTAATTTTACCTTATACATAGTAAGTTTCTCATTTTATTGATGGAGGATGCATCAGTGATACAATGATGTAAGAATACCCTGGCATTGTCTGGAACCTACCAAAGCAGCTTGGCTCTGTTTTCTCAAAGAAGTTCTAAAAAGCATCAATCCTTACTTCCCTGAAAAAAAAAAAGAGAGAGAGAGAGAGATGAGGGACGCCTGGGTGGCTCAGTCAGTTAAGCGTCTTTTTTTTCTCTTAAGATTTTATTTATTCATTTGACAGAGAGAGGGAACACAAGCAGGGGGAGTGGGAGAGGGAAAAGCAGGCTTCCCGCTGGGCAGGGAGCCCAGTGTGGGGCTCAATCCTAGGTCTCTGGGATCATGACCTGAGGTGAATGCAGACGCTTAAGGACTGAGCCACCCAGGTGCCCCTAAGCTTCTGTCTGTAGCTCAGGTCATGATCCTGGGGTGCTGCAGTATAGGGGAGTCTGCTTCTCCCTCCCCTGCTCATGTGCTTTCTCTTTCAAATAAATAAATCTTTAAAAACAAAGAAACAAAAAGATGAAATTTATATCTTGGTGCCATGAATGGTATATAATGTATGAGTAGATAAATAAATATCCTTTTCTGTATTCTTTTCCCTTAAACATTAGCTATTAGAGTAAGAATGCTTCGATTGCAGAATTCTCACTTGAGCAAGGTTTTTATATAACATTATTCATATTCTTGGCCTTGGATGCCAATTAAGTCTCTCAAGTCTAAAATTGCTTTGTTTGCTTTTTAAAGAAATCTGCCCACCTTACAGACCTACAAGTTAACTAACCAGCCTGTTTTGTTTTGTTTTGTTTTTTCTCCCAGAGGACTTTGCTCTGTTGGTTTCCTGCCAGCTCTTACTTTCAAATTGAAATAGTTCAAGTTTCTCTGTTTCTAGAACATAGAATTCATTATGCCTGGATTTTTGCCAACAATGTCCCTCTCATGTTTTTAAAACTAAGATGAATGTTACAGAATGACCTAGTGGGCTTGACCCTCAAGTGGAAGTCAGGCGTTGATCTATTAGATGCCTGCATGGCTGATCTGCTCTGGGGAGCAGGGCTGCTAGGGCAGCGGGATTCTGGGAGGATGGGAAGGGCATCCAGGGTGAAGCCTAGGAACTGGGGTGGAGAAATATGTGCAAGAGATTAAGTAAGATTTGGCTGATATGAGGCAAGGCTTGGATTCTTTCTCTGTCCTTAGGGCTCTGGCGGGTCTCTGCCATAAAAAGGGTATAGTTATTCATTCCTATTGGCCATTTGGGGAGAACACAGAAAGCCAGGTGACAGATAATATTTATAAAGGGCTCTGGGAGGAACCACTCTAGGTTTGTTTTGTTTTGTTTTTCGATTTTCAATGCTCTTTTCTTTTCCTACCTACACAACCCTGCTTATATTGTATCTACCACTACTGAAAAGGTACAGAACAGAAGTTTTAGGAACGTATACATCAGCATAATCATACAGCCAAATGAATTTTTCATTTGTGCGGCTCTATTGAATGACATAAAGAAATTCCTTTGCTTTTTAGGTTACTTTCTAGGAATGTGTAAGAGTCTATTTTTTTTTCTCTTCTGGGTGCCTGGGTGGCTCGTTCGTTAAGTGTCTGCATTCAGCTCAGGTCATGATCTCAGGGTCTTGGGATCAAGTCCCACACTGGGCTCCCTGTTCTGAGGGAAGCTTGCTTTTCCCTCTCCCATTCCCCCTGCCTGTGTTTCCTCTCTCACTATCTCTCTCTCTCTCTCTGTGTCAAATAAATAAATAAATAATATATTTTAAAAAAATGTTTTTTTTCTCTTCTAATTGGTTATATAGTTTTTAACTTTGACTTTTACTTTTGGGATAATTGCAGAATGATCATGCACTTTTGAGAAATAATGCTAAGAGGTATGCCTGGGCGGCTCATTCGTTAAGTGTCTGCCTTCAGCTCAGGTCATGATCCCAGCATCCTGGGATCCAGCTCCCTGCTCAGCGGGAACCCTGCTTTTCCCTCTCCCACTTCCCCTGCTTGTATCCCCTCTCTCACTGTCTGTCTCTTTTTGTCAAAAAAAAAAAAAAAAAAAAAGAAAGAAAAGAATGCTAAGAGATCCTGGGTACCCTTTACCCAGTTTCTCCCAATCATAACATTATGCAAAACTATCGTATAGTATCATTGTGCCATGCATTTATCTACAATATCATTAACATTGATATAATCAAGATATATAACATTTCCTTTTTTATTTTTTATTTTTCTTTAAGATTTTTATTTGTTTATTTGACAGAGAGACAGATCACAAGTAGGCAGAGAGGCAGGCAGAGAGAGGGAGAAGCAGGCTCCCCGCTGAGCAGAGAGCCCAATGCAGGGCTCCATCCCAGGACCCTGAGATCATGACCTAAGCCCAAGTCAGAGGCCCAACCCACTGAGCCACCCAGGTACCCCTCCTTTTTAATTTTTGTTATTTATTATTTTTTATTTTTTAAAAAAGATTATATTTATTTATTTGAGAGAGAGAGAGTCAGTGTGAGCGAGAAAAAGAGAGAGCGAGCGAGTGAGCACAAGCAGGGGGAGTGGCATGCAGAGGGAGAAGCAGGTTTCTCGCCAAACAAGGAGCCCAAGGTGGGACTTAACCCCAGGACCCTGGGACCATGACTTGAGCCGGAGGCAGCCACTTAACCAACTGAGCCACCCAGGCACCCCAATGTATAACATTCCCATCACCACAAGGATCTTTCATATTACACTTCTATACTCACATATCCCTCCCTTCTTCCCTGACCCTTTCACTATCCCTTGTTAACTGCTAATCAACTCCATTTTTGTAATTTTGTCATTTCAAGAATGTATAGAAATGGAAACATATGGTCTATAACTTTTGGGTATTGGTTTTTTAAACTTAGCAAAAATACCTGGAGATTTGTGTATGTTATCAATGGTTCGTTTTGTTTGCTTGTTTATTTAATTGGAGAGTACTCTTTTATAGTATCTATATACTATTGTTTGTTTACTGTTCACTCATTGAACAGTTTCCAGTTGCACATATCTCCTAGAGAGCAAGTCCCCCACCCTCCTCCATGGAATATAGCTCTGTGCTGGGCAAGTGGCAAGTCCTCAACAAGTCCCCAATACACTGATAGAGCGTATCTCAATTACAGCAGGTTTTGTGCAAAGCAACTTGGCAAAATGAATCCAAAGTCTTAAACACTTTGACCTAGTAATTTACTTTTTTCAGAATCTATCCAAAGAATGTTCAGATATAGGAACAAAAATTTATACATAGGAATATTTCTCATACCCTTATCTGTAAAAGTAAGGACTTATACATAAAGATATAGCAATAAAAAATCAGGAATCATGCTAATTCTATTTGTATGATAGAATATTATACCATTAATAAGATTCCATTTTCCTAATCATGGATGATACAGCTAGCTATAAGGATATTCACTAAAGCACTTTTTACACTAGAAAAAAAAAAAAGAAAGAAATTAGAAGGCCAACTATATGGATAAATTAACTTTAAAAGTCACAAAATAGAATTAAAGTTTGATCCCATTTGCTAAAAAAAAAAAAAAAAAAGTATGTACATATAAATATACAACCGTACAAAAGACGGGAAAAATATAAACCAAAATTTTAGTGTTGATTGTCTTTGAGTAAAAGCTTTTTGGTAATTTTAGTTTTAATTTGGCTTCTCGAAAGCATAATATTTATATTTTTAGCACAAGAAAATAAGAATGAAAGTTATAATCTATTTTTAAAATAGTGTTTTAGAGACTATTTATTATATGAATGTAATCTTCATTCATCCATCACATTCAAAACATTTATTAAGTGCCTACCAACTGCGAGGCCCTTCTATGAACACAATGGAGAACACAACTGACTAAGTCCTTGAAGCACAAAAAAATTACAGAATAGTAAGAGAAGTGATCATACAGCAATAGTCTTGAATATCATGGGAAATTAGATAAGGGTGGGGGTTAAAAAGGTAGAATAAGCCTTTTTTGTGGAATTTGAGGGAGATGGAGCAAAAAAAAAAGGTGGACAAATAGCCAAGAATGATCCAAGCTTAGGGATAAAGATTTTCAAAGTTATCTCAAGATATCATTAAAGAAATATGAAGGCCATGAGTGTGGGAGAAGGGTTTGGAAGGAAAAGTAGCAAAAGTAAGTAGAAATCGGAACATGAAGGACCTGATAGACTGTGTTGGTGACATGTTCTATCCTTATGAATAAATAGGAAAAAAATGGCAATTAAAGGTTCTAAATGGAAATGGCATGATCATATTTTTTGCTTTAAAAAGATCACACTGGGTGCCTGGGTGGCTCAGTGGGTTAAGCCGCTGCCTTCGGCTCAGGTCATGATCTCAGGGTCCTGGGATCGAGTCCCACATCGGGCTCTCTGCTCAGCAGGGGGCCTGCTTCCCTTCCTCTCTCTCTGCCTGCCTCTCTGCCTACTTGTGATCTCTGTCAAATAAATAAATAAAATCTTTAAAAAAATTAAAAAAATAAAAAATAAATAAAAAGATCACACTGATTACTGAGTAGGAAGTAAATTAAAGGGAGACAGTACTGCAGGCAAGGAGACCAGTTAAGTGGTGATTTAAGTCAATGAGATGATAATAGTAGTTGTGGGGATGAAGAAATGAGACCTGATGGAGAAGCGATTGGGGGAAAAATTGAATTGGTAGTGTTGGTGGAGAGGGTGTTCTTGGGGAGTAAGAGTTTCCTCCACCCTTTGAGGTCCTTCTAGATGGACTAAGAATCAAATTGAAATGAGCCAGATTAACAGGAGAAAATAAAATTGAAAAGTATGGGGAATCCATGGAAACATGAAGTTCCAAAGACAGTGAGACAACATGCTGCTTATATGAGCTAAGGGGAGTTGTAGGGGTCTGAGGATACAAAGTGGAGAAAATCCATTAGCAGGAAGGTGAAAAGAGATGTCTGGAAAACAAAGGTTGCCCTATTATGCAGGTAAGTTTCTTTGGTAAAGAGGAATCTCTGTTAATAGCTCTCTTCCTGATACTGGCTGGCAGCTGAGTGGGGAGGTAAAGAGCTTTTCCTAAACCAGCTGAGTTTCAAAAGCTTTTAACTCAAAATAAAGTTCATGCCAAAGGGGCCCATCTTGGGGCAGCCTGCCCTTGGTCCCCACTGTGTCAAAGAAGAGTAGGAGTCAAGGAAGATGTTTTGGCTCCTGAGTTGGCTTTTGTGGATGGTGGAACCACTAAATGAGACAGATATGGGACAGAGGAGGAAGTACCAAGTGGGAGGGAAAATGAGTTCAGTTTGGAATATGTTGAGTTTAAGCTGCCAAAGGAGTGTTCAGGAAACCATTGGAGACACAAGTGTGAAGGTTAGGTGTGAAAGTGGCTATGTAGACATGTGTTTTGAGGGGTGTAATTAGAGTAGATATGATCACCAAAAGATATATGTATAATGAGAAGAGAAGACGGCTTGGGACGGAACCCTAAGGAAACATGTAGGACGGAACGCTAAGGAAAACCATCATTTGAGAGGCTGAAAATGAGAGGAAAAAAATGGACTCAAACCTGGTCTGGGACAGAAATTTTTTTGTGTGATGTAATTTACAACTCCTTCTGGGAAGCAATTAGCATTCCTGATAAAGTGCGTGAACAGTTTTCTGACAGACTTTAATAAGACTGAGAACTCCTTCTGGGAAGCTAGGGTTACCCATCCAGCTGATTGACTAGCCTAATAATCTTTAACCAGATGTTCTTTTTTTTTCTTTTTTCTTTTTTTTTTTTTTTTAAATATCCATTCTAAACGGTTAATGGTTAGTGAACCATTCTTTTTTTCTTATAAAATGTCTCAACCAAAATTATTCCTTTAGTTGAATTTTTCAAAAAGCTTCTTCTCATACACTCAAAAATAATTTGTCCAAGGCATTGCTTTAACAGAAAAGAAAGAGGAACCTGCAAAAGAATTAGAAGAAGCTAGAGAAGTAGGAGAGGAACCAGAAGACTGCTGGTGTCATGGAAGCCAGATGAAAGCATTTGAAGAAACAGGACATGCCTGAGCAAGAGTGTCAAATGTTAGGGCAAGGTCAGGTAAAACAAGGATACGAAATTGCCACCGGAATTAGTAATAAGAATGTCAAAGGTGATCTTGGCAAGAAGAGTTTCACTGGGGTGATTGGGGGCGTCAGTCAGATATCAGTTGGCCCAAGAGTACGTGTAGACCATTCTTTCAAAAATGTGACTTTGAAGAGGAAGGAATAGGAAGAGAGTTTTTTTTTTTTAAATTTTTAAAATTTATTTTCAGCGTAACAGTATTCATTGTTTTTGCACCACAACCAGTGCTCCATGCAATCCGTGCCCTCTCCAATACCCACCACCTGGTTCCCCCAACCTCCCCCCGCCCCACCTCTTCAAAACCCTCAGATTAGAAGGGGAGGTGAACCATGAGAGACTATGGACTCTGAAAAACAATCTGAGGGAAGAGAGTTTTTGAGAGTTTTTTGTTAGTTTTTGTTTTGTTTTGTGGAGATATTAACTATATTTAAACATATTTGGGAAGAAGTCAATAACCAGGGCAGTAGAGGTACCTGTGAAAGAAGGACTAATCTCAAGTTAGAGAACAGAGAAAGTGGGTCAGGCTCCAGGGACTCTGGGTCCAGGTAGAGGGAAGATCCTCTCTCCCATTGTGACTGGAAAGAAGGGAAAAAAGATGGGCCTGCAGGGAAGACTATCTGCAAGTTTGGTGGTAGAAAGTCAAAGACTTTCCTGTCCAAGGGCCTATTACTTCTGTGATGTAGGAAATTAGAAGCTCCGCTCAAAGTGCAGTGCAGGATGGTAGACTAAGGATGGGAAGACTAAGTTCTGAGGAAGATTCCAAGGAGAATGGGAGATTGAACTGACTGGGGGGATATGGAGCGTGATTTCAGGACATTGTGAAAGTGGAGAATAACGAATACATTGTGAAACCAATCAGCACAAGTCTGTGATTTTCTCTAGTAGTGCTTAGAAGCCTGGACTTAGGCACGAGGTAGGCTAAAACATTTCAGTTAATCTGGACTGTCCTCAATGAAACCATTGAAGCATTGCCGCTTCCTTTGCCCATCCTTTAAATGTGACACCACAGTTTTGAGCCTAGTCTCTCTTTTCTTCTTACTCTGTAGACCTTTCCAATTAATCTCATCTACTTCAAGTCCGGAGTTAATCTCTCTATGCTGATAACTCCTAAACCAATACTTGCCACTGTCAGTGCCTAGGGCAGGTGCCCCAAGACGGGCCACTTTGAAATGAACATTATTTTTTAGTTAAAAGTAACCAAAACAAGCAAATGCAGAAAAGCTCTCTTCTTGGTCCTGCCTAAATTTACATCAGAAAGGAGAGCCTGTACCAGGAAGAGAGCTATTAATAGAGACTCCCCCTTACCTAAGAAACTTATCTGCATCACAGGGCAACCTTTGTTTTTCAAGACATCTCCTTTCACCTTCCTGCTAATGACCCTCCTCCCCTTTGGGGCCTCAGACCCTCTCCCTTTCCTTAGCTCTTGGAAGCTTCAGGTTGCCTAATTGTCGTTGGAATTTCGTTTCTGTGTGGACTCCCTGTACCTATGCCTATTAAATTTTATTTTCTCTCTGTTTCCTATCAATTTGATTCTAAGTCCAGCTGGAAGGACCATTATACAGTGGAAGTTCTTCCTCCCCAACACAACCCAGCCCTTCTCCAGAGCACCAGACTCCTGGGCCCATCTGCCTTGAGTATCTTTAGTCAGCGTCTCCTCAGACTCAAGCATTCCGTCTACTCTGAGAATGAATGTGCGCTCCAGGAGGGCAAGGGTTTATTTGTCTTTTTCACCACTTCATGCCCTGAGCTCAGTGTTCAGTGAATGTCTGTTAAAATAAATGAAAGAATCCACTCAGTTCTCTAAGCCCGAGACCTGGGAGTCATCTTTTACTCCAATTTCTCCTTCACCTCTGACATCCAGTGCACCAAGTCGTGTCCAAAACTAGATATGTCTTATGGCAGGGGGAAAAAAAGTGAATTATCAAACAGTTTTAACACAGAAACTTGTGTTTGCTCTGCCTCCTTTTCTTGGCTTCATTAACACTGGAACTAAACTAGTGGGAGGGCACCTCCCTCCCGGCTTCCTCTCCCTATCTGCACCAGCCCTCTCAGTCTTTGAGAAAAGCAAGCCCGTTTTTCATTTGCTAATGATTTGGGCTCAGGTTATAATGGGCCATTGACGTATATTGTGGAAGAAAAGAGGAAAACAGAGCTTTTTTTGGAGAGGGATAAGGACCTCGTGGGGTGGCGACAGAGACGTGAGGGAGGAGGGGCCTGGGATGAGATCCAAGCTTGTGCGAGAAGGGGGGCGGAGAACGACCCTGCCGGGGGCGCAAGTCCTCCCAATCACGTTGGAGGAAACTGGCTGTTTGATCGCCCGGGTCCGTGAGACTGGAGCCACTGCTCTGTGCATAGGTTCAGGGCTTGGACCCCTCTGCACTGGGCCTTTAACCCGTTCACTGCCCAGCAGGACCTTCATTTGGTTCCCCTGGAAGAAGCTCTCTCCCCATACAACTGCATCTATCCAGGGGGTGCCACTTGAGAAGCCCCAGGGAGCTCATAAGGTATAGAGACATCCCCTTGGCAACTAATTAGTTGGGAGAAGGAGTTCCCACACCCTTCCCTGAAGGGGTGCTGGACGGGGTGAGCTGGAGACCTCCGAAGAGCGGGGACATTGTTAACCATGCCTCCACCATGAGCTGATCTGTCTGCCTGTCTCTCTTCCATGATCAATAACTGTAGGCCAAGCCTTGTTCATCTTTCACCTGGTAACTGCAGAAACCTCCTAACTAGCCTCCCTACCTCCTATCTTACTCCCACCCCATCCATCCTGCACACAGAAGTCAGACGTTTTGTTAGAAAGAAAGAAAAAGAAGGGGGAGGTAGGAAGGAAGGAGGGAGGGAAGGAAGGAAGGAAGGAAGGAAGGAAGGAAGGAAGGAAGGAAAAAGAAGCAGCACAATACTTCACAATACTTGACCCCCTCCTCCTCACCTGCCTAACAGCTGTACTTCTTTAGGTTTCAGCTTTAGGGTCACTTATTTAGAGAAGTCTTCCCTGAGCACCCTCTTCCCAGGACACAAAACCAAGATTAGATGTCTAGGTATATGCTTCCCCCCAACCCTGCAGTTTTTTGTAATTACTTGTTTATATTTTTTAACTAACTTGAAAAATAGGCCTAGCTGTCTACTTGTCACCTTTTCTCTAACATCCATCCCTGTGCTTTGAGTACAGTGGGTAGGAGGAAGATCTACACCAGTGGTTCTCAAACTTGAGCATGGATCAGAATTACCTGGAGGGTTTGTTAAAACACACACTGCTGGATCCCCCTTACTGATTCAGTAGGTCTGGCGTGGGACTGGAAATTATGCATCTCCAGTAAGTATCAGGTACAGCTGCTGGGGCTGGTTGGAGATCACATTTTGAGTTGTCAGTCTGGTCCTAGAAAGAAGAGAGGCCAGAGGGGTAGGTAGATTGCAGTGACTTTTCAGATAAAAAGAAAGGCTGAGTGAGAACTATACATTTTGCACATCTCAGAAGTGGTGGCTAAAATGGGAGATATTTGAATTTGATATTAAACTTTCCAAGAGTTGACAAGGTCCAGAGAGTAACTACGAGAATGCATGGTTGAAGTGGCTTGTAGATAAAAGTATGGTATGGAGCCAAGGCCCTGAAAATTTAAAAAACTTAAAAAAAATTTTTTTTTTACTTGAAAAAGTACAATATTGAAAGTTTAAAAAAAGGTGTACGTGCAAAGAAAGATTGTAAAATGGAATGTGTGACATCATTCCAATTTTATTAAAAATGTCTAGAAAAAATACTGAAAATACATGGCAGTGTTTATAATAGTTATCCCTGTGGGTGAGTTATATTGCCTTTGTAAATTTTCAAAATTCTCTCAATAATAATAATTCTTCAAAATTATCATATTTTTCTTTCATAATTAGAGCAAACCTTTTGTTATTTTGAACCTCTCCAGTCTTAGACATTTCCATTTGGTTGGACTAAGTTATATCCCTTCTTAACCCCCTCTTGGACTTGACAACTTGTGCTAAAAGTATGAAAAACAACAAAATGGAAACAATGAAAATAAACAAGAAAGATGAAAGGAAAAGAAAGAAAGAACTTCATGAAAAAAATAATGTGGTTGTTACTGACACCCACAAGAAAGTATGTCAGATGTTGGCCTTCAATCATTCCATATATTCGAAGGTTGTAACCACCTACCTGGAAGGGTAACCAGGCCACTCGGGACTGGTGACCTCATTGACTGGTCAGACAGGGTACTCTAGTCCTAATCTCTTACTCATCACCTCCTGTTTCTCATGGAATTCAGGCATGTGCTAAGTATGGTTCCCAACTGTACTCTTCTTACTCAGAATTATACCTCCTTATCTTTCTTTGAACTGGATCCTTTCCCACCCGAATAATACCATTTTTTAAAGTAAACAAAAAGTTATTCTTTTCTATCATTCAGTATTAAAATTATTATTGTTTTTTAAAGATTTTTATTTATTTATTTGACAGAGATAGACGAAGAGAGCACAAGCAGGGGGAGCAGCAGAGGGAGAGGGAGAAGCAGACTCCCCGCTGAGCAAGGAGCCCAATGCAAGGCTCCAACCCAGGACACTGGGATCACAGCCTGAGCTGAAGGCAGCTGCTTAACTAGCTGAGCCACCCAGGCCCCCCTAAAATTATTTTCTTAAAGATGGCTTAACAACCTAAACCCTCTTTATAATAAGGTTTATTTGGGGTATAAATTCAAAATTCCAAACAAGTAAAGTTCAAATAAACTTTTAGAACACAACCCATTTTATCCAGGATATCCCTTGTGCAATTAAAAAATTCTCTCTGTGTGTCATAATGTATACCAACTAGCAGTGGTATTTGCCAGTAAGAATTTTTTTGTTCATTTCTCTAAAGGAATGAGATATATAGCAGTTTCAACATATACATTTACTTCATTTTAATTGTGAACAATTCTGTGGGCACCTGGCTGGCTCAGTTGTTAGAACATGCAACTCTTGATTTCAGGGTCATGAGTTCAAGCCCCATGTCGGATGTGGAGCCTATTTAAAAACAAAACGAAACATAAAACAACTATTAATTATGAATAACTCTGAATCTCTTATCAAGACCTTATAATTCTTTACCTACAAAGATGTACATACAAATGAAATGATTAAGTAAACATTCATAGGTTTAATCAAGTATGGTTTCAAAATCAGAAATATGAGTATAAAGTTCCAAATATTTATTTCATAAAAATCCATTATTACGGAAGAAAATAATTGAACAGTGTATGACTACAGCAGAATGTAAGAGATATATAGAATTATAACTTTCATCACAAACATGGTCAGATCAGGCCAGATGAGATCAGAAAAGACTAGAATCTTTTTTTTTTTTTTTAAGATTTTATTTATTTATTTGACAGAGAGGGACTCAGTGAGAGAGGGAACACAACAGGGGAAGTGGGAAAGAGAGAAGCAGGCTTTCCACTGAGCAGGGAGCCTAATGCAGGGCTTGTTCCCAGGACCCAGGGATCATGACCCCAGCCGAAGGCAGAAGCCCAGCAACTGAGTCACCCAGGCGCCCTGGAAGACTAGAATCTTGATATTTCAACCACACTGATCACTTTGTGGCTCTTTTCTTAAATGTCATTTCATCTCTGGCAATAAAGTGTGAATTAACAGAACTGTTCTACAGACTAGGAGATGGGGCGCCTGGGTGGTTCAGTGGGTTGAGCCTCTGCCTTCGGATCGGGTCATGATCTCGGGGTACTGGGATTGAGCAGGGACCCTGCTCCACCCTCCCTGCCCCGCCTGCTTGTGATCTCTCTCTGTGTGTCAAACAAATAAAGTCTTTTTTAAAAATAGCAATAATAAAGACTAGGAGATGGTGATCCTGAGTGACTGGGCAAGGTAAGACAGTTAAGTGACAGAATGGAAGAGAAAGTAGTTTTTCTAATTGCCACCTTAGTACTTCTTATTCTTCATTGTATTACCTGTGCAGCTGCAAGGCAAACCATGTCATTGACTCTTCTATTTTAAAAATAGCTTGTATAAAAGTCTCCTTTGTGGTCTGATGGCAAAATGCCTATCTTATTTTTTAAATGTCAGCTGTTGGAGTGCCTAGGTGGCTCAGTCGGTTAAGCAATTGCCTTTGGCTCAGGTCATGATCCCAAGGTCTTGGGGTCAAGCCCTTGTCTACTTGCTGCTTGGTGGGGAGCCTGCTACTCCCTCTCCCTCTGCCTCCCACTCCCTCTGCTTGTGCTCCCTCTATCTCTTAGAATATATGAATGGGATCTTTAAAAAAAAAAATGACAACTGCTGATCATCAATGACAAAATGTTTTTACATGTTCCTTAGGACTCAAGTTGTCCTTCATTTATTCAAATAATCATCACTTTCTAAGTTAGGTAAGAAATCACTGAATGTTAAAGAAGAAGAGGCACTAGATACCATCTGTCAGTCATATCATTGGAGAAACTAAGACCCAAAAGCCATGTCAGAGTCACAGTGTGAGTTGGTGGGAGTCTCCTGACTTCTAGTCCAGGGTTATTTATAACACATCACACTGCCTCAGTGCATCAGTATTTTGATGTCATGGCATTATTGAGAGAATATTCTTGGGACCATCAGTCCCGGTCAGTCTATCAGCTAGGGGAGTCTGTGTGCCATTTTACCTCTTCATTTTTCTCATCAACTTATTCAATACACTTTCATTTTCTTGCCTGGTGTTTTGGGAATGGGATAGTCAGAAAAAACAAGTAAAACATTAAGTAGCAAATGTTTGAAATTTTTTAAATATAAATTAATCTTTTTTTTTTTTTTTAAGATTTTATTTATTTATTTGACACAAAGAAAGAGAGACAGAGAAGGAACACAACCAGGGGGAGTGGGAGAGGGAGAAGCAGGCTTCCTGCTGAGCAAGGGAGTCCCATGCACGCTGGATCCCAGGGCAGATACCCAAGGACAGAGCCACTCAGGTGTTCCATTTTTAGTTTTTGTTGTTGTTGTTGTTTGTTTGTTTGTTTGTTTGAGAGTATGTGCAGGAAGGCTGGCTGGAATTTAGAAAAGTTGCAAAAAAATTGGTTGAAGACCAAGAAAGAGATATGGAATAAATGACCCAGGGAACTGATAACTTCCAACTGCCCAGGGCCTCTGCTGGGCACTTTTATGGAGCTTTCTCTTTCCTCTTAACAACCCTTTAGGTTAGGAGCTGTTAACCTCATTTTATTACTCATGAAGCAACTGAGGGTCCAAGAAGTTCTATACTTTATCCCACAGCCATACAAGTTGGTCAACTGGTAGAGCTAGATCCAGTGTGGTCCGTCTGGCTATGAAGCCTGTGTTCTCTTACTTCTACAGGAGAGTATGTGTAAGGTGAACCAAGGAAGGTAGCAACAACTGCCGTGCGACCTAGTGATAGTAATAATGACAGCATAGTGCTTTATTTATGTCTGTAATCTCAACACGATTAAATGAGCCTATGGAATAGGACTGACATGTGTCTCCGTACTTTTCCTCAGTGAAACAGGAGAGGAAGATATGAGACTTAATACTTGAGATTTCCTTTGGCTTCCTCGTTTTCTGAAAAAGTATGGAAAGGCTCAGTTGGTTTTGTTTTGCAACATTTATCAGATTATGTTCTTCTTTTTTTTTTTTCTTAGATTATTGTGTTCTTGATGTAGGTGGTTAGGTTGGTGTGTGATTGTGTGAAATCAAACCTGGTATCTTCAGAAGAATTCTTCCAGCAGATAAGGATGCCTTTAGGTTCAATATCCAATTTTGTAATTAGTGACCACTGTTCACATTTACTGAATGGGAGTTTTTATCTGCACCAAGGTTTTTTTCCTTTGAAGCTAAATGACATATATACACTCATTTGTTTTATGTTGACCTCCGCATGAATAAGCAAATTTGTATTCTGTGGAAAATCAGTCAGTTATTTCTACACATAAATAACCTCCAAATAAACCTCTGATGACTAATTTTATGTTAGTCTGCAATTCCAGTTTAAGATTTCGTCTCCATTTTCTTATCTGGAAGGCAATGTCCAGTTCTGTAATCCTGTGAAATATAAAGCTGGTGTCCATTTACAAATAATCATTGTCCTCTAATGAATTAATCCTCAGTTGCAATTATCAGTTCGATATAAAGTTGGGTAAAGATGCAGTCCGTCTCCAAAACTGGATTCTCTGTATTTAAAAACGTCATTGTAATTCTCAACTCCCTAGAACTGTTACTACAAAAGAACTATTTATTTTGCCGTTCAGCCTAAAAATAAAACCTTTCACCCAGATTGCACACTTTTAATAGTCACATTGGTATCGAAATAATTTTAAACTAATTTGAAAGAATCCATTTCTAGGTGCAATGAGATTAGATAAGAGTTGGAACTGGGGCAGTTTGAAGAGGGTGATCTGAGAGCCCACCTCCCTGCTTGGAAACACCTCAAGAATTTCTAGACTCACAAGGGAGGTGAGGGAAGAGATTTTAAAAGCTGAACAGTGCCACTCTTTGCCAGCTCCCGCGGACGAAGGCCCAGCCGGCTGCGGCGAGGACCGCGAAGAGTTAACGAGGGACGGAGCCCCCCGCGCTGTGGACTCCCCGCGCGCTCCCTCCGCCCTCGTGTCCCCACCCTCTCGTTTTGGCAAGGGATTAAAGTGCTCCCCCCTGTGGCAGCAGTGACCCAGAAATGAGTTTGATTCACAGAGCCCTTCCTCCATAACAAGCCAAACGCCCGTCCGAGAGTGCCTCCCTGCGCGAGTGCCGAGTGTGTGAGCGCGCCGGCGAGAGCAGGGGCCCGCCCGGCGCGGCCAGAACTCATGCAGCGCGGCGCGAGCGGCGTGGAGCCCAGCGCCTCCGCCGAACCCTTCCGTAGCAGGTACGCGCGCGGGCCGCGGGGGGCGCGCGGGGGGGGGCGCGCCGCGCCTGTGCCCGCGCGTGTCCGCGTGTGGGTCCGTGTGCGCGTCCCGGTACCGCGGCGGCGGCGGCGGCGGCGGCGGCGGCAGTGGCGGCGGCGGCGGCTGCAGGACGAGCCGAGAGGCTCAGCCATATTTGATGGTTTTGTTGCTTTGCTCGGGAGTTCTCGGGAGTAATTTAGTGCCGAAGGTCGCTGCCTAGTGGAAATAATATAGTACGTCATTAATATGGCGCCAAAAGATTGGGTTCTCGATATGTAGCGAGGAGGGAGGGCAGGCAGCCGCCGAGCGCAGCGTTACTATCCCACCAGTAACTTGGGCATTGCTGGGGCGGGGGCCAGAGGAGGAGGAGGAGATGATTTTTGGATCCTGAGAATTGATCTGTGTTGGATCAGTAAGTTTAATTATGATTAATTTTCAATTTTGGGGGGGCTGAAGACTTAGAGCTTTTTTCTTCTTTCGGATTTGCGAAGAACATGCGGTTTTCAGGTGAATCACCATTTAAACGCGTTTGGGAACAGAAGCCCAGTTTAGTTGGCTTTAGTTGATACAATTTTTTAAAAAGCCAAAGCGCATTAGGCTGCATGAAAGTGGAAAGCATAGTAGCAACTTGGTAGACAGATGGCAATGGCAGAACGCAGGTCCGCGTACATATATGAATCCAGAGTGTGTGTGACCGTGGTGGCGGGGGGACGACTATATTTGTCCAAACATAGGTGTGTGTGTGTCTGTGTGTGTAGGTCCATCTCTGTAGGGTGGCCGCAGCAGCCCTGGCTCTTGTCACCGCGTCACCACATGTCCAAAATATTCTTTGCATCAATTCAAGGGCAGTGAACAGGGGGTGTAGGGACAGCTTGGCAATTAGATTCTTCCAAATTGGGTTTCCAATAATCAGATCTCTGACTTAAAGCGAGACTGTCTGTAAAGTGTAAAACCCTTCATCGGTGAAATTAGGAAGGAGTTGCATTCGTAGAGCAAAGTACCGATTAACCATGAACTTAAAAACGGATTGCAAATTGCAACCTTTGGCACCATCTGCAAATTGTGGGGGTGGGGTCGCTTGGGCTTCCCTGCCTTAATTGAACGTGCAGTGTGTACCCCAGGACTGCAAGTTGCAAAGCCCTTCAGTGCACGTGTCTGGTGCCTGTGAGTGTGTGTTTGTGAGTTGGGGGCTGTTGTTTGGTAGCCAGCAGGCTTTCCGGATTGTTGGCGCTGGCTTGCAAATGCGGGAGAGGGATGGAATGTGGAATGTTGACCAGGGAACCGAATCCTGTCGGAACGGTCCCATTTGCTGGAGAAATTCGATCCCTTCCACCTCCTTCCCGCTCCCCCCCGCCCGCCTGCGGGCAGGAGGCGGGGCCGAGGACGCGGCTGCTGCTCAAAGTGGCGGAGCGCGGCGGCGGGAGGCAGGTGCACGGCACCCGCCAGTGGGGGTGTCTCAACTTCCGCGGGCGTTTAAATAGCAGGCTCTCTCCCCTCCCACCGGTAATAGGTGACCTGGCGGCCGAGGGCGGCGGGGGGAAGGGGACGGGGGAGACCCGGGAGCGAGCCTCCGTGGCACGTGGGCAGGTGCTGGGTGGCCCCGGGGCCAACTTTTGTAGCCCGCCTCTGGCGTTGGAGGAGAGGCTGCTCCATGTGGAAATGGGGGCGGGCGGCGGCCGAGGTGCTGCTTTCTTGGCCGCGGCCGGAGCGTCACCTAACGGTCCCAGAGGCGCTGCCGCGGGGCCCGGGGTGGGGGGTCTTCGGGGGCGGGGACGCCCGGCCCGCCGCGCCCGCGCCGCGGGAGCCCCGCACAAAGCCTGCGGCGCGGGGGCGTCCGCCGCGCCCCCGCCTAGGGAACGGCCCGAAGCCCGTCGCCGTCCCCGTGCCGATTCCGGCGGGCGGCCGCGGGCGTTTGTTTGTTGGTTCCGCGCCGCCTTCCTTGCCGGATGGCTTCCTGTGACAGAGGTGATACACAGTTTCCAGAACTGTCTGGGGGCGGGAGCGAGAGCAGGAGCCGAGCCCGCTCGGGGCTGCTCGCCGCCGCCGCCTCTCCCACCTCACAGCCGTTTCTCGCCGGCGCGCCCGCCCCGGCTCAAAGGTGCCGCCCGGGAGGGACTCGGGGAGGGGGACGGCGCGGCCGTTTCCAGCGGCGCAAGTGGCTTCTGGACGCGAGGGAGCGTTTGATTTGCAACTGGGGCCGAGCGGATTGGTGCAGCTGGCGGCGGCGGGGCGGGAGGAGCGGCGGCGGCGGCGGCGGGGGGTGGCCACTTTCAAATGGAGAGGGCGGCGGCGGGGACGCCGCTGCGGAGGGAGCGGGGCTTGGTTGCGCCACGAGAAGGTGTCATCACTGCACCGGGGCTAATTCCGGCGGAGGTGCCGGGAGTTACTTTCCCCTCCTTCCGCGCTGTTGTTTCTGTCGCCTCGGGAAGAGGAGGAGGAGAGGGAGGAGAGGCAGGCAGGGAGGGAGGGGGCGGCGCCGCGCTGAGCCGCGGCCCTGCGCACACCCTGGCGGGAGGCGGGAGGCGGGAGCCGTGCGAAGCGTTCTCCGGTGCGGGGCGGTGGCCCGGCTCCCCCCACCCCCGACCCACCCCGGGATTTCCCCCTCTCCTCTCCAGCCTTCTTCCCCACAGCGCACACTGCACTACTCCCTCCCACAGGGCTCGGCGACCCAGGGTCCTCCACCCCCGCCTCTCGCCCCGGTTCTCCCCCTCTCCGACCCCTCCCCCCACCGACCGGGCTCCGGGCTTCCCGACCCTGGGCTCCCCCTCTCGGGCGCGCGGGGGCGGCTGCAGCCCCGGCGCCCGGTGAATGCAGCGAGCAAACAAAAAAGCGGGCGATTTAAACGTGCCTTCGAAACCCGTTAGGAATGCGTCGTCACCCGGAGACCGTTTAAAAGCTGCTGTGGCTGGCTTTCTAGTAACGAGGAGACGGGCGCCCCACCTCGCTTCGGCGGGGGCGAGGGTCCGCGGTCCTCCGTGTAGTCCGCCCAAGAGGGAATTGAAATTTTCTTTTCGTAAAACGATAGCTGCAACTGAATGACACGACAGCAACATTTTTAGGGAAGTGGGAGAAAATCTGAGGTTTCCATTAATAAGGAATGCTTAGGGGCTTATTTTCTAAAGATTTTTATTAGTGAACTATTTTTCCGTTTTAGGAAACCCACTGTGAAAGAAAGCCTTAATCTTTAGTTACTTGTAGTTCAAGGCTTTCATTATCTTTCAAAGCTGATGAGCTATTTCTATAGTTCTAAGGTACAGGGAAATTATTTCACTGAAAGCTTGTTTAATAGTGGTCCACAATGATTAGAGATTACTACAGGAAGTTGCATTTTGATCAGATCACAGCTGATCAAGATTTAATCACTTCTAGGTAAAGGAAGAGTTCTACATAACCATACTTAGAGACAGATTGAACACTTTAGGTACAGTAATTGTAGTGAAGTGGGTAACATGTTGGGAGAGAGAGAGGGTGTTTTAGGGGTGACAATAACAAAGATCTGCAACCCCGAATTTTATTACTTATTTATTCCAAATATTTCGGTCTCATTTAATGCCCCTTTTAAATTAGATGACTTCCTGGTTGGTATTTTGCTTTTCTTAAGTTTGTTTATTTTTATATTTGTATATGAATTGGCATCTTTGATGTCTGCAACAAGTAAAATTTTCAATTATGTGTTTATTTTCCCCATATCTCCCTTCATTTTTATGGTAGCCAGACAAAAGGGAGTTGCCTGATAGGCTGTAGACCTTGAACTTGATTCCATCTTAAGCTCAAGATCGGAAGCTGCTTTTTTATAAGAAAAGTTGGATGGGCTGCCTTAGAAATTTTAACTATGACAAAGCTAGGTGTATGTTCATTTAAAAGGAGAAAAAAAAGTTTATCTAATTAGTTCCTCCTTCCTCCCTTAACAGGTTTTAGCCTATAATGAGCGGTTTAGCCTTTTATTAGTTACTAAGGTTGAAAGAATAGCTGTAAGGAGAAAACTGAAAAATACTAAGTGTGCTTGAGAATGAGAGGAGAGGAAAAAACTCTTAGGAGTTTAAGGAAATGTTACATTTTAAAGGGACTGTTGTTTAGTTCAGAGGCTTGGGGGGAAAGATTAGCCAAAAACTTGGGAGAACTTGGAATGAAAACAGATCTGCATGTGAATTGTCTATAGTAGGCATTTAATAAATAACAGATTTTTGACTTTTAGGAGCCCTTAATGACCTAAAGTATTATTACAGAGGTGGTGTTACATGTGTGTTGTTGGAAATCAGAAAATACAGAGAAGCAAATATAATTAACACATTCCTGCTATCCAGAGATCACTGATCACCACTGTATCACTGTAGATGACTGTCTATGCTTATATATATAGTCTTAAATCAAAATGAGATCATACTCTACATACAGTTCTATAAAGATTTTTTTTCCTCTCCCTTGTCTGCCAGCTAGGTAAATTTTCATCTTCTCTATTACTGGGATATATTCAGATATCCTCAGTTGGCCCTAAAATATAATGGCAGCTTTGTCTAAATTAATACTGTCCAGCTGAGGATCAATTATTGCATCTGGTGATTATTTCCCATAAGTAGATTTTAATCTGTAGTTACTTTTTGACAGAATATCTTACATTGCATAATCAAGCCTTTGGAATTAATCATGACTGGATTTTTAAAATGTTAAAAATGAAAATTGCATTTTATTGTAATTTGGGATTACATTTGGAAATTTCTTGCTTGAAAAATACTTTAAAGACATTTGCCTGACGTTTTTATCTGGAGGCTTGTTGGGAAAAGAATTATCAACTGTTTGTTTCAGTACTGAGGTGGTTGGAACAGCAAACATCAAGATCTCAAACTGATCATGTCCTGTATCTATGATTTGTGAGCAGTAGGAAAAAGGCGTATGAATCTCAGTTTGCTTACTTCCTGTTGTGAAGCTCTTGGCTTTTTTGGTATTGTGGGACACCCATTATACCATTGCAGTTAACAGTCTGTCAGAATATGCATTGTAAACCCAGTTTCCCTACAAGGTTAATAAAATAGACATCTTGGCCAGTACCTTTTGCTTTTTATTTGGATTGGCATCAAAAAGTTTGGCTCAGTTGTTCAGTTATACCAGTATTAAACTTCTTTCCTCCCCTCCTGGTAAGTTAAAACATTGGTATCACATTCAACAGTACATTAAAAATTTTTAATTTTTATTTATTTATTTTTAAAAATTTTATTTATTTATTTGACAGAGATCACAAGTAGGCAGAGAGGCCAGAGAGAGAGGAAGGGAAGCAGGCTTCCTGCTGAGCAGACATGGGGCTCCATCCCAGGACCCTGGTACCATGACCTGAGCCTAAGGCAGAGGCTTTAATCCCCTGAGCCACCCAGGTGCCCCTAACATTTTTTTAAAATTTTAAAATAAAGGGTGGCTTTGCTTGGAGTTATTAGTTCTTAGTATCAGAAGCCTGGCAGGAAACTTAATAAGAAGAGTATTTTAATTCCCGAGACAAGTTATTTCCTTGAAATTATTCCTGTTCAGTCTGTTTTCTCCATTTTCAAGATCTTGCAGTGGCTTATGTGATTCATTATTTAAAATTTGGACAGTACATTACTTGTAGTATATGATATTTAGAAAGTTTGAGATTGATTTGAGAGTTTATTGTCATTTGCCTGGCATACTTATATAAAAGTATTGGTCTGTGATCTTGAGGGGTGTTAGGTTTTAGGTTTTGTTGTTTTTGCATTTGGTGGAGTAAGTTCCCTGCATTCCTTAAATATGCCAGGGCGGCCTTAGAGAGCCTTTTTACCGTTGAGTGGAAGTGGCATCTTGTCTGCAGGTTTAGCTTAGGGTCAAGTATCCTCTGATTCCAAACAAAATGTAGTGTAAGAGGATATTGCTCGTGACTCTGGTGATGTTATTGTGGCCATCTCTGGCCTAGGCCTTGAATGATTACTAATAATGTCATTCCTCACCTGAAAGCGACAAAAATATTGCCAGACATGGAATGGAAAACTTAGTTGTTGGGCAGTTGTCATTCTGTAGTAACTGTGGACCAATGGTGTATGATGTGCAGTTAACACATGTTCAGGATCAAACTTGATTACTCTAAAACCAGTTCAGTATTTACTTTTTGCTTTTGGTTCTCCAGGTGGAATCAAAACATAATTAGGTGATTGAGGATAGTTGAAGTTCATTTTTAAAAATATCTTGGAGATTTTATTTATTTATTTGACAGAGAGAGATCACAGGTAGGCAGAGAGGCAGGCAGAGAGAGAGGAGGAAGCAGGCTCCCTGCCGAGCAGAGAGCCCGATGTGGGACTCGATCCCAGGATCCTGAGATCATGACCTGAGCCGAAGGCAGCGGCTCAACCCACTGAGCCACCCAGTTTTTTGGGCTTGTTTGTGGAAGGAATTAAGCCACAATATTCTTTTGTAAAAGCACTCAAAATTGGCAGTGGTATATATATGTATATGTAGTATTGATTAGTGTTTGCACAGGAGATTTTATGAAATCTCCTGACAACTTCTAAGACCGTTTCTTAGCACTGATTTTAAATGACGATTTCAGTGGTGGGAGTCCAAACTGAAAAGTAAAATGAGTATGTATGTATATATATATATATATTTTTTTTTTTTTTTTTTTTTTTTCTTCTTACTCCTTACTCCAGAGTAAGGAGCAAGAATTAGCAAGGGTAACAAGTTGCTGGAATTGGAGTGGAAGTATATGGTTGGCTTTTGTTTAACACAGGGTACGCTAAACATTATTTAAGATTTTTTCTTGATGACTCATGGTCATCTTTACAGGTATCAGTTATTTCAGTGTTGAAATATAATGGGTGCATTTAAGATGTAGAGGTTGAGTACTAGTGGCTTATAACTTCTTTAAAGTCAAGCACACTTGAAATCTGAGGCCTGTAGAACCTCTCCCCAGAAAAATCGAGTTGCACTGAAATTTGTGTGTCATTTCAGGGATTTGGGGAATACTTTTAAATGTATTGTTGGAATTCCATTTTACTGTTTAAATTCTGGTGATTTCTTTTTATGATTTCTCTCTGATACTTTCATATCCTTGTTAACCATGTATTCTTAAAATGCCTGTCTAGAACAGTCTTTTTTTTTTTCCTTATTGGTTATTGGCTTAAAATTTAAGTAAGAAATGTGTTAGAAGTTATTATAATTTATTTTTTATTAAAGATTTTATTTATTTATTTGACAGACAGAGATCACAAGCAGGCAGAGAGGCAGGCGGAGAGAAAGGAAGGGAAGCAGGCTCCCTGCCGAGCAGAGAGCCTGATGTGGGGCTTGATCCCAGGACCCTGAGACCATGACCTGAGCCCAAGGCAGAGGCTTTAACCCACTGAGCCACCAGGTGCCCCAGAAGTTTTTTTAATTTAGTGTGCACTGGCCCCAAGTAGGAGTCTTCAGGGGTTTGAGAAAAAGTCACAGGTTTCTAGACATGGTCTTTAATTTGCTTAGAGCATCCCCATCTCTCTTCTCCCCTTTTGAGTCTTCCCTGTTCTAGTTAAAAACTTCCTGAGGAATGAGTGTGTCTGATCCTTAACTTTGTAAGCTTTAAGGCACTTATTTGCCCAGGACCTGGTCATTGATTTACATTTCACTAAACATACATGATGCTTGTTTATAAGCATAGTACCAGTATGTTGATTTGTAGCAGAGATCAGTACACTCTTTGCAGAGGGCCAGACAGTAATTATTTTAGGTTTTGTGGGCCTGATTGTCTCATAAAACTGTTTAACTCTGCTTTTCTAAGTATGAAAGCAGTCTCAGTGGACAAAAAAAATTAATGAATGAACATGGCTGTGTTCCAATACAACTTTATTTGTGGATAGTGAAATTTTGAATTTTTCTTAATATATCATGAGATGTTCTTTTGACTCCCCCTTTGACCCCCCCCATTTAAATATGTAAAAATCATTTTTAGTTCTGGAGCTAGACAAAAACAAGCTGTGAAATTCTGATTTATATTGAGCCTAACCATTAACTGGTCACCATATTGTTCCTGTTGGGGCTAAGTTACCTTTCTGTTGGGAACCTGAAATAAGCTGAAATCATAAAAAACAACAAAAAAAGCCCAAGTTGGTTTGATAAATACAGAGGGAGTTTGCTAGTCTGAGGGCTGTGGTTCTTAATTTTTTTGTTCTTAGATTCCACTTGAGGATAGAATTTATACCATGGGCCTTTGTGTACCTGGGAAAGCACACTTAGGTAGTCACACCCTCCCAAGGGACCCTGGCCAAGAAGCCTCATGTAAGGGAATATGGATTATAGACTGGAGTTCCTTGCAGAGGGAGTTTACCTGTTTCCAGGTAGGATGTGTGTGTCCTCCGACCGCTCCAAAGCTAATACCTGCTGCTCAGAGGACTCATACCCTCTGTGATTAGTGTTCAGGAAACTACCGGCACAGTCTTCTTCCAGCTCTACCTTTTGTGTGCTCCACCAGGCAGAAGGACATTTACAACTGTCTTCATATCAGCTTGCCAGGAAACCATGTTTCAGTTTCTAAGTTAACAGACTGTTTTTCATTGATTATATTTTCATTGTCTGCTCCCTGATAATATATAGTTTGTGGCCTTAATCTTTAGATAGTATCTTTCTAAATCACAGTCGGTGTCCAGGAGGGGAGAAGCCTATGGTGTAGGCACCTGGGAGGTGGCTGGCACTGGAATGCCCACTCACCTTGGGAACTGGTCTTTTGTTTGGAGACTGGCTTTGTTATAGATCTGTATGTTTTTGCTCATGCTGCTTAACCTCTCCAGAATTCAATGTATTCATCTTTAAAATTAGGAAAAGTGGATTAAATTATCTCTGAAATGTTTTCTAATGCTACAGCCATTTTATGGATTTCTTTTTGGGAAGATTTCCTGCAAACCCAGTCCATGGGTGAGACTCTTTTTTCAGCCTTCAACTCAGAGTACTTTTTGAGACCTTGTTGCTGGGTTTTGAGACCAACTTTATGTGTCAGTGATCATAATAACAAGACTTGTACAATTGTGATAATGTTTGTTCTCATATGGAACTCAGATGATGTGTAAGTGCTGTTTTTGTTAAGTGTGCTATCCAGGTCTTAAAACATACAACATTGGGAGTCCCCCCCCCCCCCCCCCCC
Organism: Mustela erminea; assembly: GCF_009829155.1. Classification (NCBI taxonomy): domain Eukaryota; kingdom Metazoa; phylum Chordata; class Mammalia; order Carnivora; family Mustelidae; genus Mustela; species Mustela erminea. The sequence goes on from NC_045615.1 coordinate 83,942,195, forward strand.
CCCGCTTCAACAGTATTTTAACAATTTTTGGTGACTTAACATTGTTAGTGGTAACTAATAGTTTCTGACAACTGGCTATAATCGAGGAGTAAAGTCCTCAAAACAGTTGCATTTCAATCTGTGCACAGTGTTAATTGTCATTAGCTGATTGAGTCTGGTTTCTGCAGAAGCTGCTTTTTATATCCTATATAAGAACATCTGGTTTAAGCATTTAAAAATCTTCTAAAATTACCCTGTATACACTTTGCATTTATTGACTTATTCTTACGTGGGCAGAGTGAGGGTTTGTAGACTTCCTTTCTATCCTTACCCTCACCTTTGTTCATGTAGAAGTATCTCCTGTTACCATTTGGTTTTTCTAAAAGTGTTCTCTACCTTCAGGGGACTTTTAGACTTTGAGCTGGTGTGTGTATGTGTGTTATATAAATTAGAATTTGGTGCGTGTGTGTCTGTATGTATGTTACATAAATTAGAATTTGGTTCAGAAACCCCAGGGTAGACTGGAACACAACTTCTGATTTCAGTAAATATTCTAGGAAAAAAAAAAAACTTTTTTAGTTTTTCCTGGTTAATTGTTTAAAAAAAAAAAAGTGTAAAGAGGGTTAGGGCATATGGGGCAAATAGGCTTTATCTCATGAATTCTGACTGAGTGGTGGTAGCACTGTGTTAAGAAGGATTCTGAAGTCATGTCTGGTCTTGTGGAAAAGAATGACCTAATTTATTAATGTCTGTCATGGGTGGAGGAAATGGCCTGTTTGGTAGCCATCTCTGGAATGTAGCTTTTTTTATTTTTTATTTTTTTCCAAAATAGTAGTACTCTTGCAATGGCCAGGAAGTGGAAAGTTTATTCTTTAAAGGTAGTTTAAACCCTAGTTTTCCTGTCTAAATTAATTTTTTCTATTCTTACTGCATATATTTTAGTGACCTGCTACTAGTAATGGCTGTTCTTACGTGTTTTGAAAACTTTTGCTTTTAAGTAAATAATGAGTGGTTGATAATAGCATTTTATGATATTACCCTGTTACCTTTTTTTACTTTTTTCCTTCTGTACTACTATTCCATCAAATATTCTTTAGAAGGCAGGCATAAATAAGCCTTTGGTACCTCATAGTTTATTGATGGCTGCTTCTTTTAGACTTGGTGCTTCACATGGGACTCAAAAGTTGTGCTCCCAGGGTCTTTTTTTTTTCTTTTTAAAGATTTTATTTATCTATTTGACAGAGAGAGAGAGAGAGAGAGATCACAAGTAGGCAGGGAGGCAGGCAGAGAGAGGATGAAGCAGGCTCTCCGCTGAGCAGAAAGCCCGATGCGGGACTCGATCTCAGGACCCTGGGATCATGACCTCAGCCGAAGGCAAGAGGCTTTATCCCACTGAGCCACCCAGGCGCCTCCTCCTAGGGTCTTATATTTATGATTAGGAACAGGGAAGAAAGGTGTTGGGTTTCAAATCTTTACAATTACTTAATGTTTACTTTATTATAAATATCGGATAGTATCATGGTTAAAGTCATTTAAAGGTCAGAAAGAGGAATAAAAGTTCTCATCCCATTCTATCTGAACACTTTGGTCACATTTCTCAGAGATAAATAGGATTAATAATATCCTTTATATTCTTACAGAAATTTTCCATGAATATGCAATTGTTGTGTGTATATATTCTCTTCCTCTATCCTTTGTATGTGTAAAAGGACCTATATTTCAGGTTTTCCTCCCTCCCTTACGGTTTGCTTTTGTTTAACAGGTCTTTGGCATCTTTCCATATCTGAGCATATAGATCTTTTATTTATTTATTTATTTATTTATTTATTTTTTAAATTTATTTATTTGACAGAGAGAGATCACAAGTAGGCAGAGAGGCAGGCAGAGAGAGAGAGAGAGAGAGAGAGAGAAGGGAGCAGGCTCCCTGCTGAGCAGAGAGCCCGATGCGGGACTCGATCCCAGGACCCTGAGATCATGACCTGAGCCGAAGGCAGTGGCTTAACCCACTGAGCCACCCAGGCGCCCCTAGATCTTTATTTTTAAGATTTTATTTATTTATTTGAGAGAGACAGACAGAAATAGTGACAGCATGAGTGGTGAGGAGAGAAGCAGGCTCCCCGCGGAGCAGGGAGCCCGGCCTGGGTCTCAGTCCTAGGAGTCTGGGATCATGACCTGAGCTGAGGCTCCTGCTGAGAATATAGCTAGAACAGAAGAGACTTTTGAGTAGATAGAAGTAGGGATAGAAGCTCAAGATTGGAGGCCATGGTGACCAACTGCCTTTGTTGTTTGGATGTGAATTCCGTTATTCCCATGTCAAGGGAAGTTAAATAAATTCTAAATACAAATGATTGGAATGTTTTGTCATAGCTGCTCTTCAGTTGCTATCTCTAATTTGAGTCAGTGATTACAGAGACCTGTGAGGGGTTTGATTGTTTTTAGAGCTCATAAGCAGGGATTGGATTATTTATAAATTTGGCAGATGGGAACGGCTTGTGATTTGTTAAAAACCACTCAAATTTGTAAATTCTTTAAAATCTTGAAAAAAAAATTTTATTGACTTTTAAAGGCTGAGTTTACAAATCATGAAGAATTTACAGTGAACTAAGGCATTATAGCACTTAGGCTTTTATTAGTAATGTTTGTACGAATAAATAATGTCATGATTATCTGGTCAGTTATAATCTTTTTTGGGAAAGGTGGTTATTTATTGCTAATATAAACTCCACTGAATATTTTCAAGTGTGACATATTCACAAAAGCTCTATAGTAGCTTAGGCAGCATTTTTTTAAACAGATTTTGATATACGACATTATAAAGGACATTTTTTAAAAGTTCCCATTTTAGGGGGTTTTAAATATTTGGACAAGGTTAAAACTTTAACACTTAAAATCTAAGCAGTTTGTCATTTACATCAAATATATGATTTTTTTTTTTTAACCAGATCTAACCCTTGCTTAAAGTGAGGAAGCTGGATTTGAGTTATAGTTACACTAGTATTTTTAGACTCTCAGTGAGCATATGAATTAGATAATGTTGCCAATTTGAAAACTTCCGAGCAATTAATGTTGTTCTTTAAAAACAGGTAAGAAACCAGCTGGATTTCTTTCACATTCATTTGGGGAATAGAAAATTACTATCAAGTATAGATCATTATTATATTTGGATACTTTGTTACACTGGGTATTGTGTATGCCACAGAAGTTAAGAAGGTGACTTTTTAAGAAAATACAAGTTTTTTTTGATTTGTTTTGTTTTTAAAATAGGGGGTTATTCAGTAACTTAGGAATCAAAGTATCAATTACATAATGTTTAAAAATAATATCCAAATTGTATGAACTTATCGAACAGAAAGGAAGTAGCTCATTATAAAATACTTTTTATGTAACCATGAGTTGGTGTCTGAAAATATTCTCCTTTATATACATTTTTATATTACACATTTTCTGAATACATCTTTAAATATAGTACATTTAGGTATCAGATTAACTTTGACAGGAAATGGAAGGACACCAGTAAATTTAAAGATAATATGATGGGGATACCTGGGTGGTGTAATTGAGTGTCTGACTCTTGGTTTCGGCTCCGGTCATGATCTCAAGGTCTTGAGATCAAGCCACACAGTGAGCTCTGTGTTCAGTGGGAAGTCTGCTTGAGATTCTCTTTTCTTCTTCCCTCTTGTTCATGCTTTCTCTCTCTCTCTCTCAAATAAATAAATCTTTAAAAATAATATAACAAGAATAACACCAGTTAAATGTCAATTAGATATTAAAGTGAAAGCATCTCAAATTCTGTAAAGCCAAGTGAGCATAAGATACACTTTGTATATGAGAACTCAGTCATTCATCCAATAGTTTATTTTCAAATACAGTGTATTTATTTATTCATGAGAGACAGAGAGGGAGAGGGAGGCAAAGGGAGAAGCAGGCACCCTGTGGAGCAGGGACCCCCCAATGTGGGACTCGATCCTGGGACTCTGGGATTGCGACCTGAGCTGAAGGCAGACGCTTAACGGACAGAGCCACCCAGGTGTCCCCACTAGTTTATTTTAATACATAGCATTTTTTTAGGTGATAGCATAGAGAAGTCCTTACAGGTGTTTAATTGAGTACCTTCTAGAACTTCTTTAGAGTGAAATAAGAATGAGACATAATGGCTAATACTTTGAGGAAGAAGCCTGACTTTCTACCTATGAGCTGTAAGATAATTAAAATCACTAGGGTGTAATCCTTACTATAACTGTAGACTTTATAGCCTGATAAATGGTCTTGTTATGCCACAGAGAGTAATTCTAGTAACTGGACAGTTTCTTTTCCTCAAGTATTGGACCCTCTTTCCCAGGAATAGCACTGAATAAACATCTTCAAATTCTTAATTATCTCATTCCTTTTTTAAACCCCTTCACTCCTTATCCCGGAAGTCATTTCTCATTCTTTATTCCTCAGAATCACATACCAGTCATGCCTCCCTGGGACCACACCCAGGTCACTGAACTTGTTCACTCTTCAGTAAATTCCTGAGCCACCTTGGGAATGGATTCCTTCAGCTAATGGCTGCTCTTAGCTTCCTGGCATGCTGATGTATTTCCCCCAGTTTCAGTCTGAGGAATTTCAGGGTACCTTGCTATCTCATTTATGTATGCCGTGTCCCACTGTAATCCTTGAATGACAGTCAAGTAACCTTTATAGCAGTTACTGCAGTGAAGCCACTTGTCTAGTTTATCGTATCATCTGTTGGGCCATTTCGGATCCTGTTCACCCTATCTTGGGTATCCAACTCAATACAGATTTAATTGAATTAATATAGTAGTTAATCCACTCGTTTTGACCTGTGTGAAGAGAAGATTGAAGGAGAGTGGTTTGCATGTAATGTCCACAAGGATGGTTATATAAATAGTGCCTATGCTTGGTGAGGAGTTGGTGCCTAGTTGTCTTGGCATGCCCCTGCCTGCAGTGGAGGTGCCTGGAGATTGTCACTGGATGCATCCAGCCAGGGTCTTTGGCCAGGGACTTGGCCTTTGACTTGGCCTTTCCAGGCAATGTTATTATAATCAGGCTTCCTAGGTAGTCTTCTTCTCTTTGGACAAAGTCCCAAATTCCTAATAATTAGTATTTTTATCTGCCTAGCTGTTCTGCTTCTCATGGCAAAGGGATACTCCAGGCTCTTGTAAATTGTGTCCTCTTGAGTCACTTTTGATGAAACCAGGCAGAGTGGGTAGGGACTGAACCCAGAGTTCTGGGTGTGTTTTATTGTAGCTGTCCTGAGGCTATTTTATGCAGGACCCTCTCCATGGTGTCTTATTTTCATATTTAATTAAAAGAGAATCTCTGTTTGTTTGTTTTTAAAAAGATTTTATTTATTTATTTGACAGAGAGATCACAAGTAGGCAGAGAGGTAGGTAGAGAGGGGGAAGCAGACTCTCCGTTGAGCAGAGAGCCGGATGCAGGGCTCCATCCCAGGACCCTGAGATCATGACCTGAGCCAAAGGCAGAGGCTTAACCCACTGAGCCACGCAGGCGCTCTGAGGATCTCTGTTCTGAAGAACTCTGTAAATTTCTAGAGACACACATATGGCACATTTAGGTGCTCATACAAAGCAAGAATTGATTATTGAAGAAAGTAACACATTGAAAAGCAGGTGAAAAAGTTTTTAAAACAAGATGGAATGAGTGGTACAAAATGTAAGTGCTTGTAATTGGAATGGTAGACCATGCCTACTGGCTTTTCGCTGAGGCCCCCAGAGGAGGAGAAGGGCAGAGAAGCCAGCGTTAGCAGAGGAACGGAAAGAGGCCTGGCGCAGCAGAGGCAAGCCTAGCTGAGGGGGAGATGTTAGGAGAGATGCTTGGGTAGAGTTGTGAGGGGCCAGGTGGCAGAAAACTTACGAGTTTCTGGCTGGACTAATTTGTAAGTGTGCAGCAGATGGAGAGATTTGTATAAGGAATGACTTGATGTGGTCACCTATTAGAGAAGATTAATTTGTTGTAATAATCAGAAGGGGTAAGAGATTGCAGGCACAGAGAATGAAAGGGAGGTGCTTAAAGCTATACAGATTTAGGTGTTTGAAGACAAATCGGTGAGGCAGAGTTAGGGGAACTTCAAAGAGTCCTACATTATGAATCGGTAAGGCTCGGCAATAGGATAAAAGGTAAAAAGGAAAGTGTACTAGTAAACACTTGAGCAAATAGTAAGATTCTGGTTATGAAGATGCTGTGCAGAGTAATATGGTATGTTACATGTATGTTGTTAGATATTCCAGTGCTTTTTCCAGAATGTTGTGCTTCCACTTTTGGCTACCTCTCCTTACTCTTTAGGACTCTGCTCGGGCAATTTGTCCCTGGCTCCATCAAGCTCTGTTCCTGCAGAGCCTTGTGTCTACTACTGTCAAGCACTAACCGTGACTGAATTTCTGTTGACTGTCCTCAACCAGACCAGGAATTCCATGAGGTCCGGAACAGTTCTTTTTCTCCAGCGTCTCCAAGTAGATTCGGTACTCACGTGTTCATGGGGTGTGTTATACGCTATTATATCTTCTTGTGCTTTCTCTGAAGTGTTGTTTTAATTATTACTTACTACACTATCGTCTAGATAATAATCAGCCATGCCCTAAAGAGTCCGCAAAGGTAATGATGAGGAGGGCCCTCTGTTTCTCACACTCGCTTTTATTGGTCAGATGTTTGAAGCATACCACCACTGTATTGTGTATCTTGAAGATACTAACGTGTACTTTGATTTCTTGATGCAGCAAGTAACCCCAGGTGAGAGAAATCAGCCTGATGTCAAGGTTTAAGTGTATTAGAGAACAGAGGAGGAGATTCTGCTGGCACTAACCCCTGTTACTGTGCCAGGTTCCCTGGAGAAGTATAATATAGCATTCTCAACCTTCATTTCTCAACATCTTTCAGGGTGGATGAAAATGGAATGCGTTAGGAGGAAAATACTATTTTTATTCTTCTTTTACTTGCATAATTTTGCTTGAGAGAGTGTTTATATATATGTGTTTAGGAGCATCATTCTATTTTGGCCAATGCTGGCATTTTTCATTTAGTTGAACTGGGTGTTTTCTCTGGGGTTGTGTTTGAAGGCTAGGAGGAAGACTTTTTGACTGAAGAGGATGCTAAGTTCTTCAAGCTCTTTTTAGGTAAATTTAAGTTGTTTGAGTTAGTGGAGATGTGATCAGCACTGGTTTTCTTGTGTCTAGTCTGGGGTGGGAGCTGCATCTCTTTTGGGTCACATCACACCCTTTTTTTCTTTCTTTCTTTTTTTTTTTTTTTTTTAAAGATTTTATTTATTTATTTGACAGACACAGGGAGAGAGGGAGCACAAGCAGGGGGAGTGGGAGAGAGAAAAGCAGGCTTCCTGCTGAGCAGGGAGTGTGTTGTGGGCTCCATCTCAGAACCGTGGGATCAGGACCTGAGAAAGGCAGATGCTTAATGACTGAGCCACACAGGTGCCCCACACCCTTACTTTTTAAAGGAATTCCTCTTTAGGTAGCCCTTCTTTCTTTGTTCCTTACTTTCTTCTTCCTTCATTCCTTCCTTTTTTAAAGCTGCTTGGTGTAAATAGGCTTTGGGGAGCTTGAAGCTGTTTTTAGGAAAAAATGGTCTTTTGCTTTATCCTCTTCTCCCTGTGCCTCCTGTTGGAAGGGAAACAGGGCTGCCCTCCCTGGAAGGTTGGAGGACGTTTAGCTGTCAGTAGTTGATGTTTTTGGCATGTGGTGACTGGGCAGGAAAGACAGTCCTTCCAAGTGGGGAGTTGGCCACAGATGTTTGTGGAAGCTTCTGACTGGAATTGGCCTGCCCCAGGCCAAGTTATAGATTGCTGAGTGTTAGTTATGGGTGAATGGAGCTCTGCAGAAAAGGGATGGGTGGGTTCTAGGACTATGACCCCGCCCCCATGGTATGAAACCTTAGGGCACAAGGTAGCCCATGACCCAGATCCCAAGTCCTGTCTGGGCTGCCACTTGGTAAATTGTTTTATTAATGGTTTTTGAAGAATCAGTTTGTGAACAGAAGCCCACAAAGCTTAACTGGTGTCTCGGGGAGAAAATATAAAGTGTTGGAATTACAGATTAGGGGCCTAACATTTGAGTCAATCATATAGGTCTCTTTTGTAGGTGGGAACTACACTGTGTAGACTACAGTGTATGATGGATTTCTGCCTTTTTTGGTCTGCTCTTTAGTAGGTCCATTTAGAGTGGAGCTTTGGGTTTCTAATTTCTATCTTGTTCTAACACAGTGGTTCTCCACATTTTAACCCACACTGTTCCTGTGCTCTAGGCTACAAGAAACATACCGCATTCCAATGCTCTGATTCCCAATGAGGGGGATCTTGGGATGTACTTTTCTTGAGGGGCTGGGTGTGTACTTCTGACTTGAAAAGTCCTTTTCTCATCAGGAATCATTGCCCTGCAGTAAGATCAAGTTCCTAAAAATACCAAGGGAATCAGTAATTTCAGTTTGGGAAAGCCTTTTGGATTTCTTTGGAGAGCCGCCTGTGCGAATATGACCAGGGAATCCATCTTTCTAAGTTCATTGACTGGCTTTTAGTCTCAGGTCACTGTCTGCTAAGTAGAGTCTCTTACCAGGTAATGCTGGAGGTCTATTATCACCGGGAAGGAGTTAGCAAGAGCAAGTTGGGCCAGGTGTCTGTCTGGCTAGGTTAGGTTGGACCAGGCTGTAAGGAATTGGGTGAAGTTCAGTGAAATAGGATTTGGTGTGAACTTGGGGGAGGAGCTACCTAAACTTTTTTTGATTTCATTCCTCACAAGTAAAGGGGAAGGGGCTGGATCAGCTACTATGTCTGGTTCCTTCCTCATGGAGCTTTGAATGCCAAGGGGACGGAGATGGCTGGAGGAGATAATTGCTTTCCTAATACCCCATTTATTTTGTTCCGGCAACTCCAGGTTATTTGGCTTTTAGGATTATTTTAGCAAAATTTGCCTGAGAAGCATAATCATGCCCAGTGCAGTGTAAATATTCACACATTCAGGCACAACTTCCTCCCCATCCCCCATATACACACATAAAATATGAATCTGTCTGTAGTGAGGAGGCACTGTGCTCATTGCTGCGGGTTTCTTTCTGCTTTGCTTGCTGCCAGTCAGCTAAAAAGACTCCTGGAGTAGTTGTAGTGATAATGTCATTGGAACTAGAGAGAAACGTGGCACCTTTAGGAGACCTACTGATTCGTGACTTCGCCACCCCTCCCCCTCTTTGAACCTGTTCTGTTAAAGATTGTACCTAATTATGTATCTTTGGTCTTTTGGCTGTTTACAATTCAAATGCTACTTAAAGCCAATTGTTTGCTTTTGTATGCTATAAATCCTGGTCTGCCATCTGAAGCACAACTTGATGATTGTGTATTATCATCTTGGGTTAAGTGCTGTCTCATTGCTTTGCAGGCTGCCTGCTGTTTCCCGGGGAGATCATGAAACGAGGTCGCCTTCCCAGCAGCAGTGAGGATTCTGACGACAATGGCAGTAAGTCCTGCTTTGTTGTTCTTGGAGCCTACCCGGGTTTGGGTTGGTGTAGAAACATGATTTTTTAATGTAATGCTTTAAATAGCTGAGGCCCTTCGCATATCAGGCAGGTCAGAGAAAGCCAAGGCCTCTGAGTGTGAGACTGCAGGTCTGTAACCAAGTCTTTCTGGTAAGGTTGACTGCAGGCGGGCATTCCTCAGGCTTCCTGTTTGTTATCCAAGGGTGAACAAGCCAGTTCCAAGAGTCACTGGCATGTCTCTTTTTCCTAAACATCATTTATGGCACTTAGACCTGCTATTTATGAAGAGGGAACTTAATTGAAGCCAGTTAATTATCAACTAGTCCAACCTGAGACAGGGGGTAGATTGAGTGTGATGTGAGAATATTAAGTATAGGTTTTTAGTGAGGCAAGAGTCCATGCTCTTCACTTGACTTTTAACGTGACTGTATTTAATACTACTCCTGTCTGCATCTCTGCTCTCTGGCATCCTCGTATTTTCACAGTGCAGCTGAGAACCAGAAGTTGGCTTCCAGGCAGTCAAAATAAATGTCATACAGCTTCTGTGTATTGAGAAGCTAACATACTACTCAAAAGAGCTCTTCTCAGATAACAAGGGAATTTTGTACCTAGCACAGTGCCTGAGCTCCAGCCTGTTGGCTTATGTTTTAGGTTACATATGAAACTAGGGAAACCTGCTTGCTCTGCTGCATGATGGGAAAGGTATTAGGCTGCTTTCAAGGAACTCTGTCTTAGACATACATAAAATCTAGGTCTGACAGTCATTAGGGGAGTAACAGAGATGTCTCTTTGACGCTTGTTGGAAATGTGTATATATATATTCAGAGGACATGAGGACCAGGGAAACACAGGATTGACATTTGGGCAGGTCCTGAAGGATGAAATAGTTTTTAGGCAAACAGGATTGTTTTCCGTCTTCTGGTCTGGAAGTCTTCAGCAGAGTAAAAGCTGTAAATTATAGAGAGCAAGGCTTTGCTGGTAAAGGTGGCCACATTGACAGCCATGAGAAACCTACTGGAAGGAACCATGAAAACCAGAAGACCTCAAACACGGCATTCTGTAGGGGGTTTTGGGGACAGGCGTGGGGCAGTGGGATGTAGATTTGGTGGCTGTTGGAGCGGTGTTGGGTGTTTGGGGTACATGGAATGCTAATTTGTGACAAGATCATGCAAGGCTGGGTTTGACAAGCTAGGGGATCGGGGACTTTGGGGGCAGATGGTAGGAGCTGCTGATGTTTGGCACAGGGGAAGAGTTAACTGGGTGAAGGAAGGAGAGGCATGGAGGTTTGGGGGCTGCAGAGAGCAGGGCTTTCCTTTAATTTCAGGGAGAGGTGTTGAGGGTGGGTGCCAGGCACAGGCAGCTAAAACCACTTGGGAGAGCCCTTGGGAGAGCCTTCTGAACTTCTTAGCGCTTGTCTGTACACAGCCCTCACTACCTGTTTTTTGCTCTGATATTTACTTAGGCTTTTTACTCCTTGAGGCAAAAACATGCTGATATTTCTCTTCTGCCCCCTGTGGTGCCTATCAAAGTGTCCTCAGGAGTCATAAGTACTCAATAAATGCTTGCTGTTTGCTTGAATACACAATTTTGTCCTACAGCAATTTTAAAAATGTCTTGCTTTTTAGGTTCAGAATTAATCAGAAGAAGGTTTCATGAATTACTTTCACATACTAATAATGCTGGATACAAGGCTTGGAGTCCTGTTTTAATATATTTTTTGGCATTAAGCAGCAGGTTTATGCTCACTGTGTTTGCTCTTGTTGCTGCTTCATCTCTTCCCTGAGAGAGCTGGGTTAGAGGAGGTTCTGTTGGAGGCACCTGGCTGGCTCAGTCGGTAAGGCATGCAACTTCTAGTATCGGGGTTGTGAGTTTGAGCCCCACGTTCGGTATAGAGATTACTAAAATCTTTTTGTTTTTTTGGTTTTTTTTTAAATATTTTATTTATTTATTTGACAGAGACAGAGCAAGAGCGGGAACACAAGCAGGGGGAGTGGGAGAGGGAACAGCAGGCTTCCTACTGAGCAGGGAGCCCGATGCGGGGCTCGATCCTGGGACCCTGGGATCATGACCTGAGCCGAAGGCAGATGCTTAACCGACTGAGCCACCCAGGTGCCCCCCTGAGATTACTAAAATCTAAAAAGAAATGGAAGACTAGGTTCTCCTGGAACATTCTCTCAGACTTATAGCCTTTCCCTCTCTGGTCTAGAGCTGCCCAACAGGATGGAACTGTTCTTATCTGCTGTAATTGAGGAACTCTAGGTTTTAAGATTTTGTTTAGTTTTAATTAATTAAAATGTACATTAAAAGAAGTTGCATGTGGCTACTGATGACCATGTTGAACAGTGCAGTTGTGGGCCATGGCTGTCTATTCCTCAGCTGCACAGAGGATCCTGATAGTCCCAGAGGCCCTTGTATGGGTCTGTTTGAGCTACCAGAACAAACGGCCACAGACTGGGTAGCTTAAGCAGCAGGTAATTATTTTCTCATGGTTCTGGAAGTCTCATATCAAGGTGTCAGCAAGTCTGGTGTCTTCTGAGGCCTCTCTCCTTGGCTTGCCTTCTTACTGTGTCCTCACACCATCTTCTGAGCATGTGCATCCTTGCATCTCTGCGTCTAAATGTCCTCTTAAGGACATCAGTGAGATAGGATCAGAGTTAACTCTAATGACCTCATTTTAGCTTAATCACCCCTTTAAAGGCTTTTATCCAAATGTAGTCACATTTTGAGGTACTGGGGGTTAGCCTCCAACATAAGAATTCTTGCAGCCCTAGAAAACCAGGTATTTCACCTAAATAGGATTTTCCACCTAGAACTCTTGTTAGAACAGAAGGAGGAAAAGAGTGCCCAAGTTCACCAAAATGTGTCCATCAAAAGTCACCTTAATGGGGGGTGCCTGGGTGGCTCAGAGGTTAAAGCCTCTGCCTTCGGCTCAGGTCATGATCCCAGGATTCTGGGATCAAGCCCCACATCGGGCTCTCTGCTCAGCGGGGAGCCTGCTTCCTCCTCTCTCTCTGCCTCCTTGTGATCTCTGTCTGCCCTCCCTCCCCCCCCAAAAGTCACCTTAATGGTTTGACAGCCATTTTCTACTTCTTCTTAATACATTTCTGTCGGGGCTCCTGGGTGGCTCAGTGGGTTAAAGCCTCTGCCTTTGGCTCAGGTCATGATCCCAGGGTCTTGGGATCGAGCCCCACATTGGGCTCTCTACTGGGCAGGGAGCCTGCTTCCCTTCCTCCCTCTCTGCCTGCCTCTCTGCCTACTTGCGATCTCTATCTGTCAAATAAATAAATAAGTCTTTAAGACAAAAAAAACACACACATTACTGTCTGTGCTGGCCTCCCTGAAGAAGGTAGAGTCAGAGCATTAAGGAGTATTAATATTATATTAACAGAGGGCTGGAGGGTTAAACTAGGTAGACCACAAAACTGGGTTCTGTCCTACTCAGGCTAGATGAGGAGATCATGACAGCACTACTAGAAGGTAGGTGGGCTATCCTTTTGTCATATACTTGGTTCAGTATAAAGTGTATGTTGATGCTGTAGTACTGGACTGTCTGTCCAGGCTTAATGATTTGGTAATTATGGTAGACGATGATACAGTAAACAAACAGGTCTCATTAAGTACCCTTGGAATCCCAAAGCTTATAAAAATACGTACATATGGACACCATGGAATACCCTTTCAAACCCTCTCTGAGGGCAGTTGCTTCACAGCAGAGGCCTCTGGTACCAGTTGGCTTATTTGCGTTGGAGCCCATCTTTTTGTGTAAGTCCATGGTGGTTTGATTGGGGTGCTTTCTGCCCTTGGAATGCGGTCCCTAGAACTAGTCCCGCCCTCAGGGAGGTCTGGGCACTTGGAAAGTCCTGATTGCAAGAAGGGTTGGGTGTGTGCAGTGGCTGCGCCCCAGCCTCTCCAGCCTGCAGGCCTGACAGAATTTTGGCAGCAGTTCCCAGCCCAAAGCAGAACTTGTCCAAGTGGAGGAGAGGCAGCTGCAGACGTCAGTGTGGGGCCACAACACCAGCCGCAGCCACGGCGGGGCCCTGTTGGCCTCTGGGCTGGAGTCCTTTGCTTTGTTTTCTGGCCTGATCCAGGGAAATACCAGTGTGGTATTTACAGTTGGGCATTTTCTGTGCCAGTGCAAGCCCTCATCCAGCTGCAGTTGGAGTTGTTGAAGCCTTTCTCCAGGTGCCCTGTGGAGGGCTGCCTTACAGTTAGACAGAATAGCATTGGGGTGTTCACAGGCTGTGCCTTGTAATAGCTGGACTCCTGGGACTGGGTGGCCCTCACTAGGTTGAAGTTACATATTGTGCCAGGGTGTGGCCCCGGGAAACAAACCCTTCATTTCCTGCTTTCCAGCCCAGGATCCTCTGTCCTTCGGAGTTTTGGGCAAATGTGGGAATGGGATCCACCAGCTATTGTCAGTATTTCCAAAACCTGAAGGAGATTGCATTTTTTATCTTCAGCAAACCTGCAGAGGCTAATTAAAGCATTGAGTGTCCTTTCTTTTGGCAGGAATTATGGATTGTTATCTCAGGCCAATTAACAGCTCTAATCACCATTCTTCTATTTTTTTTTTTTTTCTGTAAAAGTAAGACAAGAATTAAATATTACTTAATGAATACTGTCCATTTGCCACACTTTTTTTTTTCTTTTGAAAATATGAGATTTTTGGCTGGAATAAGGGAGCCAAATGTAAATGGTGTTTTTGGGTTTTTGGGGTTGTTTTTAAATGTGCCTCTCAAAGACACAGAGGGAAAGGAAAAAAAAAATCTCTTTATCTATTTATTTATTTATTTATTATGAATAATGAGAGAAGTGTGCTGACACTTTAAAGTTTTTCCTGAAGTTGTGAAGCAGAGCTTCCTTTTCCTGTTGAATTTCATAACTGTCAGGACTGTTGACTTCCCTGTGGGAAGGCCTGGAGAGTGTTGCTGGGGGTCTGGAAACCAGGTACCTTGTGGACCCTCTGGTCACGTAGTTTCCACACCTGTACTAGCCCTGAAACATGTCGTCTTATCCAGTTAGCAGCTGAGCTCTGCTCCATCACCTGTGATGATGAATGTGCAGAAAAAGAGTGCTGAGCAAAAATCAGACCTACTAATTTTGAATTTAGTAACTCAGATTGATGAGTGGTAAACATAAAGTTATGTGAGGACTTCAGTTTTATTCCAGCTTACAGGTAAACAGTGAGAGAACAAAATTTTAGTGGATGAAATACACTTCTGCTTTGTACCTCTTTATGTCTTATTGCATTTAATGAGTTTCCTTCCATCTTTCCATAACTTGCTGTCATTTTCTTAATTCAATTGGCTGTGCTTTGTTACCTTCATGCAGGTCTTAAGTGGTTTCTCTTTTGCATGCTTCCACTTCCATTCATATTTGACTGTACTTTTAATTTGTTCTTTCCCCCCATCAGTTGCATCTTGTGACACTCAGGGATTGTGTAGGCATTATTGAAATGTAGGGGATTTTTGGTTCAAATATTGCAGAATGTGTACTGACACACAGAGGTGGCTTTGCCCCTTTTCGAACCCAACGTGTGGCTTGGCTTTGAGAGGCAGAGCCAGCATCTTCTTGGGCTATAGGAGCAGTTAGCACAAAATGATCTAGTCCATGGGCTAGTCTTCTGTAGCCATTGGACTTGGATGTCGGCAGGAGCGCTGGGTAAGGGAAACACATGTGTGTTCGTTGGTTGAAGGCACAAGTATATCTATTTTGAAATATTCCTGAGCCAGTTTTTTGGATATATGCATGAAGCTTTTGTATTTTGGAATGTGGAAGTGAGTTGGACCGTGGAGCTAAGCTATGCTGGGATGGAGGAGATGGGGAAAGTGTAGGGTCAGCCCCTGCAAGAAATAGCAATTATATTAGAGTCTTGTCTTCTATCTATCAATTAAAGCAAATGATTAATAACTACGTTAAATTTGCTTCCTTTCCAGTGGGAATTTCCACAGCCTTGCTTTATTTGCACAGCGCTGTCCCTAGCTTTGAAGTAATGCATAAGGGTGTGTCTTGGATCTGTGCTTTTATGACACCAGTTGCCCTGCGGTCCGATACTCCTTGGTCCCTAAGTGCCTTTCTTTGTTACGCTGGTTTAACATTCCTGAAGACACCAGCATGTGATGTAGTGTCTAGAAGCAAAGCAGTGTTGGAGACCTAGGAGATTTCGGTATTTGGTGAGTGGTGCAGTTCTTTCAGAGTTTGCATTTTGTGGTGGTGTCAGCACCCAGACCACCATTCGTTCTGATTTCTGAACCTCTCATGGGCTCCACAACCTGGCTTATCACACACGGGTTACCAGTGGAGTGTGTGCAGTAGGTAGTAGATTTACTCTTGAGGTTTTTCCTTATTTTAGATCTAGGGCAAGAAGCATGGCTATTTTTAATTTCAAAGGAGAATGTTCGAGATACCTGCCTAGTAGGACCCGAAAAACAGGGTTGAGTGCTCTGTGCACATACGGAGTCCATGCTCATGATGCTGTGATCTGTAAGTTTTTTATAACTTTGATTGTTACCCCACAGAGCTCTGTTTCAGTGGGAGTTCGGAACCATTAAAATAAGATGCTTTGTCTAATCATTCTTTCCAGTGTTTAATAGAGAATTGTTCTTAAATGGTATATATGTCTAGAATTTTTAAAGTCACTTAAACTTGTCACTAGAGTGGACTTTAAGTAATGCTGTTTTGTGTATGGACAGTGAAGTAATTTTAGACATCATTGTCAAATTTCTAGAGTTCCCAACTCCTCCTGAAAGCAACGAGAAAATAAAAAAGAATTTTACTTGCTATATTCTTAGTTTAATTTGCCATTAAATGTTAACATTCTGAAAACAAAAACAAAATGCAGTACCAACAAAGTGTGATCTTAGCACATGGTTTTTAAGAACTTAGAGGTGTCTAGAGGTTTTGCTGTAGCATAAATCACTATCTCCTGGTCCTTGTGGGATTTGAAATACTCTTGGTTCTGTTTTTTGTTTTTTTTTTTCACCCAACATACTTAAAAAAAAAAAAAAGATTTCTGTAACTTAACTTTTTTCTTTTTTTAAATTAAAAGGGGTTGCAAATTATTTTGCTTGAGTAATACTCTGGGAGCTTCTTGACCAATTGAGAGAGCATTGCTGTGGAGAGAACTGGTATAATACTGTCAAGACCTGAGTCTCTTGGCCCGTAGGCTTTCTGTGAATGTTTCTGTAGATGCTGGTGCATTCCTGTCAGGAGGCAGTGGCCCCAGCAAGTTGTCTTTAAATGCATTCCTTTTTTTTTTTTTTTAATTATTTCATTTATTTATTTATTTATTTGACAGAGAGCTAGAGTTCACAAGTAGGGAGAAGGGAAAGCAGGCTTCCTTCTGAGCAGAGAGCCTGATGCGGGGCTGACCATGACCAGAGCAGAAGGCAGAGGTATAACCCACTGAGCCACGCAGGCACCCCTTTAAATGCATTCTTGCTTTATTTTCCATGACCTTGTTTTCCCAGAACTCAAAAACATATCTTTTTTTTTTTTTTCTTTAAACCTGTCTTCTAGGGGCACCTGGGTGGCTCAGTCGGTTGAGTGTATGGCTCTTGATCTTGGCTCAGGTCATGATCTCAGGGTTAATATCCATTTCTGAGTTGGGCTCCTCACTCAGTGGGGAGTCTGCTTGAGACTCTCTCCAACCACCCCCGAATTGCCCTGCTCGCTTGTGTTGTTTTTCTCTAAGATAAATAAGTAGATCAGTCTTTTTAAGAACAAAGCAAAACCTGTCTTCTAGTAAGTAAAACAGGTATATTCTTGGTGCCTGCCACCTTCAGTTTTTGAGTTACAGTGGTGGTGATTCTTGTTAAGCATGGCTGTTCTCAACAACACTATACTTTTTTCCACTCAAAATTTTTTTTTGAGAATCTGCTGTGTGCACAATACCAACTTAGGTATACTGTATGTTGTAAATAGTCACCTCTGACTTGGGCCTGATGGCTCTTGACAGTGCTTAAAAGCAAGAAAAACCAGAAAAGGGATTACAGGTAACAAATACCTGCTGTTGGACATGGAAGGATCCTCTAGTTCTCTATGCAGATTCTCACCTATATGCAAATTACCTGTGTGAAGTAAAATAGAGCATTATCTTTTCCTTTACTGTTAACGGGTGGTAGAAAATCATCACTTATTTTCTGCATGCATTTAAAGTATGAACTTTTGTTACATTTTGAAATGTTTATACGCATGAAATCATAACACTCAAGATACTCCTTCTATCTTTTTCCTAATCAACCTCAGATCTACTTTGTCACATAGCTTAGTTGTTACCTTCCAGAGTTTTGCGTAAATGGAATAATGCAATATGTATTCTTTGTCTTTCATCACAGAATGATTCCAGCATCATGTTGTATGTATCATTAGCTCATTTTATTTTTTCTTTATTGCTGGGTGGTACTCCATTGTATGCATATACCATAATTTGGTTAGTAAATTGTATGGATACCACTGTATGTTTACTCATTCAGTTTGTGGATATTTTGGTGATTACTGGCTTTTGGCTCTAGCGAACATCCCTTTTGTCAGTTAAAATTTAAATTTTGCCTTTTTGCCAGTCTTTAATAGATTACTTTTTCTCTTCTTCCTTTTGCATTAGTTAAATTAGAAGGAGGAGGGACAGACTATTTCTGGGTGGACCAGCATTTCCCTTGGATATTATTACTATCAGATACCAAATTTGGAGCATCTTTGGATTCCTGGTTTTAAAAGCATATGTGGCCCAGACATTTTCAAAAATATAAAAGCAGTCCTAGGAAAAGTTTCTAAGTGATTGCCATTACTTGGATTGTGTTCTTGGCCAGCAAAACTGTGCACTTCCTGGAAATCTGGGAAACTACCTGGGAGGGACTTCTGACAGATCCCCAAGAAGAGGCAAGAGTGACAGAAAAACCAAGAATGAGCAAATTTGGGGGCACCTGGCTGGCTAAGTCAGAAGAGCATGTGATTCTTGGGCACCTGGTTGGCTCAGGGTCCTGGGATTGAGCCCCTAGTCATGTCAGGCTTCCTGCTCAGGGGGGAGCCTCCCCCCCCCCCCCAATTTGTGCACTCTCTCTCAATCTCAAATAAATGAATAAAATATTTATAAAAAGAAGAGCATGCAATTCTTTTTTTTTCCCCATTTTTAAAAAAGATTTTATTTATTTATTTGACAGAGATCACAAGTCAGCAGAGAGGCAGGCAGAGAGGCAGGCAGAGAGGGAAGCAGACTCCCTGCTGAGCAGAGACCCCCCCGATGTGGGGCTCCATCCCAGGACCCTGAGACCATGACCTGAGCCGAAGGCAGAGGCTTCAACCCATTGAGCCACCCAGGCGCCCTGAGCATCAATTCTTAATGTTGGAGTCCTGAGTTTGAGCCCCACATTGGGTATAGAGATCACTTAAATAAAACTTTTTAAAAAAGTGAGCAAATTTATTTTCTGCTTTAACTCTGAAAGTATTTGACTGTAAAGACTCCCCTCCCCTCACTCTATATTCATTTTTAAAGTATATCAGTGGAATGATTCTTCTAAAATTTCTGGTTTTCTTATATTTATAATCCTTTTCCTAGTAATTCAAAGGAAAGGGGCCTTGCCTTTTTGCCCTGTATCTTCTTTCCTCTCCACAAACAGTTGGGCATCATTCTAGAGTTGTTGTTTGCACTCTTCTGTCTGTTTTCTTGGCCTGTGTCCTGGCCGGAGGAGGGCCTGCAGGACCAGAGGGTGAAAAGAGACCTGTCTGAAGACATGAACCATCTGCCTGCCTCTCCAGGTTCCTGAGTTGGCTTCTGTCTCTACTTTTTCCGCTGATGACTGGACATAGAGCTTTTGCAAGTTGGGTTTGCACTCCTGTGTGCCCAGAATATTTCCTTCAATGTGGGAGTGAAACATTCTTACTGATTAGAGTCTAAAGAGACATACTTACTATTCTTTAAGGAAGAATTTTCAATATTTACAGAAAGTACAGTAGGGCCACCTGTAGGAAATGTAATTCTGCTAACCTAACAGCAGTCAGTTGACCCAGTAAAAGCCTTCAGAACTGGTTATCAAGGGTACTACCCCCATCTGTGTCAGAGGAGCCTGGAAATCTCCTTTAGTCTCCGTCATTGCAAATCTGATGATAGGCTTATGTGTAGAATCTGTTTCTTAATGTCTCCAAGGTCTTAAGGTGTTTTGATTCTGTGTCCCTCGTCTCTGGAATCCACAGAGATAAAAGCTTCCTACTTGAGTGGCAAATGATTTTATTGGTAGAAGGCAGTTCCTTTAGGTTTGGGCTTTTATTTTGCGGAGGTTTGTTAATTTCTGGGAAACAGTACAGTATATGTTCAGGTTAGAGGTAAGTGATGAGGAAGTTCAGCACCTGCCAGCGGCAGTTGTGAGGGCTGTTTTAGCTCTCTGGTGGTGGTAAGGTACCCACAGACAGGAAGCCACTGCAGTTGACCAATAAAACAAGTGAGAGGAGGCGGGGATTCTGAGGTATTGGTAGTTGCACTGAATATAACTCGGCCAATGGTTGGATGTATCCTGAGTGAAGAGAGTCTAGGATGACTCTTAGATTTCTGAATTCTAGTAGAAATGGTAGTGGTATTCATCAAAGTAGAAATAGAAGAGGAATAACAGGTTTGGGTAAAATGTTGAGGCCAGTTTTTATTGTGTGGAGTTGATTGACCTAAGGAACCCTGGAGTTGATGTCTTATCTGAAGGTGAACGTGGACCTGGAGCTTGGCAGGGAGGTAAGAGTAGAAATGCGAGTCTGACAGTCTCCTGGGCACATTGGGAAGACCCAAGGGCAGGGATGACAGCTCCATGGGGAGAATACTTGGAGCAAGAAGGAGAAATGCTAATGTGTTCAGGGTTCATAGAAGACTGAAGTTAGCACTGAGTAGATACCAGGAAAGAGAATTCCCACCCAGGCTGAGGGAGCATCTCAAGCAGGATAGAGTTCACGCTGCAAAAGAGGTCTTAGGCCTGAGAGGGGCTTAGACGTGGTGGCATTTAGGAGATATGGGTGCTCTGGTAGGGCTTCTGGATTCTGTGGCCTGCTGGGGGAGTAGCTGGATCGTAGAGCATTAGTTAGTTGTGGAAGAAACACACAGAAAAGACCCCGTTCGCACTTTTTTTGGGCAAGGTGAGTAGGCAATTTTAAAAGTTAATTGGCCATAGCACTTAGTCTGGTGCAGTCTGAGCTTCCCCGTTTCAGGCCAAGCAAAGTTCTTATGTTTTGTGGAGTCAGAACTGTTTTTTAATGTTTTGGGGGGTGGCATTATGATTTAACATAATGATCTGGCATTTAGAAAGTTTATTGAAAACTCAAATGCTTTTCACATTGTATTTTCCAATGTGAGAGACGTGGAATCTCTTGAAGTGCAGGCTTACAGATGAAGGCTCTGCATGGGTGATAGCTTAAAATGCCCCCTCCTGTGTGCTGTTACCTGGGCTACACAGCGAGGATGGAGGGATCTGGTTAGGCCTGCTCTGGAAAGTGTGTGGTTTAAGTAAGTACTGGGAGTGGAGGAGCATTGCCACTTATGTTGTGGGGAGGCGGGGAGGCGGGGAGGCGGGGAGGCGGGGAGGCGGGGAGGCGGGGAGGCGCTGAGGTCAGCCTTGCTGAATTTGGTTAAAAAAGCTCCTGTGGGGGGCGCCTGGATGTTTCAGTGGTTAAAGTCTCTACCTTCTGCTCAGGTCATGATCCCAGGGTCCTGGGATCAAGCCTCACGTCCGGCTCTCTGCTCAGCAGGGAGCCTGCCTCCTTCCCCTCTCTCTCTCTGCCTGCCTCTCTGCCTACCTGTGATCTGTCTGTCAAATAATATTAAAAAAAAAGCTCCTGTGGGAGTGCCGGGGTGGCTGGCTCAGTTGGTTAAGGGTCTGCCTTCAGCTCAGGTTGTGATCCTGGGACCCTGGGATCAAGCCTGGGGCTGAGCAGGGCTTAGCAGGGAGTCTACTCTCTCCTGCCCCCACCCCTACTCTCTCCTGCCCCCACCCCTTCTCTCTGCTCCTGCCGGTGCCTGCTCGCTCACTTGCTCACTCTCACTCGCCCTCTCTCAAATAAATAAAATCTTTAAAATAACCAAAAGCCTATGAACACACTGTGATTTGTGTACTTTTAATTGTTCCTCTTTGGATATTTGTCTTTAGGCCTCTCAACTACTTGGTCCCAGAATTCCCGATCCCAGCACAGGAGAGGTTCCTGCTCCAGACATGAAGATCGAAAACCTTCAGAGGTATTTCCTGAATGATGGTGCGACTGTGCATGTCCTACCGTGTGCATGAGTACATGTGGTTGGCACACACCTGGTTGATTGATATTGATGTCTCTGCAATCGTGGGCAAGTTATCTAACTACTTTGGCCTCAGTTTTCAAATTTCTAAAATGGGGGTAACACAGGTGTTTGCCTCATAGGATTCTTGTGAGGATTAAGTGGGGTTAATACACAGACGTTAATACATACTAAGCACTTAAAAGAGTGCTCAGTAGTAAATGTTAGCTATTATTATTAATTATATTCTTTTTTTTCCTTTTCTGTTTCATCTTCGCTGGCTCCCAACAACTTTTCCTCTGGCCAGGAGATCAGCGGGTTCGGCTGCTGCCAGTCCCTGCCAGCCTCAAGTTAGTTTTGGCCATGAATTTGTGGCTTATTTGGCAACAACCCATTGTAATTCTGGGAGTTTTGTTTCGGCGATTACGTTTAAGGCTTTTTTTTCCCCCTTCTTTTTCGATTTGTTTCTCATCTTCTATTTTCCTGCTCCCCCACATTTTGTTACCTACCTCCCTACCTATTATCTATTGTCTCTTTATTTAAAATTGCTTTTAGGTGCGTTTCTCTGCAGGCCTTTGTTGATTAGGGTCCTTTACCAGGCCTGAGATAGGTTTTACTTGACAGCCTTGGCCAGGCTCTGAGGATTTGAATGATTGCAGAAAGGGAATTTAGTTTATCCCAGTTTTCAGGTGGGCAGGCTGTGGGGAGGAGGGCCTTAGGTTCAGTCCCTGATTTTGTGTTGCCTCTTGAATAGATGGCTTCAGAGACTGCCTCCTCCTGTAGCTGCAGAGCCGAGGCCTGTGCTCCACCAGCTCTTTCTTTTTCTGGGTCTGTGATGGGAGTGCTGAGGGTCGCTGGCTGTATTGAGGTTAGGAGTTGTTAGTTGTGGATTACCATTCTCCATGAGGAATCGTAGTAGAAAACCATCCCAGGAGACACTTAAACATTAGATCAGACCTTCATGGGAAAGTGGCTGTTTTCGTGCCTTCGTTTTCCAGGTCTTTGTCATTTTTGATCTGCAGTGCTCCCCTCCTTTCCTGTGGGATCTGAGCGGCTCTGCCTGTCTTTCTTTCTTAGTTCTCTGTGCTGCCTCCACAACCAGTGTCCTCCCGTTCACGCTGCATGCGTTTCTGTTACTTCAGGACCATTGGATGGGGGTTAGGGTGGGGGAGCTAGTGCTGGGTCTGAGGGGCACCAGGCGGCAGGAGGCTGAGCGGCATGGAGGGCACCAGCCTTGTCCCTGACCCGTTTTTTTTCCCCCTCTGAAATTGTGAGTTGAACTCTTCGTTCGGACTACTTTACACGTAGGTTAGCGCTAACATTGAATTCTGCCAGAGACTGGGGAGTCCGCGTAGGGCATCTGTTTCAGTTCTTGACTGGCCTCCGAGTCTTTCAGTAAAGGAAGGGTGGGTTGCCTTTTCTCATATTGTTGCCGCAGTTTGATTTTCCTCCTCCTTTGGCTTACTCCCTTGTTTTTACTTGCAAGGCTTGGTTGGAATGTGTTTTTTAACTGATTTTGCTTCCTGAAGATGAAGACTTGTGATTTTTGTTTTAAAGTGCTTTTCTCTGTCGGGGGAGAAGGGCATGGGTGATACGGGTCCTTTGCATCTGGGCTGGGTGCCTGCTTCGGTGTCTCAGTGCTGCAGGGGAGCCTGACCTTGCTTGTGCTTTTGCAGACGGTGCACAGCCAGGTTATTGCTTGTTAACTGGGACTTGAGAAACGAGAAGTGGCATACCGAGGAAGAAGTCTGTGTTGAAAAAATGGCAGGCCAGAGAAATGGACTTTGTATTCAGACACTGCCCTCAGACTTTATTATGGTGAAGTTTATTAAAGTGATCACCAGTCTGAAAAGCCACCAGGAAAAACAAATATGGACCTATTAACAGGCGTATAATGTGAACTGTGCTTCACAGCTTAAGAAAGAACTCCCTGTCCCGAGAAGCGAGAGTTCAGCATTGTGACTTGTGTAAACAGAGAGTGTAGCTTACAGATGCAGGCTTGCTTTGTGCCAAATACAACTTTGGGCCAGCGCTAATGCCAGGGTCAGAGCTTCCTTATGTAGCCCTGAGACACTGGTGGACTGAGGCCAAGGCCCCGTCTGGCTGCCGGCACTGCACTTCTGCCCTTTTCCCAGTTGGGAAGAGCAGCCCTGCGAGGGCCACTTTTGCTCTCGTCTCTACCTCTGATAGATTGAGGAGCTCTGCCTGTACAGGGGTGCTTTGGAGTTTTGAGGGGTCGGTTTTAGGTGGGGTGAAGAGAGGGTAGCTTGCTTGCTTGCTTGCTTTTTTTCTCTTTCCCTCCCCTCCTTTCCTCTCAAATACTGCTTCCCTTATAGAAGTTATGCCAGGTAAACATGTGTAAACATGTGCTTTACAAGCCCTTTTTCTGACTTGACCCCACTGGTCTGTCGTTGCTTCTTTCCCATATTTTCCCCACATGTACTTATGTGTGGCACCTGCCAGCCAGGACCTGACTGCCCGGGTACCTTGCCGCAGGCCCTGGTGCTCTGGGAGGCAGGAGCTGGGTGGTGGTGGTCTGCGTATGGGAGAGGAGGCCTGGCAGTTCTGGGTTTTGGCTTGAAGTTGTTGCTTGGTTAGTGGAGTTTTATATCTTACCAAAAGGGCACCCTTGAGTGAAATCTCAGCAACCCTCTTTTGAATTGAGAGTTTCTAGAGTTTTGGGGAGGAGGACAACAAGGTTGCTTCACTGCTGTCAGAGATGCTGCAGGCTTATGGAGTTGATGAGGAAGTGAGAGGCTGGTGTGAGCCATTGCCGCCCCCAGCCTGAGAGGCCAAGGGCGCGGCAGGCCAAGGGGTTCCTGTAATAGGTCAGACCTGGTCTCTGCTGATATAGTGACCTTGTTACACAGCAGCTCCATGGTTACCCTGCAGCTGCCAGCACTCTGAGTCAGAATGCAAATATCACATGTCAGTGACCCTTTCTTTCCCTTTCCAGGTGTTTAGGACAGACCTGATCACTGCTATGAAGTTGCATGACTCCTATCAGCTGAACCCAGATGAGTACTATGTGTTGGCAGATCCCTGGAGACAGGAGTGGGAGAAAGGGGTCCAGGTGCCCGTGAGCCCAGGGACCATCCCTCAGCCTGTGGCCAGGTAGACGTGTCTCTCCACCTGCCATTGCCTTTCTGCCGACAGCCAGGTGCCTGAGAAGAGCAGTGAACTAAGAGGGGGCCTCAAGTGGCCACAGAAATGTGTAGAAACATGCTTTAGGTCCAGAGGGAGTGATTTTGTGGGCCATGGGCCTCCATATTTAATATTCCAGGCATCTTGGGAAGGTGCTGCTCTCTTACGAGAGGAGGGCAAAAATTCCAAGACATTTCAGGGAGGTGACTGGTTGAGGGGAGGAAATTGGGATGTTTACACAACTGCTGCTTTTTTTTTCCCCCCCTCATCTCACCCCCAGTTGTGTTCACTCTGGGGAGCAGTTCTGCTGGAGAGGAGTACCTGGCTTCGTGGCTCTTGTAGGGATGGGTTCCACCTCTGGAGGAGGGCAGGTGTGAGGAGACCTGCCAGGTTATGGTAGTGTGGAAGGGGGGCTTCAGAGGAGGAACGTTTGATGAGTTCTCTTATTATTTTATTTTATTTAAGGGTCTTGTGGGTCCGGGGCCTTGATGACCTGCCTCCGCATGGAGCTGGGGCCTGTTTGCTCCTTCCTTCACTGTGCTGCTCGGCTGACTGTGGAGGCCCCTCATAGGGAGGGAAGATTCAGGGCCTCTACGCTCAGCTAACGCCTGGTTTCTCTGCTGTGCTGTTGGTTAGCTGCCGGCTTTGTGAAATGGACTCTTTTACCATTGCTGATTATTGTTGTTTTGGGGTCTCTGTGACAAATGTCCCCTTAAATATGCAAGCTTAAATGACCAATCCGATGCTTCCGTAGGCCAGAGTCGTTGGCCCTGCAGGATAAACACCATGTTTGCCTTCGAATCTACGTTTGGGTCACAGCACTGTTTTCACTGTTTGGATGGCAGTCCCCATCCAGAATTACTCGCCAGGTCATTTTTTTATTTGGGAGTCCAGACCAAGAGCAGTACATGTTAACCACAGCTTATGGAGTTTTTAGCTAAAACCCTGCTCTTGGTTGAGTTGGAGAAATAACTCCCTTTGGTTTGCCTGTTTTACCTGTAGGTAAAATCACTCTGGTAATTAGTTGATGACAATACTTTGACACTCTTTGGACCACCTGCTGATGGTCTGCTGACATGGCAGTGTGGAGGGAGGAACTGTGTGGACATGTGGGGCTGTGATGTTGGGCCTAGGTCTTTAGGAAGAGGGCTCTTCCTTCCAAATTGGGAGGGTTTCAGTCTTGTGTACTGTCATTTCTTTTGAGTGGGGTGTAGTGAAAGGCGCTCCAGGTCTTAACAGGTGTGGGGAGAGGGTGGTAGTATATAAGGAGAAGCGGGAGCTTGTGTTTCTCTCCTGGGGTCCTAAGCATATGTTGGGAGAGTCCCCTACTTGTCTAGGCCTCTCAGATTCTTAGTTTGCTTAGTAATGGGCAAGGCCTAATTTTATTTTTAAGATTAGAGGTGATGGGTTTGTCCCCTTGGTTCCCCAGGGTCCTGCTGTGCATGTCCTGCCGCCATGTTCGGAAGAACCTGGTGCTAGACCTTCAGCAGGGTGGGCAAGCCTGATTGTTTGAAAGTGACTTAATCGCTAACTGTTGAAGCTTTGGAGGTCAGTGTTTCGGGATTGCCAGCAGGTCGGGGCTCAAGGCAGGGCGTGCAGTATCCCAGGAAGCCAGTTGGAAAAAGCTGTTTTGAGGATGTCTCAGTATTAGCCTGTTTATCTGGTGATAACCTGGGGATTAGGGTGTTGTAAGTGGAAGCAAATTTTGGGCCTTGTGAAAGACTTCCTTTCTTGTGGCAGGAAGGGTAACCTGGCTGCTTTGTTTTCTTGTTAACTAGGGTCGTGTCTGAAGAGAAATCCCTCATGTTCATCAGGCCCAAGAAATACATTGTGTCGCCGGGCTCCGAGCCTCCAGAGTTGGGCTATGTTGATATCCGGACGCTGGCCGACAGTGTGTGTCGTTACGACCTCAACGACATGGATGCTGCATGGCTGGAACTGACCAATGAGGAATTTAAGGAGATGGGTGAGAGACCATGGGTTATATTTCTTCATTAATGAATGATGAATAGAGAAGAATTTCAGGCATATGGGTATGTAGCAGAAGCCCCTCAGCATCGTCTGGTGAAGTCCGCTCCATCCTACCTTCGGTTTCAGAATCGTGGGGTCTTTTTCGGAGATGAGTGTGTCTGGCTGTGGCACCTGTTTTCACAGGGACTGAGTCTGTGAATGGCTTGTGAATAGAGTGGTGGGATCGAAGGAAGATGTTTTCCATGGGTATGGGAGGCAGAATTCCCCATCTCTGCCCTGATCTACCCCCCTCACTTGCTTATCTCAAGGGAACCGAAGCCCAGAGAGATGAAGCGACTTCCCCAAGATGACAGGAGGGTCTGGTCCTCACAGTTTCATGCCCTGGTGGTGTTTTCCTGCAGTGCTATTCAGTTCTTTCTTCCTGTGGTCTGTTGTTTCTCTCAGGAAACTCCGCACCAGCCAAGCTCACCGTTCTCTAATACACCTCTTATATTTTTACTTCTGTGATTCTCAAGTCCTGCTCCAAATCTGGAGTGCTTTTCCCATTCACCTCTGTCCTGTTTTCTTTCTGTGAAACCCCCACTTGGCTGAATGTTTTGCCCATCGTAGGCCATTTTCTGTAAGTTACTCTTCTTGTGTTTATCTACAGTTTGGGGCTTCTGTACCTCTTTTTACTTGCGCCTCCTGGTGTCAAGACCAGGATGGTAGGTAGGTTGTATCTTACATTGTCACCTCAGGCTGCTAAGTGCTGCTTGAAGGGCTGTGATGAGCAGGAGCACGGAGGTCAGTCAAGTCTGGGCTTGGAGTGAGAGACTGAGGATTCATTAGAACTTGTGCTTTGGGTCCTGGGTTGGGGAGAGGTGGCAGAGATGTCTGTTGGCAGTTTGGCACACAGTAAGCGTTTATAGAATGCTTGGTGGTAGATTTCAGAGCCCTGAGGGACAAAGACTGCTTTCGCTGTGGATGGGACCCCGGGCCTCGCATAGGGCCTGGCGGACAGCAGGTGCATGTTGTGCCACCGCACTCCCTGGGCCTCAGCCTGTTGGATGGGGGCAGTCAAGCCAACTGAGCCAGGAAGGTTGTTGCTTTCTCCTTGTTTGATCACTCACGTATTTTGACAAGGTACAGTGCCTTCCTCCTGGTCCCTGCTTTTAGGTATTAGTGACCAGGACGTTAGCAAGCCAGGAGGTTGTTTGACATAATCTGTTGATAAGTTTTCAGAGCTCTCTTGGAACTGAATACCATTCAGTTCTAGCTTCAAAGATTATAAAGTTCTGTTTTGTAACAGCTGTGGGAAGACCTGTATCATACACTTGACTAGCTGGGTGTCCTGTCTTATGGTTGAGGGTACAGCCAAAGATGCTGAGGCCTTTGTGGGTGGTTTAAGTAACGAGTACTGGGCTAACTCGCCAGATGGAAAGGTAGTCTGGAATACTTTGGCAAGACTGATATGCGGTTGTCTAACATAAATTGAACATATGCTTTTTAAGATGTTTTAGTTTTTATTGGTCTTTGTAATGATAGAAGTTAATTATAGGGCATAGAATTATATTTTCAAAGCCAGTGTTAGTTTCAAAACTGGTAGGAGGAATTGAGATGTAAGTGCCTGACCAGGCAGTTGAGTATTTTATCAGTAACTGGAGTGTGGGAGATGGGTAGGTGGTTTTTTTTGAATATGTGCTTAGAGCTTATCATGGTTGGCAGCTCTGTGTCCTCCAAGTTTTTAAAAACTTGAAGTGTTAATTTGATGGCTTTGTATTTATCAGAATGCATAGAAGTTGGCTCTAATGACCTATTGTTTCTTGTCACTTACATGTTCTGTTAGAATATTTTTATGACCTGGTTTTTCTTTCTGCATGAGTATTTTCATTGTAGGAAGTTTGGAATATATCCACAAATGGAAGGAAGTAAAAGTCTCATCTTACCAGTATTGTAACCACGATAACCACTTGAAATTTATTTTTGATCATTCTTGCATAAGAATGCATTTTATTTGATTCGCAATGAGCTGTTTCCCTTGCTTCAGACATTCCTTGTGTTTCCGTCTTTCATGTGTCTGATTGACTATGCATCTCAACTTTGTAAATTCAGAGTGTGAGGAGGGATAAACCAGTTAAAAACATTTGTGTGCTCACAGTGAAATCTGTTCTCAGAGCAACATTTTCAGTAGCAAGAAAGGAGTGTTATTCAGAAGACACCCAAACTATAATATACCCTTTGGTGGGTTTTTTTTTTTTTAATTTAAGATTCATTTATTTATTTAGAAGATTTTATTTATTATGTGTGTGAGAGAGAGTGCATATGCATGCACAAGCAGGGAGAGAGAAAGGGAGCAGACTGTCCTGCTGAGCAGGGAGCCTGATGCAGGGCTCAATCCCAGGATCCTGGGATCATGACCCGAGCTGAAGGCAGATGGTTCATTGAGCCACCCAGGTGCCCTATATGGTCATGGTTTTGTTATGTATCATATAATAAAATGCTAGTTTAACAATATATGTATTTAATACCCTTAAACCCTTTTGGGATTTATCTTTTGCTTTTCTGCTTACAACACTATAGCTCAGTGCCTGACCATAAGTAACAGACTGTTGCATGGAAGATTCTCTTTGCCTTTTAATTTGAAGATCCTTCCTTGGAACAGTGAGAGGCATTCTGTAGAAAATGTTTGGGATCCTCAGGATGGATTTATTTATAAGATTATTTATGCATTATAAATACAAATATACTAATAATGTCTTACTGTAATGTTTATCAGTATGGTTTTATTAAAATGTTTTTGGGGCACTTTTCCTTTAGGAATGCCTGAATTGGATGAATACACCATGGAAAGGGTCCTAGAGGAATTCGAACAGCGATGCTATGACAATATGAATCATGCTATAGAGACTGAAGAAGGCCTGGGGATTGAATATGATGAAGATGTTGTCTGTGATGTCTGCCAGTCACCTGACGGTGAGGACGGCAATGAGATGGTGTTCTGTGACAAATGCAACATCTGTGTGCACCAGGTATGTAGGCAGTAAGGCCCAGAAAGAACGGAGCCACCTGGGGTGTGAGCTCACCTGCTGCCAGGGAGGCCAGAGGTCTCCCTCCAGATGGGGTCTGTTTTCCTGCTGTCCTAAGTGAGTGAAAGAGGTGTGCTCTGTGGACGACATCTTTTGTTCCTAATAGGTTCTTACAGTGTCTGAAGTATTTCCTACTACTTTCTTACATCTGGAAGAAGAGGATCCTCTGTGGAGATCTTCTTCCCTTGCATAATGTTTTTATTCCCATCCACAGAAGTAAGGTTTGCTTCAGAGGAATATATGCAGCCCCTCTCAACTGGCTCACACCTGAGTTTAGATATGAACACTGGGGGCAGGGGAGGGGGCAATTTCTAAAACTGGTTAGGTTGCTGTATTAGTCTGTTAGGCTGCCATAACAAAATACCACAAATGGGGTGGATAACAGACATTTATTATTTTGCAATTCTGAAGACTGGAAGTGTGAAATCAATGGTGTTGGGTCTATGTTCCCTCAGAAACCTATAGGGGAAGCTGTCCTTGCCTCTGTCTGTCTTCTGGCGGTTTGCTAACAGTTATGTTCTTTGGTTTGCAGCTGCACAATTCTAGTTTCTGCCTTTGTTGTCTGACGGTGTTCTCGTGTATCTGTCTTCATACATGGCCACGTTCTCCTAAGGGCACCTGTCCGAATGGATTTAGGGACCCACCTTAACCTTACTCCCATATGATACCATCTTAACTAGTTATATCTGTTAAGACCCTGTTTCCAAATAAGGCCACATTCTGAGGGACTTGGGATTAGGATAACTTCTTATCTTTGGGACTCAGTTTGGGACTCAGTTCAACCCATAACATTTGCTAATGTGTTCATTTATAAACTGTGATGTTAAAGGAAGAGTAAGGAGATTCCTTTTCTTAAATGTTACTGACTGTCCTTCGTGTGCCCACTGGCATTTGGTGGTTGTTGGCTACCATCCACAGAAAGGTAAAGCGTCCAGCCTCAGTAAGAAGGGTGCTGCGTGATTTTAAAAAGCTCCTGACCATCTCCATCTCTTCTCTCACATATTCCTTGATGCAGTAATGAAGTAATTTGGATTTCTGAGGGGACACTAGTTTGTATATACACTCGCGATTTAAAAGGCTATCATTCAACTGTTGATGTTGAGATTTAAAACAAACTTAAAGACTCCTGTGGAATACTTCTTTGGGTGACCTCTCAGAAAGAAGAATCAGGTTTGTTCTGTGAAGTTCTTGCTGATTGTGTATTCCTTCTGCAAGAAGGAGGCTTCCCCTCTTGACGACGTCCCCACTGGTCAACTCATCCTGACAAGGAGACAGGAGGCCACAGTCTCTTGCTCTAGTTCTGTTACAGGCCACCTTTTGGCACTAGATTTTCAGATTATCTGGGAAGTTTCCCTGGGATAACAAAATTCTCAAAGTGGTTTTGTTGTGTCAGGATCACTCTGACTACCAGTGTTGCTGTTTTGTTGCTGGTGTTCCTTTCCTGGATGATGTTTCAGTATTTTTTAATGCCATTTTACATTTTTTTTCCTCCCTGAGAATTTTGTTTGAAAACAAGGGTTCTGCTTGAAAACTAGTTGAACCCCCTCTTTTATAAATGGGTTCACTAACGTCTGGTTGGGCATTGGAACTGGGACTTGGGACCCTGGTCCCCCAGCCCCACCCCTCCGCCCAGCCTGCCATGTGACATTGTCCCTTTGCCCTCACATTTATATCACCGTCCTGTTGGGAGGCTCTTGAAGGCTTCTCTTGAGGGCATACTGTATTTAATTTTTTAAATTTAGCGTAGACTTGATTTTCCAGTAAAAAAAGTTCTCTCTTCAAATGTGACTTTTTCTAGAATGCCTGATACAGACCTTTTTAGTATTTGAAAACTTAATAGTGTCTTTTAGCTCTGTTAAAAAATTTTTTTCCAGTAAGTCTGTGTTGACAGTGGCTTACTCATGGCACCGACCTAGGGCTCGGCTCCTAAGCTCCAATCTTGGTGTTGCTTTACTTTGCTCTTCTCTTCATGCTTGTGGTTTCCTTTCTGTGTCCTCGCTATTCAGATCCCAGAGTGGCTGTGTTTTTCCTGTCTGGAGGATTGGAGCTATGTTACTCTGTCTTGACTTCCTGTCTTCTGGCTTCTTTAAGGATAAAGTTCTGAATAATTTGGTTTTTTTAAATGTTCTGAATGTGCTCCTGGTACCATCCCAGTTTTGTTTCTTCACATTTAACATTTGCTTTTTCTTATCTTTGAACCATCTTAATGACTTTAGTGGTAAAATCCTTGATTTCAGTAGTTTTATGTTGTCTGGTGTAATGTTGCCATCTTGTGCAAAGCAGGTTTTGTTTTAAATATTGGCTGAAGACACCAAATTCTCTTTGTCTACAGGGTCTCATTTTTCTGTGTATGTTGTGCTCACTTGGGAGAGTGGTGGGGTCTAGTGAGCGGATTTTGTTTGACTCTGGGAATGCGGATGCTCCTTAGTTCATTCTTACTTCATAGGCCATCTCATTGAATAGCTTTTGTAGACTCAACTGCTTTGTGCATTTTCCCCTCACTTTGGTATCCCACCCACATTAGTAAATCAGAGAAGGAAAAGCTTCCCCCACTTAGCCTCATGGGGTGTTTTGAGAATTTATTGCCCAATATTTAGAAACTTGGTATAGATGGGTGCCGGTAGCAATAGAGTAAAGCAGGTTTCCTGTCAAGCTTTTTGTCCTTCAGGATTTTTCAGGACCAACTTCTGGTAAATAAGGATGTGTTTATCCCTGAAGATCCCAGATACCTCCAGGCTGTTGCTGTGAGGCTGGCTGGCATTTTTTGCTAAAGGGAGAGGGTCTCTAGCTAGGTGGATGTGGGAGTACCTCTGTTCTATTCTGTTAAAGTCTTTCTGGTGTTTTTTAAATGACAGATACATGGGGAAAAATAAATCTTTCTTCTTTCTCTGTTTTCTTTGGGGGATGTGCTGTGGCTTCACAGGCCTGTTATGGAATCCTCAAGGTCCCGGAGGGCAGTTGGCTGTGCCGGACGTGTGCCCTGGGGGTTCAGCCAAAATGTTTGCTGTGTCCCAAGAAAGGCGGAGCGATGAAGCCTACCCGCAGTGGCACCAAATGGGTCCATGTCAGCTGTGCTCTGTGGATCCCTGAGGTAGGTGTAGTTCTTAGTAGTAGCCTAGCTTAGGAGTACTATGGGCTTTATAGCTGGGATTGGGGGTGGGGAACCACTCATATATAGGGGTATTATAGCCGCTGAGTGAAAAGACACCTATTAATTGTTGTCTTTTTTTTCCTCCCTCTTAATCGGAATCTCAGGCATACTGTCCTCTTGACTTAGTACATAAATTTGTGGGAATGTTAACTGGAAGCAGCAGTGAGTTGGACTCTTGGTTGTGTTCAAACCACTTCAGAACTGTGTCCCAGCTGATTCTCCCACTGCTGACAGGTGCTGCCAGGAGTGGGCTTGTGGCAGTCTGGCCTGGGTGCTGCTCTGGCCTTTCCTAGGGATCTGCTCTGAGTCCCTGGGCTTGGTGAGCCTTCCATGCAGCACTAGATGGTTAAAGAACCACTGCTTTAGGTCAATTTTTGTGATTTTTATTAAAATTCTAACTTAGCCTCAACCTTTTTAATTTCAGGTCTGGTCTAATTTATTTCAAGTCCCAGACCTTGACTAATTTAATTTGCATGGCTCTCTATGAGGCTGTCATTTGTGATTTAAATTGCAACTTTTTTTTGCGGGGGTGGGGGGGTGTAATTTTGGTGTATTTTTCTTCTCCTGAGGAATATTATCTGGGAATGATTTGGATTGGAGTCCTGGTACCGTTGAATCTCATGGTTTGTTATTAATAGGGATCGAGTTTAGTGATCCAGGCTGAATGCAGACAGGATGCCTATTTATCTTGGTAATTTTCCGCTTTGAATTGTAGTAATGTTTTCTGACTGGAAAGAATGGTTTTCTTCACTGAGGGAGATGCTAAAATTAGTATGTATTTACTTCATTGTTCACAAACTATTTAAATACATCTAGGAAGGCTTTTCAGTCTTGACCACTTAATTGTGGGCCAGAGGCTGAGTTAGATTGCATTGTCCTGATACAAACCCATCTTTTGCTGTCAGACACTCAGGTGAGAAGTGACTGTTACTAGTTACCTGAGTGTTCATAAACAGGAACCACCTCCCCCCTCCCCCCGCCCTCGATGCATGGAGGGCATGGAGCATGGGGACTGGGCTCTGGGTTCTCTACTGCTGCTGGCCCAGAGCTGGCACCTGCACTGTCCAGATGCTCAGAAGTAGGGATTTTCCTGCCCTAGGAGAGTGTGTGCATGCCCCTTGCCACCAGCTGGTAGGGTGTCCTTAGGAAAATATGTTTTTGCTGTCCATGCTCAGCTCTTGCTTGTCAGATGGCCTCTGCCAGCCTGTCTTGCTATTCCTTGGGCCTCTAGGTGAGCATTGGCAGCCCTGAGAAGATGGAACCCATCACGAAGGTGTCTCACATCCCCAGCAGTCGGTGGGCGCTGGTGTGTAGCCTCTGCAATGAGAAGTTTGGGGCCTCCATACAGGTAATCCACTTAGTCACAATAGTGTCATTTTCTTTCTCTGTTTTGGGGTTGGATGAGGGAAGGCTCTGTGAACTGTCAGGTCCTTTGGGGATAGGTCTAGAATCAAGGTTCTCACAGCTCTTCTGAGGTTGCTGAGGAAGGATTCGAGCCCAGTGCAAACATCTTTAGCTGGTGGATTCTATCCAGTGTAACCAGAACCCCAGCTGTAACAATTACAGGCAACTCGGAAGTCCACTTGAGCCATAAGGCAGTTCCCATTGGTCTCTGGTTTCTGCCTTTCTGCCCCAAGCCTGGCACTGAGGCTCTTTCCACAGGCAGACACCTTCCGGGAAGAACCATTCTGGACGCTGGAGTGTTGGCCACCCTCCCAGTGGCCCTTACAGGGCTGGTGGCAGACCCGCCTCTGTGGCTGCCTCCCAATCCTGCTGGTTTCAGTGTGCTCATGAGGTGTGTCAGACCTTAGCTGTGCATTGTTGAAAATCAGCTCGGTGTGCTGATAACTTTCGTGTTTGGTAGAATAGAGTCCTTGGAGCACCAGCTAGGTAGAGGGACACTGGAGGGGTGCTGCACCAAGTGTTGTTTGCAGAAGCTGTTACCTGAATCCAGGTTGGATACCTGATTCGTCAAGGGACCACATGTGTGGGGTGGGGTCGGGGGTGGGCGAGAGCTGCTGTGTGCAAACTGTGTCCACACACACACACACACACAGAGACGTTAGGTAGATAGAATGTAAATGAAGGGAATGTAAATGATTTCTCAGGTTTTCAAAAACTCCGTTCCAGAGGTTAATTTCTGGGCCTCTTGTTTTTTTTTTTTTTGTTTTGTTTTGTTTTGTTTGTTTTTAAAGTTTTTTTTTTATTTATTTGACAGAGATCACAAGTAGGCAGAGAGGCAGGCAGACAGAGAAGGGGGAAGCAGGCTCCCCACTGAGCAGAGAGCCTGATGCGGGGCTCGATCCCAGGACCCTGAGATCATGACCTGATCTGAAGGCAGAGGCTTAACCCACTGAGCCACCCAGTCGCCCCCAGGCCTCTTGTTATTGGCATTTAGAGTCATGACTGAAGAGGACCAGGATACTGCTTCATTCCCCAGGTCTTCAGATGCTGTTTGTTGTGGACATTGGCCCTAAAGGCCAACTCCAGCTCTTCCTGTAGGAGGTCCACAGCGCAGGACCACAGGCTGGTCCTTGGTCTCCACAACACATGCTAAGAGCAGAGAGAGGCACTGTTTTGGAGTGGATTCTCTCTCTCTCTTTAAAAGATTTTGTTTATTTATTTGACAGAGACAGCGAGAGAGGAAATACAAGCAGGGGGAGTGGGAGAGGGAGAAGTAGGCTTCCAGCTGAGCAGGGAGCCCAGCATGGGGCTTGACTCTCACGGAAGGCAGACAAATTTAACAACTGAGCCATCCATCCAGGCAGGTCCCTCTGGAGTGGCTTCTTTTGATGCAGACAACACAACAGATCAGCACAGATATGAACTGTTGGGCTTGGGTTTTAAGGAAATGACCTCATTGGGCAAAATCATTTTGTATTTTGGGTAATATTTATTTCAGTAAAGTTATCTACTGACCAGAGGTTTTTAAAATTTTTCATTTTGTAAGCCTGGTGTTTCTACTTTTCTTCATTATTACCTCTACTGGAGTTCAAGGATCCAAGATGTAGCAAGTATTCAGAGGGTGAGGCACGAGATAGGTGGTGGGATTTGGCTATACACCTTGTGTGTAGGGTTTTGCACATCAATTGAATCAGTTTAAAACTGAAACATGGCAAAACCCTCTGACTTTTTGGGGAGAGAATGGAAGGGAAAATTTTTTAAAAGCCTCAGAATTAAAAACAAGCATTAGAGCCCTGCAAGTGCGTTTCTTGCATAGACCTGCCGATGTGAGCACTTGCAGAACACAAGCCGAGGGAGACCAAGGGAAATGGAAGTTATTTCCTTCCATGTTAGCTGATGTTCTGTGGACAGAATTTATGCCCTTTTCTGAGTACACCAATCCTGGTCCTGAACTGGTGTTTCTGAGAGGTGGGTGAATGAGATCTTCTGTTTCTCTTTTGAAAAGAACAATGGTAAAATGACATTTTTTGTTGCCACTGACCTTTTTTTCCTAGAACATTAATTTGAAGGAGTCTAAGAGGCCAAGTATGGTGGATGATTTTTCATATCTTCACAGAATAGATTGATTTTATTAAAGAATTCCTCTCTGAAATGTCTGCAGCTGGAAGGCTCTGGTTTATGTTTCTGTAACATCTGTTTGCTGAGTCAACCTGAATAGGAAAACCCAGAGGAAGGCCGTTTGGCGCTTTTACAAAGTCCTGTATAAAATATTCTGCTGCAGCTCATTCTTCTTTAAGGTTGGAACGTTTTGGTTAGATGTAGTTTAAGCCAAACCCAGATAGTGTCTCGTCATCTGTTCCCACTTTTACTTCCCACTTGGCTGTGCGCTAAAAGGGAGGAGCACTTTGTCTTTTAATGATAGTGGCCAGGTGTGTGTGTGTGTGTGTGTGTGTGTGTGTGCGCGCTTGCTCTGCCTGCCACTAAAGCTGATTTCACACATTTCTTGGAATTGAGGTTATTTATAGGTAAAATTACAGATTTATGTGAGTTCATGTGCCTGAAGTGTTTGTAATGGGATTGGTGAAGGGAGCTGGATTTTCTGTACTTCTGTGTAAAAGAGACTTTATAAAAATGGAAGAAATCATGGCTGCCAGTGTGTCACCTCTTAAATACTGAAATGATTAGGGGAAAAAGCCCCCAACTCCAGCCTCTGCTATTTGTAGTTATGGGATTCAGGGTCTGTTGAATGAGTTTAATTAAGCTTTTCAGCTGGCCTGCGGCCACCGGGTTCTGTTCCTCTCTGCAGTCTTGGTGTGCCCAGGGATCACTTGGCCTCACACAAATACAGTGTTGCTTTTAAGGGACTGGCTTCAGTCACCACAAGGAAATCTCCTTCCAGGGATTTGCCCAGTGAGATCAGATGGGGAGAAGTTAATGACCTTTCTCCTGCTAGCCTCTGGCCTGCCATCTACATCAAGGCTCTAAATTGTAGCCCTGATCAGGCAGGGAGAGGGACAGTGTTTAGTGAGGTGGGAGACACAGCAGGGTGGGGCCTGGTCTTTGGGTCACCTTCCCTGTGACCCATAGGAAGTGGGTTCTTCGCAGTTGTTCTACCACACTGCAGTTTAGTCTCGTGATGCTGGGCCTCCCCTGGCCCCAGAAGCCTTCTGCATCTGGTGGAGCCTCTTCACTGGCGAGGAGACCTGTTCTCATCCCCCTTCCTGTGCTCGATTCTCCTTTTACCTGTTCTTCCCAGGAGTTTTTTATTCACTCTTGTCAGACTTGGCTGCTTGGAAGAAGTGTACTATTTATTTTCCCATGTGTTCCCTTCCTGGCTGGAAGTAAGCAGGAGGATTCATGTTCCTTGAAAAACTTTGAGTAGTAGTTATTTTTCCTGAAGAGGTTCTTTTTCAAACGTTTTATATAAGCACTTTAAAAAATTAATTTTATTTATTTATTATTTGACAGTGAGCAGGGAGCCCGATGCAGGACTTGATCCCAGGACCCTGGGATCATGACCTGAGCTAAAAACAGTTGCTTAACCAACTGAGCCACCCAGGTGCCCCTAATTTATTTTTTTTTAAGATTTTGTTTATTTGTCAGAGCACAAGCAGGGTGAGCGGTAGAGGGAGAAGAAGGCAGGCTCCCTACTGAACAGGGAGCTCAGTGTGGACTCTGGGATAATGACCTGGGCGCAAGGGAGATGCTTAACCAACTGAGTTACCCCGGTGTCCCTATATAAGCGCTTTTAAAAGAGTTCAAATCTAGGAAAACTAGTTAATTCCTCAGAGTTTACTCTGCATATTGAGCCCATGTTCTTTATAATCTGTGCCAGGCCACTTTTGTCTACATGTGCCATTTGTGTAATTGTGTCTGCCTTAAGAGGCGTTTCGGATGCAGTTACTTTTCTAAGAGTGATGGTTACGTTTATGAAACCTTTCATGGAAAGAGTTCCTTCCCTTCAGTACCTTATTTAAGACTAGACATGCCAGGGTTAACTGAGGTAGAGAGCCCTCTCCTGGCACGTGCTTGAAGTACCACTCTTCCTGTGTGTGGATGTAAAGAGGGTGCCCAGCACGGAGGGCCTTTAGCCACTGTCGCTCCATAACCATTTTTTCTCGCGTTCTCTGTGTTCTTTCCAGTGCTCTGTGAAGAACTGCCGCACAGCCTTCCATGTAACCTGTGCTTTCGACCGGGGCCTGGAGATGAAGACCATCTTAGCAGAGAACGATGAAGTCAAGTTCAAGTCCTACTGCCCGAAGCACAGCTCACATAGAAAACCGGAGGAGAGCCTCGGTGAGGGGGCCACACAAGAGAATGGGGCTTCTGAGTGTTCCCCTCGGAATCCGCTGGAGCCTTTTGCCAGCCTTGAGCAGAATCAAGAGGAGGCCCACCGGGTGAGTGTCCGCAAGCAGAAGCTGCAACAGCTGGAAGATGAATTCTACACCTTCGTCAACCTGCTGGATGTGGCCAGGGCCCTGCGGCTGCCTGAGGAAGTAGTGGATTTCCTGTACCAGTACTGGAAGTTGAAGAGGAAGGTCAACTTCAACAAGCCCTTGATCACTCCAAAGAAAGATGAAGAGGACAATCTAGCGAAGCGGGAGCAGGATGTCTTGTTTAGGAGGCTGCAGCTGTTCACTCACCTGCGGCAGGACCTGGAGAGGGTAATGATTGACACTGACACCTTGTAGTGACTTAGAAAAGAAGATTGCAAAGAGGCGGCTGCTTGCCCAGAGCAAGGGATGGTAGCCAGTTCCTTTACTCCCAGACCCTTGTACACACTGCAGCATGAGGTTGTGTCAGTTAAATATATTTATGGGCTGGTAAACTCATTGTACATATGTGTAAGACTGCCACAGAGTGGGGAGCTTCTCTGTGATTTAGTTTTAAAACACTTTCCCACTAATCCTTGTTGTTCTGTAAGATCAAATGGGGTGTGTCCCCTCCCCTCTTCCTTCCAGTACTAGAGGGAACTGAGCCCCAGGAAGACGACCAAGGGATTGGCTCAGAATTGTTTGCAGATGGAGTTAGAAAGACCAGGTGGATTTGATTCATGGTGGGGGCAGGCAGAAGTAGAAGATTCTTGTTCAGACCTGGGGAAACACTGGATGCCAGTGACAGGCTCATCAAGGAGAGCTAGGCACTGCTTCTCTGGCCCACCCTCGTTTCTTGGCTAATTCACAGAGACATTCCCGGTACCGTCCCGGGGGCGAGCAGGCAGTGGGTGCCGATGTGTGTGCATGAACTTACATACACATGCGTATCTGTTCCCGGAGGTTGTCCTGGCAGTGAGGTGCTAAGTCATCACTGAGGCAGAGTATATACTGTGTGTGTGTGCTTGTGTGTCCCTGTCCATGTGTGTCTGTGGTGTGTCTGCGGGGCTGGGGCGGCGCACAGGGCTCTCTCATCTATCTGAGGAGCCCCGAGTAATGTTCAGTGCACTACTTGATCCCACTACTGGATTGTGAATGTAGTGGCTTTTGGCTGCCTGGAGCCTTGTCTGATGTCACTTCCTTCAACGTGTGGCTGCTTTGTGCCTCCCCAACTCTCCATTATCTTTGGAGCCCCAGTCTGGACCTCCCTTCCTGCTACAGGAATAATTAGGATTGGGCTGTCTTCCCTCCAGGGCCTCCTATTCCCCGTAGGTAGTTTCTGACTGAGGTTGCTAATTGGGGATGCATCTTAGAGCACCTTCTGTGGCAACTCCCCTGACTGCCAGCTACGATTAAATTCATTAGTGCACAGGAACTGGGACCCAAGCTCTCTGGCCTGGAGCATCCTGCACTGAAAGGCACCCCAGTGGCCTGAAACAGTTACCTCGTCGCCCCGAAGCACCTCACTTATTAGCAGGGAATGATTCACCTGCCTGGGAGAGGATCTGACACAGAGATAATTTGAAATGAGAGTGTAGGCAAAGAGCAGGGATAAATCAGAGGAGTATTAAGCTGAAAAATCCAGCTCTCACAGAGACCTGTGTGGCCCCGCTAAAGATGGCATAGGTGCGGAAGTATTTAGTGTGCATTAGAGATCCTTTCCGAGTGCGGAGGGCCAGCTTGTTGCAACACCCCCTCTTTGACCAGGTTCAGATTCTAGATTCAGGGGGAGGCCGAGCCGGAGGAGGGTTTGTGAGGCTCTTGTGCTGCTGTACCCCCCCTGGTGGTGAGTGTAAAGAAGACCTCGCCTCAACCACCTGTGTGTGGCATTTGTAAGAGAGGGAGGAGAAAGGGATTCGGAAAGATAAACTGGAGTCCTGCTAAGAAGCCATTATTCCCAGCCTAACGACCGCGGTACATGGGGTTGCATGAGCTGTGGAGTCAGATAGTCCTCGGGAGGGAGGACAAGAAGTCTAAATGTTTGGACTGTGTTTGTCTCATGATCACCACAGAATAAAAGTGTAGAAAATGCTTGTGGTGTACTAACTCTTTTCTGTACTTCAGTTACTCAGATTAACACGCACTTATAATTATAAATTCTAAACATTTTTTTTTTTTTTGGAGTCCTTACTGTTGGTTTTTAAGTAGAATGATACCGATGATGTACGAGAAACAGGGAATAAATCAGGATTTTTGTGTGTGTGTGTGTGGCATTACTTACATTATTTTATTAAAAGCCTAGGCCATTTTAGGGAATTTAGTGTCTGTTTAAAATGGGCTTATTATAATGAAAAATAAGTTTCCAGAATTTGCCACAAGGCCAGCCATGGTGGAAGCTTTAAAAAACATTGAAACCCATACTGTGCTCCTGAGAGCCGCACAGTGCTTTGTAATTATAGACAAAATTCAGTGTATCAGGCCAAAGGTTTATCAGGGCAGGGGTGACCGGAACAAATCCTAAATTACTTTTTCAGTTAAGTTACAGTTCTTCTAATTCACATAGTAGTAGTTCATAGCAGGTATGCAGAAGCCGTGGATACACGGGATTATAATCAAAGCTGTGGTTGGTTCTAAACTGACAAATGAGTAGCCTTCATCAGAAATGCGAACAACTGATGAACGATAATGTTGATAGCTCTTTCTTGCAGATACACACCTCCGGGCGTTCCACACCTGGGTACAGCTCTGGATGGCGAGTTAGGTGGCAGGAGTGCATTTTAGAAGGGTTTAGAAACCCCCATTTTTAAGAAGACGCAATTGCTGAGGTGTGGTCCGTGGCTATGTCAAGTTCCCGAGGCTGCCACTTCACTCTGGTGGAATCCCTATCCCCTAGACATTGTCTTTTACAAGATGCAGTAAATGAGAACTTTCTCAGAGATCTGCCTCCTCTGCACTTGGGGCTCATGCGAAGGGGCCAGCTCCTGGGAGACTGTCCTACTCACCGCTCAGTGGAATGGTCACCTCTGAGAATCTGATAGAGGCTACAGGTGTCCCCAAACAAAATGCATGTTGAGCTTTAGTGTGTGAGCAGTGTTTGGGATTCAAGAAAACTCCTTTAAGACCATTCTTGGATTCCTGAGGGCAGTGGTTCTCAGAGCGCAGGCCCCAACCAGCAGCAACAGTACCTGGACACGTAACAGAAATGCAGAGTTTTGGACCCCACCTCTGACTCCAGAAACGGTGGTGGGGGTGGTTAGTGGCCAGCTTCCTGTGTTTTAGGGTCCCCTTATGTTTCTGTTTGAGAATCACAGCTTTGGGGGAAAGCCTGACTCTGGTATAGTGTGGTGTGAGGGCGCACCCATGAACTGGTTTTTTGGGTAACTCCTCGCTGGCAACTGCGAGAGGATGAAGGAGGGGAGGCTGTTTGGTTGAGCGGCGAACAGGAAGGGCCGAGCATCCAGGAATAGCTGGGGCTGCTGGTGGAGGTTGTCCTGTGCATAGGAGGAGGGAAGGTTTAGTGTGCTTACTAGTCTAAATGTGGTGAGCCAGGGCTAGGTTATTCAGAGGTTCATTTGTCCCAATGAAAATCCACCTTGGCCTTACTTTTTGGGGTTACAGGTAGAGGTTTCTTATCAGAGATCATGAGGGCATAGTAGTGGAATTTGTCCACTTAGCAGCAGGGTGGAAGCCTTTCCTGGGGATAGTGGTTGAAGTGATCAGAATTAAATTTAAATATATGCAAAGTTCAGGTACCCTGGTTTCCTTATTTTCTGTTTTCATGGATACTTACAAGTCAGCTGTAAGTAGCTTGGGTGTACATCTGACTTGAATAGAGTAACTTCGCTTGTTCTCAGGATGTCAGAATTTGTTTCTGTTTCCTATTTCCAGAAGTCAGATTCCTTGATGTAAAAACCGTTGGCCAGAAGTTTTTAATCTGTGATACAGACCTAGTCTTGCCTCTTCCTCTCTTTGGCCTTCCACGCTCAAACCCCCGCCCTGGTGGAACAGTACTTACCAAAGATAATAGCCTGTGAGCCACTTCGATCCCATATTGGTCAGGATTTTTAGAAAGGACATCTTCCTGGCCTGGGGCTCTGGGGCTGTCAGAACAGGCTCTGGCCAGGGTGAATTACACCAAAATAGTATTGACTCTGAGATAGAGTGATTTTCTTCTCAATTCTTTAATTCTGAGATTACACATACACACGCACACATGTCTATGCATCAAGAAGAGCTGTTAGGAGGATGCTGAGTAGCCCGCCAGGTGATGAGGGTCCGCAGAAACCTGACGGGGTGCTCCTGCGATAAGCCCGGAAACCGCGATAATGCAAAAAAGAAGAAAACCAGCCAGCCAGCCTATCCCTCTCTATGCCTCCTTTCCTCTTGGAGACAAGACAGCCGTGAACTCAGGAAGAGCAGCTGGAACGGTTAGAGTTCAGAAAGGACTGGAAACCTTAGGGGAGGTTCTTGCACAGAAGCCAAAGTGCCAAGTCCTGTGTGTGGGACTTGTTGCCACCCTTATGGGAAAGGTCGGGAACTCTTCAACTTGTTCAGTCAAGGTGGCAGGGAAAGGGCTTGCCCGCACCTCAGGAAGACAGAGGTGTTAAGGGAGTGTTGCCACCCTGTGCCTGAGGCGGAGGTCCTGCACTCCCGCCGCCGAGCTCTAACGGGGCTCTGGTCTTCATCTTCCTGAAGAGGTTTAATTGTAGCTCTGGGGTGTTGAATTTGACATTTGTGTTTCCAGGTGCATGCAATCTAGTCAGGTTTCCCAGTGGGTTTGAGGACTGAGGAGTTAAGGGCATTTATTAACTAGTTTGTTTTCGTATCAGCTAATCATAGGTGGCTTTAAAAATGGGGAACAAATCTAGGGGTCGATTAGTTCATATTGGTTAGTGGGTGTATACGTGGGATCCCCAGCAGCCGTGGTCAGATGCCAAGTGGAGCTTTTAGTACTTGGCTCTTTTTTGTCACTTACGGATGAATGTGGAAGAGGGCAGTGGCAGTTGGTGGTGGTGATACAGGGAGTTGAACTTGAGATGCTGACAGCAT
The DNA here is from genome assembly GCF_009829155.1 of Mustela erminea. Classification (NCBI taxonomy): domain Eukaryota; kingdom Metazoa; phylum Chordata; class Mammalia; order Carnivora; family Mustelidae; genus Mustela; species Mustela erminea. The sequence continues at coordinate 83,986,004 of NC_045615.1, forward strand.
ATCAGTGGCAAAGCAAGGAGGACATTTCCTAGGTTTATATTCTAGAGGAACACAGTAGCTCCCTGTATGCTGCAGGCATTTCAGATGCTGTCCAGTTGATAAGTTTACTTGGATTCTGGTACCCATTTGGTCTTCTAGTGGGCTTGGTGCAGAGATCATTTTGGCAGGTGTAGGCAAGGATATTCCTGTGATGGCCCTTGACCCTGTGCTTCCCTAATTCCATCTTCAAGAGATGCTTGATAAGGTGGCTTCTGAACTGCTCGAAAGCCTTCCATCAGAATTCATGGGGAGTGGCTCCTGAGGGGTGGTATGCAGAGCCCTTTGGCAGGAGGTGGCATGTCTGGACTTGGACCCCAGTGGTCTTCCCTGCTGGGATGAGCTTCAGGCTGGGTGTGGTGGACGAGTTAGGGCTTCTGTTCAAGGTCCCCAACCAGTCTCTCTTCCATGTGGCTGCTGCCTACACGGAATCCTAGTTAGCAGCCCAGAAGTGGTTTAGAGTTTGGATAAAATGTTGAAGTTCATCTTGATTTCGACGTCACTCACAGCCCTAGTAGAACACATTTCTCAGGTAAAGAAAAAACACTGAAGTACCGTTATGATGTGTTGTTTACTTAGCGTCTTTATTCTCTACGTTCTAGGTTCGGAACCTCACTTACATGGTGACCCGCAGGGAAAAGATTAAGCGGTCTGTGTGCAAAGTCCAGGAACAGATATTCAATCTTTACACTAAGCTCTTGGAGCAAGAAAGAGTTTCAGGTATGCATTAAGCTCTTGTAGGTCAAACAATAGTGCAGGGGTTTGTAAGCCTTCACGTTCTGGGAAAGGAAAAAAAATAATAGTTTCTTTAATTTTCTTTTATGTATGCTATAGGAGAATCTTGGAAGCACTGACTTTTCTATTTCAAGAAAATCTTTGGGCATCTGAAGCATCACAGTATAGGGAAAAGGGCTTTGGATGTGACCTCTGTGACCTCAAATAGGGATTGAATCCTATATCCTCTACTTATAGGCCAAACACAAGCCCAAGTTTTCGGAGGCTCCCCATCCCTGAGAGGATGATCTCTCAGGCTTCCTACTGGGAGCTCTTGTGAGACTCGAGAAGCACAGCAACTTTTCTGGTGTGTTGCAAAGCACCTGATAATTGTAAAGTGTCATGGGGATACCCATAGAGACTTACAGATTATCTGGTCTTTGGATCTACCTTGTAAGGTGTGATAAATAAGATCTGTTAAGACATTATGCTTAAGGCACACATCCATGTTGAGATAACATTTCCAATGCACATTTTGGTGTAGGTGGAAGTTTGGATGTTTTTGAGATTCAGCACCAAGTGTTTATTTAGTGCCCTCTCTTCTACATTGCTCTGGGTTAGGCAGAGTGAACAAGGAAACGAAGATACATACTTCCTCCGTTGTGGAGAGCACATCTGTTACTTGGAGGCGGGGTGCATGCTAGGGCAGGTCCTTGAACCTCTCCGGGATCCTGGATCTGTAAGAGGGGCTGGGTTCTGAATCTCCACCTCTCCTGGGTCTCTGAGTACTGACATTCTGTGACTGTGAATCCCGCAGAGCCAGCATCTGGAGGCTCTCAGGGGAAGGAGATCACGGAGTGGATCAGGCAGGTCTTGGGACTTCAGGGCCCTGTCCCCAGGCCCACGCACTTGCCTTGTGTGGCCACAGAAAGCTAGCTTTTCCTGCTGCGGTGACTTTTTGTCTCTGTAGATGGCTGACACATAGGAGCAACAAAGAAGTGGTTATACCCTATTACACTGAAGTCCAAATTCTGGTTTACCTAAAACTAACCAGATGAATGGAACTAGACTTAAGTTGGTCAGCTGAACAAAGAGAAACAAGCTTAGGGAGTTTGGAATGGTATTCTTGAGGCGTTGTTACACAGGGAATACTAATGGCATTAACTTACTAAAGTTACTTAGATAATTTTCTTCCCGAGAAGAAATATTTTCCAGATGTATCGTTAGTTAGAGTTTACAGTTGTAAAACTTAAATTTTTGTTAACTAGGGTTCATCAGGGAAAGTAGTTTGTTTGATTCGGAGTGTTTCAAGTGAACTTCTTTCATTCATTATTCCTACTTGAATGTAAATACATGGGGCCTATTTTATCCCTTGTCTTTGTGGCCTCCTGTAAACAGCTGTCTGTAGATGCCCCAGCTTCTGGCCAGCATAGGCCGAGCTGCCTGTGCTGCCCTTGAGCAGGATTCTTAATGCATGTTGTGCCTGTGGAGTTGTGCTGTTGGAGGGCTTTCTGTGACTCTGGTTAAGTTGTTATGTAATGTGTGATTACCTATAAAAATAAGACGTAAAGAGCATTTTCATCTGATTTCACTTAAGAGTCTTTTTTTTTTTTTTTTTTTTTTTTGGATGTTGGAGGCAGCTTTTTGCTTTTCATGGCTGAGGTTTTTATATGGGTAAGTGATTGAGATTCTTCACCAGGTTAGGAAGTGTTTTGTGTAACATAGCTGTAAGGAAATCCTGCTGCTATCCCAGAAAAGGTAAACCAACCCTTCCTCCCCATACTAAGTGTGATGGGTTGAAAGCAACATTAATCTTTCTGCAGGCTCCCACAGGGAATGAAGTGGAAAGATGCCTCCTCCCACCCTCCTTTCCACTTCTAGACTTTCAGCTGTATTCTTACTCATGCCGCAGGTGGATCCCCAGTCTTAGAAGATAGGTGGTTCCAGGTGAGGAGGAGATGGCCACAGCTTAGACATGTCGGTCAGGGTCCATGGTTTGGACGTGTGTGTGTGAAGCTGAGAACGGCAGGGCTGTTCTGTCGGAGGAGCATGTCCTCACTGGGGACCATGCTTCCAGGTCCTGCGGCCAAGGCTTTTCAGAGACCTGGATCCCAGGTAGATGGAACTCAGAGCTTAGAAAATGTCGGTCCCTCTTACCTTTGTTTTCCCACAGTAGGTGACTGAGGAAGAGAAATGGAAGTGTGGCATGAAGGTTGACCTGAAGGTTTGATCCTTGAGAAAGCAGGCAGTCTCTGGCCCAGTGGATTGTAGAACTCCCTCCCCTGTGGCACCCACATGCCTTTGTGTTCGGAGTGCTCCATTGAACTCCATCATGTTTGGAGTTGCTCGCTCTGTTCTGTTCATACGTGGTGCCCGTGTTTTGACTGGGCTCCTGCCTGGCAGAGCTTTGCTTTCCTGGTGGTTTATACCTTATGGGAGACAGAACATGAAAACAGCTCTTTATAGATGTTCCAGAGGCTCTTGCAGAAACGTGGTCCTTGTGATAAAATCCAGTGTGTTATGAATTCATTGTTTTTCACACTGAGGGTTATGATTCCTTAGTTGGTTGTGAGATGAATTCAGTGGGTCACCACCAGCATTGAAAGCATGTGACATGTCAGTGACACATCTGGGTGGGGAAGGCTAATATGATTTCATGAAATGTGAGTTCTTACTGGGTTTCATTGTGAAGTTTTAGTTATTGTGATTTGTAGCAAAAATGTTTGCAAAACACCATTTTAACTTATCCTTCTCGTGTTGGGTGACAGTTCAGTTTACTTCCACAAATAGGCTTTGTATATAATTGTGAAGATTTAAAAGACATTTACTAGGTATCAAGAATGATTTTAAACTAAACCTTCCTTTCTCGTTTCATGTACATACAGTTATTTATCCTCATCATAGCCTCGCGAGGGTGCATTTACTTCGGAGAAAGAAACTCTAAAGATTTTCATTTACTTATTTGAGAGAGACCGTGTCAGTGTGAGAGAGGGTGCAGGGAGGAAGGGCAGAGGCAGAGGGTGAGTCTCAAGAGGACTCCATGCTGACCGTGGAGCCCGACGCAGGGCTGAGTCCCATGACCCAGATCACAGCTGAGCCGGAAATCAAGAGTTGGGTGCTTAACCAACTGAGCCACCCAGGTGCCCTTGGAGATTCAAACTTCTAAGGCCCCAGTTGCTGCCCTTGTGATGCTCTCTTTCTTGGCTCAGAGGCAGATGCCTAACCAGGTGCAGGAGCAGAGGCAGTGCTTGACCAGGGGCATTCTGCATGGATTCCTCTTTGAAAGTCAGATCACTTGTTTTGTTTGAAGGAGAATGTTTCTCTTGGAAAGATGTTTCATGAACACTTCTGTGAGCTTCAGCTATTTTAGAAAATAGAGCATATTAAATCAAGTCTACAGACTGAATGCAGATTCTCAAAGCAGATAATATTTCTGTGTAAATTTTTATAGACTGGGTGGTTGTGTGTTGTACTGTTGGGTGGGTAGATTGCATTACTAGGGCCACGCTAAGGTTGTAGAATTTTATTTTTTTGGATCTGCTTCTGTAATGTTTTTCTCTGTGGTTATATGTTCATAGGTGTGCCTTCTTCCTCCTGCTCCTCCTCCTCACTGGAAAACATGCTTTTGTTTAACAGTCCTTCTGTGGGCCCTGATGCTCCCAAGATAGAGGACTTGAAGTGGCATTCTGCGTTCTTCAGGAAGCAAATGGGTACTTCCTTGGTTCATTCGCTGAAAAAGCCCCATAAGCGAGATCTATTACAGAACAGCACTGGGAGTGGAGGCAAAACCCTGCTGAAGCAGCCGGACCTGTGTGGGAGAAGGGAGGGGATGGTGGTCCCAGAGAGCTTTTTGAGTTTCGAAAAGACCTTTGCAGAAGCACGTCTCCTATCAGCACAGCAGAAAAATGGGCTGGTGATGCCAGATCATGGGGACAGAAGAGACCATCGTTTTCATTGTGATCTTAGTAAGGGAGACTTAAAGGACAGACCTTGTAAACAGAGTCACAAGCCTCTCAGGTCCACAGACGTGTCCCAGAGGCACCTGGACAACAGCAGAGCTGCCGCCTCCCTGGGAGCGGGGCAGGCAGCACCTGGCACGAGGAAAGAGATAGTGCCCAAGTGCAACGGCTCCCTCATCAAAGTAAACTATAACCAGACTGCAGTCAAAGTGCCTACAACGCCTGCCAGCCCAGTGAAAAACTGGGGCGGATTCCGGATTCCAAAGAAAGGGGAACGGCAGCAGCAGGGAGAGGCCCATGAGGGGGCCTGCCACCAGCACTCAGACTACCCCTATTTGGGCTTAGGCCGAGTTCCAGCCAAGGAGAGGGCAAAGAACAAATTAAAATCTGACAATGAGAATGACGGGTATGTCCCTGATGTAGAGATGAGTGACTCAGAGAGTGAGGCATCAGAAAAGAAATGCATACACGCCAGCAGCACTATCAGCCGAAGGACAGATATTATCAGGAGAAGCATTCTAGCCTCTTGATGAAACCGAGATGGCGTGGGGGCGCCGCAGGCTTTTCGTGGAGTTGCTAGACCAGAGCTCTGATGTGGGGGACAAGCAGAACCCCATCACTCCTGAGCTACACAAACACATTTACTTGCAAGTCAGATTGAATTTTTTTTTCAGAGTGCTTTATGAATCACTGTTGTGAGAAGTGTGTTATCTGCAACTTGTTGAGGAAACACAAGAGTAGATTGTAACCCTCAGACATTAGTACTTGAGGCTGAATTAAACACTAAGAATGACTGAAATAAGTCTTCAGAGGGCAAGGCTTACGGAAGCCTCCTGAGTTTGTATTGCCCTCTGTATTCTTCCCAAAGCACAAACTCTTGGTTACCTGAATATGCGGAATCAGATGCAGTTCTTGAGAAACCCTCACGTACCGTTTAATAGCCCATAGAACTTACTTCCTAGGACTGTGGTAGATGTTGAAGTCATATTTATACTTTGGCCCACAAGGCTGTTTTTGTTGCATTGTAGTTAGAGGCAGCAGCTCAGAAGCTTCAGTGACTCTAGGGAATTCATGTGTAAATTAGAACAGCAGATGGGGAAGGAAGAATTAAAAAAAAGGTCAGATCTAGAAGATCTGAAGGGGCAGGGGGGAGCTGCTGCAGCTTGCAGATTTAGGGTCAGTATAGCAAGGTCCTGTTGCCTGAAGCACTTGAGTGTGTTGGGGGTATGGGACTGGTGGAGAAAGAAGCCATTAGAAAGTTCTGTGAGAAAGGGCAGTTGGTCTCATTTTTATCAGTCCTCTTGACCTTCCTCTTCCCTAACCACTTCCTTTTGGGCCAACTTTGGATCTCCCTGGCCTTTGGCATACCTGGCCATCTGGCTTCCAACAATACTAATGGCTATTCAAGTTCAAGTGATGAACTTCCAGACTCTGGTGACATACTTCCCAGAGCCAACCACTATTGCATATGTTGGGGAATCCGGGCTTCCAACATGAACGGATTCCTTAAGAAAAAGGAAAAGAAAAAAAAGAAAAAAGAAAAAAAAAAAGCAAAATAGGTTATATTTTAAAAACAATAGAAAGGCAATAAGTTGCGATAACCTCTTACCATTGACCAAGGTTATACGGGAAAGAGACTGAAGTGTAATAGGTTTCCTGGAGTCAGAGTTCTAAGCTCCAATTCGTAACTTGGACTTTCTAATTGCAAATGGCAATAACTAGTAAGTTATCAGCAATAATGAATTTAGCATTAAATTTGAGTACAATGTTCTGTTTTTGCACTCACTGTAGTGCGTATGTATTAAGACAGTGGATAGTGTTAAAGTCCTGTTAATTTTCTTTGGAATTCAATGTAGTTGTGAATCAAACTTAAGGAAAGTTTAAGTAGCAATGAAATTTAGAATTATGGGCACTTGGAACAAGCCCAGCTTCCCCTAAATTATCCTTAGTTTGTTAATATCAGTATTCAAATTCCTGATTCATTTATACATCTGTTTCCATGTGGCAGGGACATTCTGATACTTAACGAGGGATGCTTTGAGTTCTGTAGTTACCTTTCAAGTCTTCCAGGTGATTGTCAACAGCAAAAAAGGCTTATGGAATTCCATCTTGCTATGCAAGTTTTATCTGATGATCAAATAGTAGATCTGACACATCCCCATTGTATGTATGACATTTTCAAACCAAGTCTTAAACTTTTCGAATACATTTTAGTAGCTAATTCAGGGGAGGGGGAAGAATGACCCAGGTTTTTAGATTGACTATTTTTGAGCTATGGGGCTCATTCTGAAAGACTGCTGTCCAGATAAGCTGTTGCTACAGATATTAGGAGTTTATTAATGAATCCAAGTTGTACATTTACTCATAGCATAATTTAAAAATCAGATTTTTTGCATATGAGCAAAAATGTTTTTGTTGGATACAGAAGAAGGTGGATACTTTTTACAGTTACCTTTTGACCACAGCAACAGCTCTGGGTGAGAGTAGAATATATAGAGGGGTAATCTGTCAAGCCATAGAAAGAAAATCTAAATTTTAGTAAGTATATGACCTCTCACCATTTTAAGAGGTACCAGATTCATTTGCACTATTTAGGAATGCTAGTTTTGTGCAAAAATAATGCCTTACCTGTTTTTCCCCACATTTAGGTTGAAAAGCTTTCAAATGTTCCAAGTTATGCTGAACCAAAAAAAACAAAAAACAAACAAAAAAAAACAAAACAAAAAAAATAAAAACCCACACAAAAACAAAACACAAAAATAAAAAGCCCACACTTTTTATTCCTGCTTTGAAATGCAAATGGCATAGAGCACGGTTTCTCTGACAGTGTAATGATAGCTTTGTAAGTTAGTTCACGTCCTGCTGGGAACTCTGTATGAGGCGGCCACACGCAGCACCCACCCACCCCACCCACTTGCACTCTCTTAGTAGGAGCCATTTGCTCTGCTTTTCCTTTCTTTTCTTTGAAGCTTTATCTTTCCTTGTGCATCCTGACCAAGAAATATCTTTGATTATGATCAATGTATTATGTCAAATGTAGGCTAGTTAAACTTTTGTAAAGTTGCCTGGAATGTCATTTGTTAGGTTATAAACACAAAATCGAAAATGAAGGGTTCTATGTGTTGTGTACAAATCTTAATTATTTTGAAATGGACAAACTTGTCATTACATTTGTAACCTTGTACAGAGGATTTTTCACTATGTGCCTAGCTTGGTGTCCATTCAGCTAAAATTGGAAAAAAAAGGTGCATGAAGAGTTAAAAAAAAAATCAGAAATTAAACAAAGTATATGTAGAGATGACTATTTTATATTACATGGCCCAATCCTGTATTTATTTCTACCCCCTTTTTGAAAGTATTTATAAAACTAGTTGAGGACAGCTGTATTTTTTTGTTGAACTATTTAGTAGAATTTGTGCCTTTTTGTCTGTATGTGAATAAATGCTGTACATTTTGCAATACATTTTTAAGTGTCTTTTGAAATCTGATTTTGCTACGTGTTTAAAGATGTATATGACATTGCAGTCCTGAATTGGTGTATGTAAGTCAACTGTTGGACCGTTTAGGAAGAATTGCTGTAGGGGACAGAGCGAGGAGCACAGATTGACTGGGCTGCTGTCTGGCCCAGCTCCGATGGTGAGACACTGGAAAATGATGACCGTTTATTTTTAGTCTTCCCTGCCTGGAGTTCTTTCCAGAATACAGTTTTTGACCTGAAAGTAACCTGACTACAGGGTCAGGGAGACCTGGGTTTAAAGGCTAACTGAAGCTTATCAGCTATAGGACCTTTGCCAAGTCACCTACCCTGCATAAGCTTCCATCTTCTCTTCTGTAAAAAAGGATTACATCCCACTGTCTACTGGGGTGGGGTTATTGTGATTTTTCAAGCAAGTTCATAAACATCTCCTAAAGCATGCAGTAGGCACTGAGTAAATGGTAGATTATGTTAGGAACAAGGCCTTGATTTCAACAACATGTTGACCAGTGAGCCCTCTGAGGCAAGAAATGTATTATTTAATGACAGGAAGACTTTAAGATCCTTCAAAAATAATTTTTCAAAGGCTAGTTTCATTAAGTGCTGTCTTTTGATCACAGAATTCTGCAACACTAGGAAAAAGAAGAGATGTCTGCACTCTACAAAGGAGGTAGGTCCAAAATTACAACAGTAGGCACTGGCAGAACCGGGCCTAGACCCTAGTTCTAATTTCTGGGTTTGTTTTCCCAGCCTGAAACAGTCTTGATTTAACCACTGCAGGCAAAAATTAGCATAGAATGAAACACACTTTCCTTTATCTTGGGAACAGCAAAGCTGCTATGGGTTTATAGTCTGGATTCTCTGGTAGATTATGAGCCACAACAGGGTGGTGTTACTGTCCCTAATTTATAATTTTTGTAAAATCTTGGCCAGTTTTTTTTTTTTAAACATGAATTGTTCATACATTTGGCTAAAAGCTTGTTTATTTCTCCTTGTTCCTCCTTAGTGACTATTTACTTCCATGTTGCTTGCTCTGAGTAAGACCCCAGAGAGGAATAACAGTGGTTCTTCTGCAAGGTCTTAAAGTTGAATAACCACAATAGTTCCCCAGGGAAATTAAGTCCCCAGGAGCCAAAGGAAGGGCCTATCATCGGCAGTTCTGCAATATGTGATGGGAAATGTGGCACCAGGGACTCGTGTTCATTTTTTTACCCAGATCACTTAGAAAACAGATTCTACCTTTGAAACATTAGCCATCTGCAGCAAACTTTGCAATTAACTTCAAGGTCGAAATCTTCAATATGATTTCCCTTTAATGTTCAAAACTGCATCAGATGATGTGTTCTAGTCTGGCATAGAAGAGAAGATTGCCTGGTCACCGAAAATGAGTTTTAGGGCAAATCTGTCATCTATTCCCTTGACTTCAGGGATTCTCGGCTGCAGATTCTGAGGTCTGTGCAGTCCAGCTCTTCCCGAGTTCTCATGGGCTGCTTACTGAGCGTTTTCTCCCGGATGTACATAGGCGCTGGAGATGGAGGAGCTCCTCCTCTTCTTCCCTGTCCTGCCTTTGAGAATGTCATCCACGCCCCAAACCAGGAAGTCCTTTGTGAGTCTGTCCTTTAACTCCCACAGCCACATGGTGAGCCAGGTCTCTGTTTCTCACTGCAGTATTTTTCACTACTCTCAATCCCTCTACCACCTGCCACGTAATTCAAGATTTATCATTTCTTGCCTGGATTATAGCTGCAGCCTCTTATCTGTTTCCTTGACCCAAGTCTTGCTGAAATTTATACCTCCCTCTCCCTGTCCCCAGTATCTACAACCTTGACAATGCCATCTCCATAGTGAAAACCTGAAATAAAAACGGATTCTGTCATTCTACTTAGCCTTCAGGGAACCCTTCAGACTTCTGCAGATAAAAAGGGTTTATCAAATGGCAGACACTGGTCTGTATTTTATGCATATTAGTTTGCTTAACCCTCACAATGTGAGGTAGGCACCACTACCTAATTTTGCTGATGAGGAAATGGAGGCACAGAAATTAAGTCACTTGCTTAAAGTCAGTTGGTCAGTTGGGAGTTAATCCCAATCAGGCTGAAGTTGAACTCCCTGGGCTCTATTGCCTCTCAGAATATAAAATAGTTGACATCAAATAGTGTGTCTTGAGTATACTCAGGATTATACATGGAAGCTTTAGTTCAATGAATTTTTATAAAGTAAAACAAATAATGTTGGCTTAAAACATGTTCATGTACCGGTTGAATGACTGGACATAACCTAATGGATAATGAGCAACACGACCGGCTTGTGGTCAGTCCCTGCCTTCTAGGGAGAATGGTATTGGTTTCATTTCCTATACATTTATGTAACCTACACATAACACACACACACATACACACACGTATTTACAGATAAAATTATGCATATACCATCAAAGAGGATAACTGCCATCAGAAACTTAATTCTCCTATGTCCTGACACATGGTTCAGAAAGTTAGAGAATTATTTAAAATTACATAGTTTCTTGATGATGGATCTGGAATTAAGACTAATGTCTGCACACTTTAAACTGATACTATGTGAAACCTTCACATCAGTGTTTTTTGTGATATAAAATACATTAAGTCTGCTTAGTTTTTAGAAATAAGTCATCACTTCTTGGGCTTTTGGCTAAGATCAAGTGCAGAAATGAATAAATCAAGCAATGCCAAATTAAATAGCAAAGATTAAAAAAATAATGTATCATTCCTTTTTTTTTTTTTTAAACATGTATCATTCCTAATTTATCAATAGTGTATCCTGATAGTCTCACTACTGCTGGGCTTACTTATGGCTGTTTGAAATACTGCATTTTAAATTATGGGTTAATTATGGTTATTTTAACCACTAATCTGGCTGATGGTTCTAATTTCAGGTTTATTACCAGTGTGATACAATTTCTTTATGAAGCAAATCTTTTTCTCTGGCATTTCCCTCCACCATGTAGCAGCCTCAAAGGGCGCTTTCCTTCTCTTGCTAATTATGGCTCTGCTCCAGCTTTCCTGTTTGAATTGTCTGAGCCTCTCTTTTTCATATTAAATCCTTGTGATCATATCTTTGCCTCAACTACTCCCAAGTACTTACTTAAAGTGAGTAAATATACTTTTTAAACATCATGCTTTAAAATACCATGCTTGTTTTGCCATAAGAAATCATACAATTTTTTTTTTGGTGAAATTGTTAATCACTCATTCAAAAAGTCTGGAAATCTTAAAGAGATTGCATTATATAGGAAACTTCTTAGGAAAAGCATCTTCCTATCAAGTGGGATTTGGTAATTTTTTCAAACCTGGAAAAGAAATTGGCCATAACCTAAAAAGTCAAATAACTTTAGCAGAAAACATATATCTAAGCAAAGGAAGTTAGAAAAACCTTTTTTGAAGGCTTCCAGATTTCTTTAGTGGGTGATAACAATTTCACCAAAAAAAACCCCCTGTATTTACCAAAAAACATAAATATGTTGTGTTTAACAACTGTAAAGCAGTTGATATCCTGTTGTATGATTTCCTCTGTCAAAAGAAGCATGGTATTCAACATGACCTTTGAAAGGCATTTTTTTTCACTTTGAGTACTGAGGACTAGTTGAGGCAAGTTGCTTAACGGTTATAGTACCTTATATGTTTGGAAAGGGAATGATAAAACTCTGACCAGCAGGTCTGTTGAATTCTATGAGGTAATAAATGCAAAATGCCAGCACGTATCTTCCATAGGACAATACACAGACATTAGTCATAAAGATCAGGATGAGTACTGTAGATCCAGGGAAAGATTCCCCAATACATTCCCAAAAAAATTTGGTTACTTGTAGAAACATGATTATAACTTTTCCCATTCTCTTTTATCCCCTATAGTTTATATGAAAGGAGATGCTAGTCTCATATTTTTAATCTTCACAAATCTTAGTGTTAACAGATTTTTTATGCATCACATTTTGCTCTGATTTTTTTAATTCTTTGAAAATAGGATGAAAATATTGAATGAAAATTTCCATGATGCCATATTAAAAGCTTCCAGGGTTTTAAATAAACATAAAAAAAAAAAAACCCCAGTGATTACTAGGCTGCTACATGGATCTACTAAAAAGAAATCTATCTGGGGGCACACGGTGGCTCAGTCAATTGAGTGGCTGACTCTTGATTTCAGCTCAGGTCATGATCTCAGGGTCCTGGGATTGAGCCCCGAATACTCAGCATGGTCTGCTTTTCTCCCTTTCTAATAAATAGATAAATTCTTCAAAAAAAAAAAATCTATCTGACTACATTTTTTTCTTGGACAGGATTACCAGGTTAGGTCTGTAAAGTATGACAGTTGTGGCATAAAGGAACTTTCGCTGGACAGAATGCTGGGTCTTTCTTGTTAACTTTTGTGATGGTGAAGCAGCAGCAAATGGGCTAGATTAAAAACAGGCTGAAATGACCAGGTCCCACGGATCCTGATTAATTATCCATACGGTAGCTGGTGGTTACTGTGTTCCAAGAGAACAACTGTATTCACATCTGTTTAGTTCTCATCTTTTTCATGATTATCATGAGAATATGGGTGGTATGTTTACCAAATCTGTAGATGGCATTGCCATAAATACAAAGTTGTACTTATAAAAGAAACATAGCACTAAAACAAACAAAACAGAAATGGTCCCTATGCTTATAAGTAGCAAACTGGATGACAGACTTGGGAGCTAAAAGGACCTCAGCAGCACCCTGTAATGACATAACAAAATTTAAAAGAAATGGATGACCAGTCTGGCTTCTGGGGCAAAGATTTGGCTCAGCAACAAAACTTCTGGAAAAGACTTTAAGATTTGAGTCAAAAATATGCTCAATATCTCCCAACAGTGAAATTCAAATTCCAAAAAACCAAACATGATTTTAAGCTGCATTAATGGAACTGCACATTCTAGAATAGTAATTTTTCTTTTTTCTCATCCCAAATACTAATGAGAAATTATATAGTAACTCCCAAAGCGTGCCTCCCTAAGAGACTATGTCAGACTGTCTTGGGGTTGGGAAAGTGGAAGGGCATGTAGTTTGAACCATACCCTTGCCCTGGGAATTCTAGTATGTTGTCTTCCTCACCCTTACGTATCTACCACTTATCCCTTCCCCACCTCTCTGTCATGCTCTATAACAAAGGAATAGTTTTTTTACACCTTGAATATAATTTTTGGTTCTGGGCACAAGAATGATGTATCCTAAGCACATCTGGTATAAAGTAGGTGCTCAATAAATATTTATTGAATGAATGGAGGAGGATATATGGAAAATTGGAGCACTTCCAGAGACCAGTGCCTGCCCGGCAAAAGGACTCAAAGTGGATTGTGCCATCCCCACCTCCTCCACCCCAGTGAATTTCAACAGTGGTGCCCAGTAACAGCAGTAATTTGTTTTCTAAATAGTGAACTTAAGAATGTATATTTAGAAAGAAATAAACTAGAGAAGACTCAAAGTTCGCTCCATAATGTTATTTTCACATGCTTACATTCCACGTAAGTGGAAGAAACAAGAATGATGTTAGAACTAGTACATGGGAGTGTCTACAGGAAAGTGGGGGCATGTGAGCATGTTTTGTGGTGAACCCTCGGGCTGTAAGACCACTTCCTTAGTGTAGATTGGTTTCCTTGGTAGCTGGGTGAGTGCCAGGGTTATAAATATTACTTTAAAGATCCTTCACACCCACCCCATGATTTTTGTTACTTAAGTACATACATATTTATTTAGTTCCATATAAATACTAAGGTAAGACAGTTAACACTGCCCCAGAGGCACACGTTTGAACAAGTCTGAAGGGCTGGTAAGGGACAGATTTCATACATAACACTGAGGTAATGCCGTGTCTGTCTCCTCTCTGTGCACATATCTCTATGTATATATACATTTTAAAATAAACTAAAAAAAGCTAATTATTTTTGATCAAAATGTTTGTAAAAAAGCCCATTACAGATTTGCTATTTTGGAAAAATTGATAAAATACATTATGGTTAAAGAACAGAATTTATACCAAAATGTTTAAAGTATTTTTTCATTCTTCCTTGATTTGTCTGAGAGTTGGTTTGGCAGACTGCGTAGCTATGAAATATTCATATTTGCTGAATAAACGAATGACTGAATTGTTACTAATGTTCTTCCATATTTGGGGTAGTTACAGTGATCACACCAGAGGAGAAATTAGAAGATTGTTGGCTGCCCCAATTTGCATATTTGTATACAAAGGGAAGAAGAGGTAATCATATCTCTTTTCTTCCTCAGGGAGACACAAATAAAGAAACATGAATAAATAAAATGAACTGGCTGTGTTGTCTTCAATTTCAGATTTACACCATTTCTTTCTCTCTTTCCTATTCATTTCTTCTGTCTCCTAAAATACAGTTCACAGAAAAATGATATTTACTATCTTTGTAAATGAAGGCAAGACTGACCAATATGAGAAAAGTCAAATACTCCACTACATTTTTACTTTGGAAATCTAGCTAACAAACTTTTCTGAAAGAAAAACAGCCATGTATGTTCAATTCTGTGGGTAAACACAGCTTACCTCTGTTCAAATTCAGCAGAGGTAAGAAAGGCCTATCATCTGCCTATTAGTAGCCTGTCCTTTATTTGGAGACAATCTGAGTATACAAGGAGATCCAACTGGAGAGAGGGTTATCAACATTCAAATGTAAAGAGTAGGTGCCTATGGCCAAAGTTTAAAGAGAGTGCTTATGCTGAAAGATAGACCTTGAAGAAATGAGTCTGAGAAGTTAGATTTTCTTCTTAAAAAAATGACAATAATCATACTTATATTCCATTTGTCCACAATGTTAGTTTCTGAAGTGCTTCCTCCTACAGTCTCATTTTTTGGGTATGATATAATTCTAGCATATTCTCTAATTAAAAAGTTTTTAAAAATAAATTTTATATTCTATAAACATGAATATGAACATAACTTTTATTACATGGAAATTAGCCTGTGAATGACATGGGAAGAAATTTACATTAGAGAATCAAATGAAAAATTCTGAGGAAATGAAAGTAAGCTAAGTGCCTAATTATCATTTAACTCTCATTTTTGTATTATTTCATCTCATCATTGCATTTGACACTAGCCACCATTTGTCTCCTCCTACACATAAGATAGGGGTCCCTGCCTCCTTCAGTTTTTGTCATATTCAGTTCTCCTGACTACAGCCTTCTCCCTGCTCCTCTTCAGTCTCCTTCAAGGACTCCTCTCCCTGAACTCATTCAACAAAATGAAGACATTTTTCAAAGGTCCTGTCCTTCAAAATTCTTCTTCAGTTTTTGAACAAAACAGTTACTGAATACCTTCTGTGTGCCAGAAACTATGTTGGGTTGCTAAGAATACAAGGAAGCAGGGCAGACATGGATCTTGTTCTCAAGGAGTCTGTAGACTGACGGCATTGGAGAAAAGATTCAAAAAGAGTTAATTACGAAGTTTCCCAAGTGCTGTGAATCAAAAATCCAGCACATGTTATGAGAACTACAAGGGGACCTGACCTGGTCTGGAGGCTGGAAGACTCTCTGAGGCAGGGATGTCTGGCAGTGGTGATTTGAAGAACATGCAGATGGCAAGGGAGACACAGAGATCCCGGGGGGAAGAAAGGATGATGTACTGATGGAAGCAGAAGGCTGCCATCAGAGCTACCGCACAAGAAATGAGGGGGAAGAGGTAGTCTGCCACATCACATAAAGCCTCCAGGCAAGCTTCTAGACTCCATGGCTTGGATTTTCAGTCCCATGCCAAAGACTCCCTTCCTGTCCCAGTTTGCCAACACCAGTCCTAAGCTTCTGACGGCTGCTTGAATATTCACACATGCAGGTTTTCATGTCACTTCAAATTCAACTCATTATCTTTTATATGGACTACTACAATAGTTTCCTAACTTGTTAACCAGATGCAAACTTTCCTGCACTTGTCACTGGAAAGCAGGGTGTCCCAAGTTCAAACCAGGAGCAGCGAATAGCTAACTATGTGGATCTGTGAAAATCAACTAGACTGCAATAGTTGAATGCCCATGCATTCTCAGACTTAAAGATTCCATTTGATTAGTACTGCTTTGAGTAAGAGAGCAAAATAAAAAACAAAACCTCCCATTCTTAAATATCTGATAAATACTGGAAATCATATAAATTGAAAATGAATCACTACAATTATACATTAAAATACATCACAGCATCATTTTAGAAAGTGCATAATTTATTACATTTATGAGTTTATAATAAAATGGATACTTGGGAACTTAAAAAAATGAGTTACGAGTAACAATTAGATGTGAAATTCTCAAATCATGGAACCTGAAATATTAGAATTCTACCATTGTCTTAAAAAATCTCTTTCTCATGATTAGTATAGCTTGAAAATTATTACGGTCTTCCAAGGGAAGAAAGGGGGAATTGAAAAACAGACATATTGATGAAGGCAATGAATTCTTCTCAGCTGGCTTTATTCTCCACTGAAGCTCAATATAAGGTTATCTTTTCTTTACTTACAGGAAGCTGCCACTGTTCTGTTTTCCAATAACCCTCAAAACAGAATGGAAAATGCTTATGCAAAATGGCACAAGCCTTAACCATTCTCTGCAGGTTTTTACCATTTCAATACACTTCTAGTCCAACAGCTTTCCCAATTCTAAAGTTCTGCGAGTGAGCTATGAATATTTTTAAATATTTTCCAGATTCATCATGGAGGCTGCTTTTCTTCTCTGCACTGTAATCACACTGAGCTGCAATTAAAATAGACAATCAGTAAGTAGTTACTTTTTCTATGAAAATCTTATACTAATACAAAGTATAATGCATCAAAACTTAACAATTATTGAAAATAATCTTACTGGAGGGGGTCCTATAAGAGGTCATTTTTGGTGTTCATGTCTGTTTTACACTTGAGACTTTAAAATACCCATATTACACTAGAGATATATATGTCAAATATGACATTCCATAGCTAAGAGTGATATATAGTACTTAGAATTCCAAAGCATATTTCAGTGATGCAAACCATCTAAATAAAAAGTTAACTAGAAAAGTGAGTAAAATACAAATTAAGTGTGATCAAGCACAACACTAGGTTGGTAATAAGATGATGACAGATCATAATAAGAACGCTCTAATACATAAGTAGTCTTCAAATATCAATTGGAGTTGATATTATATACACAAAGTAAAAAAAAAAAATCCAATAGTACAATAGAGTATGCATTATAAAGAAGATTTCTCACTGCTGTTCTTCATCCTATAGCCCTCTTTCCAGATACAACCACTATTTCCATTTTCTAAGTATATTTCTAGAAATACATTCTAAATGAAAATAGATACATATATTTCCTCACCTCTTTTTATTTTAAAAATGATAAAGTACTGTACATGTTTTTCACCTTTTTTTTCCTTCCAAATGATCTACTGTACCAATGACTCCATGTGAGACCTACTTTATTCTCCCTAACAGCAGCAAACCTTCCCTGTATGGATATGTCATAATTTAACTGGTTTCCTATTGATGGGCATTTAGATGGCTTTTAATCTTTTAAAATTATAGGCATTGCTGCAATTAGTATTTTGACATGCTTCTCTGCACAGACTTGCTCAGGTGCAAGTACACCAGCTGCAGAATAAATTCTTAGAACGACTGGGTCAAAGGTGATAAACATCATAATTTTTTGAAAGATACTGCCAAACCATGGCTCCAAGAAATTGCGCCAACATACATTTACATCTGTGATGTGTGCAAGTGCGAGCATAATGTATTATCAGACTTCATGATCTGACATGATCGTGAAATGGTGAAAAATGGTATGTGATTATGGTTTAAGCCTGTGTTTGTCTTATGGGTGAGGATGAGCACCTTTTCAAATGTTTAAAAGCCATCTGTCTTTTCTGTGAATATTTTTTATTCTTTTCTATTGTACTGTTGCACTTTTTTTGTTGACTTACCCATTCTTTACATACATGTTAAGAATATTACTTTTGTCTCATGTTTTGCAGGTATTTTTCTCAGTTTGTTATTGACTTTATGACTTTAAAAATGCAGATACCTGAAATTCTACATGTTCACATTTATTAATTTCTTTTCATAGTTCCTGGGTTTTGTGTTCTTGCATAAAAAGGCTTCACCACATTGATTTTAATGTCAAAATAATATAGTATGGCTTTCAGTGGTTTAGGCTAATACACTTAGAACATATAACTATAGTCCAAAGATGGAGGAAGACTGTACAGAAAAAGTTGATCAGAGCAGCACATTCAGAGCATGGAGGACTTGGTACAATGCAGGGCTCATGTATGATGCTGGGCTATACTGGTATGTTTGACATGCACATCAGAGGAAATAATAATCTTCTAACTCCACTCCTTCCTTTCATTAAGTATCAGGCCCTTAGCAGGAGAGTCTTTCTAATAGCAATTTTCAGTTTTTAAAGGAAGATGGGAAAATTAGAAAGAATTCAGAGAAAGCAAAGATAAGGATTTAAAAAAACTGAATGTATGTCTAATAGAGAAAATTTATAACTTGGACTCATTTAGGATAGAAAAAAAATTAACTCCATGGAATGATTCCTTTTTGTGGATGGGAAGAATGCTGAATGATTACCTTTCATCTTTAAATGTAAACAGGATGGAAGGAGAAAAGCTTAAGGAAAAACCAGTGAAGTGGTTACTGACACGGCATAAAAAAAAAAAAGGCTCACAAAGAGAATGGTGAAATCTCTGTCATCAGAGAGTTTAAGTAACAGGAGAAAAACATCAGTGTTGGGCTGCTTGGGTTTACTTCTGTCAGGAGGGAGACTAAACGAGATGCCAAGTGGGTTATTCAATTAAGGTTCTATAATTGTTTCCTTTTATATAGAAATCAAGGTAGTTGATTTTAAGTAGGAATTTTTTTTATCCAAGTCCTTAAAAAAGGTACACTTGAAGCTCCAAAGATTGTGGTGTAGAGATTTAACTTGTTATATAACTAAGTATTTACTAACAACTTAATGATTATGCTAAGTGCTTATATGTGTTAATTCCTTTGATTTTTCAGTAAGTCTATAAGGGAGGTGTTATTCTATATCAAACACGAAGACACTGAGGCTTAGAAAAGTTGAAATTGCCCCAAATCACTGGCTACTCAATGGCCCCAGGCTATGTGCCTGACACCAAAACATACACTTTTAAGATACTTCCCAGTATACCTTGGCTCATGTTAACTTATAATCTAAGTGAATGAATGCTTTCTTGAATGATAAACTACTTAATTAATTAATAATTTAATAAGATAAGTTTATTTGATAAAGCTATATTTACTTTCAAGAGGGAGGGGAACAGAAGGGTAAATTACTGGATTTTCTTTAACTGCCATGCATTGTTCATATCAGAGGTAGATTTCAAAAACTCTATAAATATCACACACGTAAACTGAATTCAGTAGAGCTGTTGTACTATGTATGAAGTACTGTTATAGCTACGCATATTAATTTTGATTGAAACAGTACATTTATAACCAAATGTATTTAATAAGGTAGTAACATGGTTTCTTTGCCTGCCTATCTATATCTATCCATCTGTCTATCTAAACTGTTTCCAGACTATCTTTATAATTGCCAGATGATCTCACACTGTTCCTAATAGGAGGGAGGGACTATTGCTCCCACTTTAGAATAAATGGCCCATTGACTTTATATGATATGTGTATATTATGAGTAATTACCCCCTTCGTATTTTATTGATGTTATGCATTTTCTACTCTATTTCCCATTGGAAAACTTCTATACAGTATTTTAGATTTATATGGTTATATACAAATGTGCATTAAATGAACTTAACCTGTAAGTCATTTTTCCCATTTAAAAACTACAATAAAAAAAGTACAATTTCAAATATTATATCCAAAGCAATGTTTTCTACTTCCAAATCTGTCATTGATCATGGCTAGACAGAACAAAATTCTAGAGCAGTGCTGTCCAGAATAACTTTTTGTGATCATAGAGTTCTATTTATGCTATCCAATATGAGAACCATAGTTATATATGGCTACTGAGCACCAGAATGCCAGCCAGTGTGGGGTGCCTGGGCGGCTCATTTGGTTAGACATTTGACTCTTGATTTTGGCTCAGGTCATGTTCTCAGGGTTGTGGGATCAAACCCTTCATTGGGTTCTCCACAGCATGGAGTCTGCTTGAGATTCTCTCCTTCTCCCTCGCCCCTCCTCTGACTCGCATGTGCACTCTCCCTCTCTCTCAAATAAACAGATCTTAATCTTAAAAGAAAGAAAGAAAGAAAGAAAGAAAGAAAGAAAGAAAGAAAGAAAGAAAGAAAGAAATCAATCCAGCCAGGGTAATGAGGATTTCAAATTTTAATTTACTTAATTTTAATAATTAAATTTGAAGTACTGCTTATGGCTAGTGGCTATCATATTGGACAGCACAGTTCTAGATTTAGGTGTCAATTTAGGAGACTCATGTTGATTTCATCTTTTTTTTTTTTTTAAAGATTTTATTTATTTGTTTGACAGACAGAGATCACAAGTAGGCAGAGAGAGGAAGGAAGGGAAGCAGGCTGCCCACTGAGCAGAGAGCCCGATGTGGGGCTCAATCCCAGGATGCTGGGATCATGACCTGAGCCGAAGGTAGAGGCTTAACCCACTGAGCCACCCAGGCACCCCTTGATTTCTTTTTTTAATGTTTACTTTTTCAACCTCAGATATTAGAGATACTAATTTAAATAGTTTAATCAAGTAAAAATAAAACTTTGAGTTCTCTGGGAACTTTTCTTATCTATGATCTACTCAGACTATTTACTCTAGGGATAATAAGGAAGCTCCCTACCTGCTGGGAAGCTGAAGCCGCTCTCTGTTCTGCCTGACTTAGACGCCTTTGAAGTCTGTTGGCTTTTTCTTGATGCTCTAGAATTAGTTTTTCATTCTGTTATGGGGAAATATAAAACAAACAAGTTAGAAATCCATAAGTGACACAAAAAGCTTTTGTGGAATAATCAGTGAAAAATCTGAATATCACTTTACTTCTTATAAAATGCAAGGATAATCTATCTCCAAATTTACATTTTTTCAAATTATGAACTTCAAATTTCAAAACTGGTTTCACACTTTAACTACATTGCCCCCCCCAACCTATGTTTCCAAAGAAAGTGAATTAAATCTAAAATCAAAGTGAATCAGAAATTAAGACCAAGGGGCACCTAGGTGGCTCAGTGGGTTAAGCCTCTGCTTTTGGCTCAGGTCATGCCCTCAGTGTCCTGGGATCAAGCCCCACATCGGGCTCTCTGCTCAGCAGTGAGCCTGCTTCCCCCCCTCTGCCTACTTGTAATCTCTCTGTCAAATAAATGAATAAAATCTTAAAAAAAAAAGAAAGAAAAAAAAAAGACCAAGATTTTCAATATTTGATATTAATCTTGAGATGCTAGCTCACTATTTCAGAATCATTGGGAATATGAAAACATAGACTGCTGGGCCTCAAAACCAGAGCTTCAGCAGGACGGGATGAATTTTGAGAATCAGCACTCTTACTGAGTTCTAACTTAGGTGGTATTAATGTTTGGTAGTGATTCAGAACCACTATGTGAGAGCAAGCTTCTAGAGAAATTGTGATGGTGCCACTATTAAAGTGCAAAGAACAGAAAATATTCATTCTAGAAGTATTGATTTTTAAGGAAATAGACTTGTATTAAATGATTTGTATGTTAAAAGTGTTACTCCAAGGAGGAAGAATTCTGTTTTCACATGCTCCCCAATACATGGGGAGGGCACGTAGAGGGCATGAGGGCCATTAATAGAGTTATTAGGCATTGGTATGGATTGAAATATGTCCCTAAAAAAGGATGTTGAAGTCTTAACCCCCAGTACTTATGAATGCATTCCTTATTTGGAAATAGGGTCTTTGCTGATAATTAAGGTAAGATGAAGTTTTAGGGTGGATCCTAATCCATTATGCCTAGTCCCTTCATAAAAAGGGGAAATTTGGCCATAGAGACTGACATGGACAAAGGGAAGGCCACATGAAGATACAGGAAAAATACCATCTACAAACCAAGGGACGCATGAGGCCATCAGAAGCAGGGGAGAGAGGCATGGAACAGATTCTCCCTCAGAGGGAACCAATCTTGTTGACTTTTTGATTTGGACTTCTGGCCTCCAGAATTGTCAGACAATAAATTTCTGTTGTTTAAATCACCAAGTTTGTAATACTTTGTTAGAGTAGCCTCAGGAAACTACACAGACATCATGAATATAAATCTGTCACAATATGCTGTCATGCAGACAGGTTCAAAGAAACTATCAATTATAAAATATATTCGTCCTCTTCATATTACTAGCCTGAAAAAAGTTTTTGTACAACTAGAATGTGGTTTTCTGGCACTTGTCTGAATTGACAGGATAACACCAGTTTAATTAGAAATAGTAAGAAAAGGGCGCCTGGGTGGCTCAGTTGGTTGAGCAACTGCCTTCGGCTCAGGTCATGATCCCGGACTTCCAGGATCAAGTCCCGCATCAGGCTCCCAGCTCCTTGGTGAGTCTGCTTATCCCTCTGACCTTCTCCTCTTTCATGCTCTCTCTCGCTCATTCTCTCTCAAATAAATAAAATTAAAAAAAAAAAAAGAAATAGTAAGAAAAACACACTTTCTATGAAGAACTAGATAGTTCCCAGGTCCTAACATATAAGTGATAACAGTGAATGTCGGGCATAGTAATATAAAATACTGAAATAACAACATACTGTTAAAATGAGCTTATTATATTTCTTATTGTACCCAATAGCAAAATTAAATTTTATGAAGAGAGCTATATTGGCTGTTTCAATTTGCCAAGATATTTAAATAAGTAGTCTTAAATTTAAAAGGCATATCAGTAACACTAGAGAAAACATAAGGGGGAAATCCCACCATTTATAATTATCATTTTCATAGGTACCATCAGACTACATACAATATGCATTTTTCTGTGCTACTACCATAATGGTTAAGGAACATTCCAGATTAGGTAAATCATAATATTTGCAACTGTTCTTTTTCAACTGATCATTTTGGTTGCTTTTGATCTTCCAATATTATTAACATTATTGTATTGAGTATCTACCTTTAAATTTTTTCTTATTTTCAATTATTTCCTTAAGTACAGATTCCTGGAAGTTTTGAAAACTACAATGAGTATTTTAAGAGTTACTGTTTACATTCTAAATAGCTCATACCAAGTTATAATGCTTTGAAAATTAAGAATAATGATTTCATTATGGCTTCTATAGATAGCCACAAAAATATAGCCTATTAATGAAATTCCAACAAATACATAGGAAGTTAGAAGATCAAATGAAGAACTAGAATTCTAGAAAGCTCTAATCATAATCTAGAAACTGTTAACTTTTTTTTAAAGATTCAAGGAGAAAAATGATCAGCTCTTGCTGCATTTAGTTCTAAGCATTAATCTGAAGGAGTATTTTAATATATTCCAGTAGACAAAAGTAATTTCTACGTATCTTATGTGTTGAAATAAAACAAAATACAAGGAATGGGCTAAAAAATATAATCTTAGACATGCTTGGATATGAAGGGGATCTTAACACATTTTCTGCAACACAGCATGTTACAATGGTGAGACTGAAATAAGAGCTCTACCTTTTGTCTTTTATATATGATAAATGACTGACTTTCAAAGCTTTTATTCACATTATAAAATGTGGACTTTTAGGGTTATGGATGATTTTTCTACAAAGAGTACTCACCTCTGTATGGTCATCTCTAACTTGAGAATTAATTTGGAGTTGGCTCAGGTAAAATTCTATAACATGTGTATTGAGCTGCAGCAGAAAGTACTTCCCGGGAGAGTCATTATCTTACCTCAACTACCTTTTCATTTGCCATTTCCAGCTGAGAAAGCAGCTCTTGGGTATGAAGTTTCTGTCGACTCAGCTCACTCCTATTAATCAAGAGACAGTCCCCCACCCCAAGCCATTAATATCATTGTTCAAAAATCTAACAAAATAGAATCATTTTTAATGAGATATATGTTTATGTTTTAAACAAAAATATCTTATGTGCAAAATAGTCTCTTTTTAATAACCCATATTTTAAAGAGCTCATTTTTTTTTATGACATGCTCATGTATTCTGGAGATGTGTACAACATCTCTGTACAACAATGTGAATACACTGGACACAACTGAACTATATACTTAAAAAAGATTAAGATGGTAAATCTCATGTGTATTTTATCGCAACTATAAAAATGTTAAATTTTATGTAAATTTTACCACACAAAAAAAGCAAAAAAACCACACACACACATGTTCTAAAACCACTCAAGTGTTTTCAATATTATTTTGAGGAATTATTTGGCTTAAAATGTACATTTATTCATATTAAACATATAAAGTGTTTGTTACTATAAAATCTCATAAACTATTGTGATTCTTCCCTATAGTATGCATTAAGATTCATATACCGTTTTGTGAGTCACTTATGGTTTGGCTCCCTCCCAATCCCATCTTATTTCATTTATTCTTCTCCTACCCACTTAAGCCCCCATGTCGCATCACCACTTCCTCATATCAGGGAGATCATATGATAGTTGTCTTTCTCTGCTTGACTTATTTCGCTAAGCATGATACGCTCTAGTTCCATCCATGTTGTCGCAAATGGCAAGATTTCATTTCTTTTGATGGCTGCATAGTATTCCATTGTGTATATATACCACATCTTCTTTATCCATTCATCTGTTGATGGACATCTAGGTTCTTTCCATAGTTTGGCTATTGTGGACATTGCTGCTATAAACATTCGGGTGCACGTGCCCCTTCAGATCACTATGTTTGTATCTTTAGGGTATTTATTTACCCAGTAGTGCAATTTCTGGGTCATAGGGTAGTTCTATTTTCAACATTTTGAGGAACCTCCATGCTGTTTTCCAGAGCGGTTGCACCAGCTTGCATTCCCACCAACAGTGTAGGAGGATTCCCCTTTCTCCACGATGGGATTGGGAGAGAGACAAACCATAAGTAACTCTTAATCTCACAAAACAAACTGAGGGTTGCTGGGGGGAGAGGGGTTGGGAGAAGGGGGTGGGGTTATGGACATTGGGGAGGGTATGTGCTTTGGTGAGTGCTGTGAAGTGTGTAAACCTGGCGATTCACAGACCTGTACCCCTGGGGATAAAAATACATGTTTATAAAAAATTAAAAAAAAAAGATTCATATACCGTGCTTCTTAGAGGAACTCAATTTTTGTTAATTTAAGGTAATATTTATCACTCCAACATCATTTCAGTTGTAGTATATTCAGAACTGGCATTTATGTTTTGGTTGTATATGTGCTATATTTTATACATTCATATCCTTTATGCTTTAATAGATGGATTTATCTTATGCATAGAGCTGGCTGTCTTCTTCCTCTGCTTCTTCTTCTTTTTTTTTTTTTCTAACATATAAGCATTATCTTGCTTTTGACCAAAGATAATTTCAAGATTCTCAGGTTAGAAGCAGAAACAGTATAGTTTTCTTTTCTTTTTTTCTTAAGATTTTATTCATTTATTTGTCAGAGAGAGAGCAAGAGAGAGCACAAGCTGGGGAGTGGCAGGCAGACGGAGCAGGAGGCAGAGAGAGAAGCAGGTTCTCTGCTCAGCAAGGAGCCCAGTGTGGGACTTGATCCCAGGACCCAAGGATCATGAACTGAACCAAAGGTAAACAATTAACCAACTGAGCCATCCAGGCATCCCAGAAACAATGTATCTTAAAAATAATTTTTAAAAAGATCAAATTTCTGAGTATCAAAATACCCAGTTAATTTAGGATTGGTTTTTATCCTTTGACCTTCTGCTTCTTAAATAAATCAGAAGATTAACACTTCTAAAGTAACTTCAGCTTTGAATTTTTTCCAAATGAGCTACACAGCCTAAAAACTTGGTAGCCCCTTAAGTGACCTATATGTATATGAATAATTGTTAAAATCAGCAATTTGTTATAAATATATAGGAGAGAATTAAAAAACGTCACCAACAAATCAATTCCACAAATATTTACTGAACATTATGTGCCAAGACAAGGTATATGGTGGTAACCACATAATTGTTGCCATAATAGAACTAAGAGGGAAATGGCTTCATCCATACAAGATACGGTCTACGAGGACACTGAGTAACTACCATTGATTCCATGATAGACAAACCTATATGTTTTTTCTTTGCTTTCTGTTAGTGTAATAATAATGTAGAATAAATTACTGTGCTTACTTTCAAGTACTTTGCATAGCTTATAATTACTGCTACAACATAACATAACAAAAGGAAGAAAGGCAAAATGATTGAAGTGGCCAGTCTTCTAGGCCAAATATAATTAAAGGTAAAGTTATGCACATTAGTGCTAATGAGAAATAACCTTTGAGTACTACTGAGATTAAGATGATACAATGATCCCATTTATAAAGTCAGCCAACATTCAGTTTATAATAAAGACCTTCCCAGAAAACACCTACTGCATAATTTGATACCTAAACCATGCACTTACACATTTTACATGATAGTAATAATTTCTGACAAGTACTATTGGATAGTAATAATTTTTCACAAAGTTTAAGACCACAAAGATTCAAATGATTATTTGAATTATTTTTAATCTGTATAAATATGTTGTTGTGTATCAAGCTCTGTAACCCCCAATGGATGGTAAGCAAGTTTGTTATTCATCTTTGTATCCTTAGGATCTGGTACTCAACAGAGCTTGGCAAGTAATAGTGAAGATGATGATGGTGAGAATAACAGCAAACACTTTCATGATGCTTACTATGTGACAGGCACTTCTGGGTGTTTTATTTACATTATTTAGTTTTCATGATAACCCTTTGAGATTCCCAGTTTTACATATGAAAAAATTTGAAAATAGAGAAATTTAAAAATAAAGCTAGGTGACGTAGCTAGCTAATGTGCATAATTTTATATATAGTTCATTGCATGTGATATAAAATCCTAGTCATGCCTACAAAATGTAATTTTGAAATACATTTGTAAAATGTAATTGATTTACTGCCTTCCCTGTGACCAAAATTTTATAAAATTTAGCAACAAAGGAATATATGCTATATCTGTTAAGAAAACATTAAATGTTTAGTAAACAAATTATTAATGAAACTAATAATTTCATTAATTGAAAACTGATAAGTCACCAAATTCATCAGTCTGAGATGCAAGTAGGTTGAGAGTGAGAATGCGAGGCAAGGGTTTCTCATCTGTCATCCACAGATAAACTTTAGGTATGCTCTCAAGCACCCTAAATTACCTGCAAGATTTTGTGTGTACTGTCCTTTCTGGGAAGACAGTCCACAGATTTCCTGAGATTTTTAAGAGGTCTGAGGCTTAAGTAAGGATAAGGATTTTGTCTGGACGTTCCCTCTAGAATATACAAAGTTTTTTTTAGATCTCCATGTTTTAAAGTATGAGCAAACTGATTGGAGTGTTTTAATGTTAGATGTCTTTCTAACACAAACCACATCCATAATGTATCATCTATAATTATTTCCACTTTTGGCTTCAATAATGTGGTTCAAGCATTTAAGGGCACTTGGCAACCAATCCAAATACAGAGTTTTCTAGATTTTTACAATATTCCTTCTGTTCTTTCAGGGTTGTTTGTCCAAATGTACCGCAATAGCAAATTCTCTAAAGTATCCAATTTAGTTTTGAAAGACATCATAATTTTTTCTTTCTGTACTCATATATCACTGGTATATTTACTTATGTATTTCCAAAACAAATACAACTGGCATAACCTAGTTTGGGAGCAAACAGTGACACTTGTAAAGCAAGTGACAGATGACAACATTAGAATGCAGTCGACTAAGGCAAGGGCATTTAGAACACTTTGGACAATTGGTGAGCATTCTTTGCACAGCGATTTACTTCACTGTTTAATGTTGTTTTATGATTATTAAGCAGACACCAGCCAAAGGAGTTTTCTACTGTACCTCGACTTTACTATTGTACCTTATTATCACTTCAAGTTTGCAAAGCAGTTATTATTCTCATCTTCTAAGTAAAGGAGGTAAAACTCAGAGAAGTCATTCAATGTTCCTAATGTTATGACTGAATCAAGACTCAGAGAAGTTATTCAATGTTCCTAAGGTAATGCAATGATTGAATGAAAAAATGGGGTTCGTACCAGGTCTTTAATCAAAATCTTCTCTCAGTTAAAGTACACTGCCTTGGGGCACCTGGGTGGGTGGCTCAGTGGGTTAAAGCCTCTGCCTTCGGCTCAGGTCATGATCCCAGGGTCCTGGGATTGAGCCCTGGATCAGGCTCTCTGCTTGGCAGGGAGCCTGCTTCCCCCTCTCTCTCTGCTTCCCTCTCTGCCTACTTGTGATCTCTGTCAAATAAATAAATAAAATCTTAAAAAACTAGTACATTGCCTCATAATTACAAGAGATATTAGTAAAGTGTATCTGTGGCATCATATAATATTAGACCCAAAAGGCAAAATAAAGATTCTCTCTAAAAAAAAACCAATAATCCTAAGTATATGGCAAAATGGTCAGTAATTGTGAAGACTGTGATCTCAATTTTGTATATGGCTTCAAAAGACCTGACTACTAAAAAAGGAAGGTTTCAAATTTCATTCAGTTAACTAAAAATACCACAGGTTAAAGCAGACATGCCAGCTTTAGATATATAAGAGCACTCTTTGTCATAGTCCCAGGTTTTTTCCTTCCCTATCTGCACATTCTCCCTAAGTGATCTCATCTATTCCATGACGAAAGAAACACTAATAAGCAACTCAAATGTAGCCTGTCCAAAATGCAAACTATTTCTTATCTCGACCACCCCAGGCTTCCTCCTTGCCAGTAGAAGGCCTCACTATCTACCCAGAGGTTCAAGTCTAAGCCAAGGCTTCTCTTTGACTCCTCCCTTGACTCATTCCCTGTATTTGACATCAAACAAATTTGTCTTACTTCCCTAATAGATTTCATAACTGCCTACTTCTCCCCATTTCAGTTCTAAGCTCTAAGCCACTATCATCTGTTGCCTCAAGTACTGTAATAATCTTATATCTGGTCTTCCTGACTCCATTTTTGCCCCCTTCCCTAAGTCCATTTTCCACACAATAGCCAAACTGATATTTTAAGGATCTAAGGATGTTTAAAATTCTTCAATAATTTTCTACTACTGTACACTGGTCTTTCTCTTAATTTAGTCTTACTTAAATATTTTACTTATAATAAGTAAAAATATTTTACTTAAAATGCCCTATAAGATTCTCATGATCTGGTCTATGCCTAGTTCCTCAACCTTATACCTTCTCTCTCTACACTCACTATACTTTTTTTTTTTAAGATTTTATTTATCATTTGACAGACAGAGATCACAAGTAGGCAAAGAGGCAGGCAGAGAGAGAGCGAGGAGGAAGCAGGCTCCCTGCCAAGCGGAGAGCCTGATGCGGGGCTTGATCCCAGGATCCTGAGATCATGACCTGAGCTAAAGGCAGAGGCTTAACCCACTGAGCCACCCAGGTGCCCCAAGACTCACTATACTTTAATTACATGGATTTATTTCTTCATAATACTGGAGCTTCATACTTGTTATTCTTTCATTGGCCTGAAATATTTCCCTGGCTTTCTTGTATAGTTGATTTATTTCTATCATTCAGACCATGCTGAAAGGAAGAACTTCCACTCAAAATGTGCTTCAATTCTGAACATCACTGGCATGTATAATAACTGAGAAGTATGGTTATGAGGATAAGAACAAAGTTTTCCCTATAATGCATGAGTTTCTTTGAAAACACCATGTATACTTAAAAAAAGAGAAGTTATGGTTCTTTAAGGAATGGGAGCTTGAAATTTGGGCCAACATCTTAGACATTATCGTCAATTACTGTAATTGCTCAGATAATTCTGTTATTATTGAGGCACAATTTAAGATAAGAATAGCTATGTATATTTTGGTTGATATAGCATAGGGGAAATTTCCTCAATGCTTGAAATCCTTTAGTGATGACTAAAGATTAAATCACATAAGGCTCTATTCTATATTATACTAGAGAATTAAAAACAAAAGGTGTACTATTCGTTTCAAGGAAATGATGGATCTGCCAGCTGTAGAAAGTGCTTTCTTTGAAACTCTCTTATGACAAATTAACATAGCATGTGCCAGATGTTTTTTTCTGTTGAATTATACTGTAATATGCTTCAGTTACTTTTAGTAATTATGCATTTGTAATCTGCCAGTACCTGCAGCTGCCTCTCATTCTATTAAAAAAAAAAAAAAAGCAGTTATGGCAGCCAAACATTACAGATATATAGCCAAGAATAATGTTTTAGAGACTGAAGAAAATTCCATAGGCTAAAATGCTGTGTGTTCATATTAAATATATATGTTTATATAAGTATTTACATATCAATAAAATTGTACTGAATGTACAGTATGTATATGAATGGACAATATGTAATATTTTCATCAGAAAAATAATTTTCTTTAGATAATACTACATGCCATAAATTAATTAGTTAATTAATTAGTTAAATACAATTTTATTGGTCAACTATATGCGAGGCAAGATGTTAGCTTATGGTCTTATAGAAGAAAATAGATACAAAACAAAAAAACAAACAAACAACAACAAAACTTGAAAAAAAAAAGAATAGATGTAAATAGGAAGTTCAGTAAGTGTCATAAAGAATGAGCAGAACGGTATGGGTGTGAAATAAAAGGAAAGACTTGATCTGTCAGGGGAATTAAAAATATTTTATAAAAAATAATACTTGAGTTGGGTCTAGAAGGAAGAAAATTTTTTTCAGATGGGAGTTGGGAAAGGACATCCCTGCAAAGAAATAGCATGTACAGACTACCTTCCTTCATATTTCACATCCAATCCATCAGCACTATTACCTCTAAAAAAAAATTCCTAACAAATTCACCTTTGTTTTTCTTCTAAGTCTAAGCCACCATTAACTCATAATAAGAACCTTGTAGAAGACTTCTAAGATTTTTTAAAAAATTTTATTTATTTATTTATTTAGTTAGTTATTTTTATAAACGTACAATATATTTTTATCCCCAGGGGTACAGGTCTGTGAATCACCAGGTTTACACACTTCACAGCACTCACAAAAGCACATACCCTCCCCAATGTCCATAACCCCACCCCCCTTCTCCCAACCCCCCTCCCCCCAGCAACCTTCAGTTTGTTTTGTGAGATTAAGAGTTACTTATGGTTTGTCTCCGAAGCCTTCTAAGTTTTCCCCCAGCTTTATTATTCACTCTCATTTCCACATAAAAGCCAGAGTGATCTTAAAAAAAACAGATCAGGTAACTTTTTTCAAAACTGACCACTGCCAATTCACATTTAAAACCCTTTAACATGGCTAATAAAAACCTACAAGATCAGGTTCCTGTCTAAAGCAGAGACAATGTTCACTAAACATTCTGTTTGTTCCATATACATTTCCTAGACTCTTACGCAGTTAGACTGGGTCCTTATGACTAGTTTGGCCAATGAAGGTAAAAGGAAATGATGTGTATCCCTTCAGAGTTGAATTAGTTAAGCGCCAGTGTTCTTCCATCCCTAGCTTTCCCTGTTTCGGTGATTTCAGGAAACCACATGTTCAAGACGGTGGAACGTCTACCAGCAGAGCCTTTCTGCAAAACTATCTGATATGTATAGTATGAGCAAGAAAACCTTTGTTGTGTTAAGTCTATGAGATGTCAGGGTTTGTTTGCTGTGGTGGCTGACAATACTTAATATATTTCCCAAATCTGTCACTATTGCCTTTATTTTGCATACTATTTCTTTCACTTCAAACATACCAAGTTTATTCCTGCCTTGGGGTCTTTGCACTAACTGTTCTCTTTGCTCACTACTTGATCTCTTTTCTTTCTCCTGATGTTTAAATGACAGGATCCTCTTTGTCATTAGATTATCTTAAGATTTATTTTCCCATAGTATCCTCCTTGTCTACCATTCTCAGGTACCCACCCATTCATCATCACACCGACTGATTTCAATTTCTTACATACTACTTATTATCTGATTTTAAGCATGCACACACACACACTTATACACACGCAGTAATTCCACTTTCCCATCAATAATCTACTATCTTTAAACAAAATAAAACAAAACAAAACAAAACAGGGGAACTTGGACTTGGCTGTATCATCAGTACTTAAAGAACAGGCCATTCAATAAATATGTGATGAGTGAGTAGAGTGCAGACTAGGAGCTGTAAAAGGGCTGGCTGAACACGTTGGGTTTATTGAAGTGGGTGTTCGGTGTGGCTGGAGCACAAGGAACATGAAGGATTGAGGTAGACAGGCAGATTTCTGATAGGAACATGGAGAAAACACTATAAAAGACCTATAGGCAATAGTAAAGCAGAAGGCTTTAAGTAGGCAGTGCCAGAATCATAATTGCTTTTCAGGAAAATAATTCTGATAGCAGTATGAAAGATGGAATAGAGCAGAATAAAACGCCTGGCAGAGAAACCAGAGGGAAAGAAGCTGCTTTAACAGTCATGATTAAAGATGCGAAGGATCTGACAGGTGGCAGGACAAATATATTACCACGTTTACATATATGCAAGTATTTCTTCGGACAGATTCCTGTACCTGGAATTTCAAAAGCATCTGTACAGTTGAAGTCTGTTAGATACTGCCACATTACCTTATAAAAAGGCACTCCCACCAATAATGTACACCTTTCCTGTTTCTTCATGTATTTGCAGACATTGCATAAGAATTCTTTTACATTTTTGTCAATTTGGTGGGTAAAATTATTGTTTAAATTTGCATTTCTTCAGCAAATAGTGTGACTGAACCTGATCTGCTCAGTTTAAAGGTGCTTTGTATTTCTGCTTTTATGAGCTGCCAGTTCACATACTTTGTCCATCTTTTTATTGGTTGTTAATCTTTTTCTTTTTTTTTTAATCTTTTTCTTAATTATGGAATTCTTCATCAATTCTGCATATTAGTCCTTTATTTTTGTCATTTGTCTTTTATCTTTGTTTAGTACCTTTCTTCACATAAAAGTTTAATTTTTATGGTTAAATCAATTAATCAACAGTTTCCTTTTTTGTATTCTGGATTTTGTGTTTTATTTAGAAAGAACTTTCCATTCCAAGATATAAAAATAAACCTATTTCTTCTAATACATTTTTATTTAGCTTGTTAATCCACCTATAATTTACCATATTCTAAATGATTTAAAATTTTTCCAACATCATTTTTTCACTATTGATTTGAAATGGCATATTATCGTAAACAAAATTTCTGTTCAAACTATCTATCCCTGTGTAAATACTACCACACAGCTTTACATATTTTAATATTTGGTAGGATAACTCTCATCTCACTTTTTTCCTATAGAAGTTTTTGATTTAGGGTGCCTGGGTAGCTCGTCAGTTAAGCGTCTGCCTTTGGCTCAGGTCACAATCCCAGGGTCTTAGGATTGAGCCCCGCATTGGGCTCCCTGCTCGGTGGGGAGTCTGCTTCTCCCTCTCCTTCTACTTGCAGATGCCCTGGTTGTGCTATCTCTGTGTCTAATAAATAAATAAATAAATAATTTAAAAAAAATTAAAAAAAAATCTTTAAAAAATGTTTTTGATTTAACCTATAAAAATAACAGGGTCTCATTCTAGTAAGATTATTACAGATATAGGACTTACAAATGTTATGCATTAATAATAACTATTAAACTTATTTCCTCTTGGAAGCTCAAAATTCCATATTACATATATTTCAAGATAAAAGAGAAACTAAGAGGGAATAATTATAAATGAATTAATAAAATTTTACAAATTAAAGCAAACTTCAAACTGAAAGAAGATACCACAGAGGAGCTCAGATTTTTTTTAAGATTTTATTTATTTATTTGACAGACAGAGATCACAAGTAGGTAGAGAGGCAGGCAGAGAGAGAGTAAGGAAAGCAGGATCCCTGCTAAGCAGAGAGCCCAATGCAGGGCTCGATCACAGGACCCTGGGATCATGACCTGAGCCTAAGGCAGAGGCCTTAATCCCCTGAGCCACCCAGGCACCCCAGAGCTCAGATTTTTGAAAAGCTTTTATACTAGCTTATACTAGTCTCTCAAAAGAGACTAAGATGAAAAACTTTCTTCTATGGGAAAGTTATTTAATTATTTTGTGTTACATTTAATTATGGTTATATTTACTTATGGTATGATCTTAAGAAATCATAGGTACCTGGTAACTGTTTAATTGTCAGTCATCAGATATAACAAAGGTTTCCAAAGGCAGCACAGGTAGTCCAGAGAGGACTCTAGCATCCTAAGGTTTTGTGGCTATGCTGGTATTTGGTTTTGTCTCTAATGTTTTTCTAACTGTAGTAAATAGGTGGACATATAATAAGCAAGAAAAATAGCCAACCTGTATGAATTTGTTATAAAGTAGAGAGGACAGAGGCAAACAGCCAAGTATTTTCAAGATTTGTTGAGTACAGACTAGCACTAAGTTTTTAAGGGGCACATTTTTAGGGAGAAAGCTTTGATGCTTAATATGGCACAATAATGGCACACTGGGAAGCTGGATGCCAGGACCTAACCTTCAGAGCTCTTTTTTTTTTTTTTTTTCCTAAGATTTTATTTATTTATTTGACAGAGAGAGAAAGAGAGAGGCAGGGGGAGAGGGAACACAAGCAGGGTGAGTGGAAGAGGGAGGAGCAGGTTTCCCGCTGAGCAGGGAGCCTGATGGGAGAGGGGTGGGGGTGGGGGGTTTATCCTTGGACCCTGGGATCATGGCCTGGGCTGAAGGCAGATACTTAACAACTGAGCCACCCAGGCACCCCCCAGAGCTCATTTTTGATAGCTAGTAATAAACACTTCTTGTTCGAATGGTAGAATATAGAAATTCATGGTATATACAGAGAAACTCTTACAGGGAAAGTCAGATGCATGAAATGAGCCATTTGCTTTTTAAGCTCTGCTCTGTAGTTTATTTTGTAATTTATTATTAGTAGTTTATTTTGTAATTTATTATTAGTGAAAGACCTAATAGGTTGAAGACTCGGATTATACCACTGAATCATTATGAAAACAAAACCATTTCTGAGGGTAGCAAATGAATCCATCCCCAAAGATACAGAAATACCATCTAGGAGTTAGCCTTGTGCACTACTGGTACAACATACCACACATCAAATGGCTAAAGCCCAATATGGATGCTACTGTAAATACATCCAATATAGATCCTCACATTCATAATATTTTTTCATTGGAATAAGCATTTTTTTCTACTTCAAAAATTATAAATTTATTGTGGTATCCATGTAATTCTCTATTTTGATCAATAGGTGAGATGTATCAGTGAAAATGTTTTAGTAGCTACATTTCTATTGCAGAAGATTTTTGACTTGATTTCGTATATATTCCTCAGTGTTATTTATATCTCCAAAGATGAGAGATACAATTTATATATATAAACTTGTCTAAAATCTAGTGCTTTTTAAACTAGTAATGTTTTCATAAATTAAAAATGGAATAAGCACATGAACTTCTCATATAAGTCTCGTGCATTATATCATAGTTTACTTTGACTATAACAATCTCTTAGCATTTATAAAGGCTATTCCCTAAGCCCAGAGTTCACTGTTTGCTTCCTAAACATTTTACATACAAGGCATGGAGCTAACATCTTATATTTGTTATCATATGAATAAAGTCTTACTATAACATATGGGGTTTACAGATAAGTGGAAAGGATTGGGGCTGCGTGGGATTCAAATTCAGGCTTGACTGACTTTTGAGTTAGTGCTCTTATGTCTAATGCTGTACTGCTTCCCTATGTGCTAAAAACATACTGTTTCTCACTGTTATTAAATATATAATCCTTTTGTGAAAGGAAACAATCTTAATGCAAAATCTTGTGAAAATATTCCTATGTTGAAAGTTAACATTTTAGTTTTGATATGTCTGAGCATACTAGTACAATTTAAGTGACACAGAGACATGGAAAAAGTTTTTCTTAGTATATTCTAATATAATTCTATTTCCAACTATGGTTTAAACAATCAACATAGGAATATCAAGCAAAGGTTAACTATAACCTATGAAAGCTAGGTTTTCCTAGGCAAAATCTTAAATATATGCAATGAAACCTTGTTAGAATATAACACTTTCTCGGGGCACCTGGGTGGCTCAGTGGGTTAAAGCCTCTGCCTTTGGCTCGGGTCATGATCCCAGGGTTCTGGGATGGAGCCCCACATCAGGCTCTCTGCTCAGCAGGGAACCTGCTTCCCCCTCTCTCTCTCTGCCTGCCTCTCTGCCTACTTGTGATCTCTGTCTGTCAAATAAATAAGTAAAATCTTAAAAAATATATAATATTTTCTCATATTTTTATAATTTTATAAAAAATTATCATATAACAAAAATTGTTAATTTAAGCATAATTACTCCTTTTAAAAAAGTCTAAAGAAATATGACTAATCTAAAAATTCAAAGCAAGTAAAAATTGTAATCTATTTTTGATAATCGATTTACTTTTGAGCAATCTTTTTCAATCTACTCAATGAACCCAAAATGCCAGAGAACATGGGACTTTTAAAATTTACTAAAAATCAGTGCTCTGTTACAAAAGCAGTAGAGATGGTGGCTAGAAGAGTCTGGATATTTTTTGTCTACTTTGGTTTTTTGCTCCTGTCTCTAATAAGAGCATTCAAAGGATTCTTTCCATATGTGTTTATTGTGAATTTATTAAAAACGGTTACACTGAATTAGAATGGCAGAAGGAAATGTAGTGATAATAACTAATATCCATTTGAACTTGAAAGGATAAGATCATGATAAAAATTGAAAAGGATGTTGAAAATCTCTCAAGGACAGTCAAGAAGTAGCAATTCAGAGACAGTAAGAAAATTAAAGAACAAAATCTGAGTATATCTCTAATTTGAATAAAAATATAGATTTGCTAGAACTTTACAGTTTATGAGACACTTTGATATTTATACTTTTTCATAAATAACCTTAGCAACCTAATGTAGCTTTTATTCTTGTAAGTGATAAAATTGAAGCTTGGAAAAAGTGATTTATACATAATCACACATTTGTGGGGCAGATCTTGGATTTGAATTTAGTATGTTAGCTTTTTATATACCCCAACTGATACTTACACTAAGATCTTAAGTCAGTCACTTATGTTTAGGAGAAAATTTTTTGGTCTCTAAAAATATATTTCAGTACTTCATTGTTTAAGGCGACTGATAAATATATGAGTCTAAGCTTATATTTTTCAATGTCTAAAAGGCCGTTGAATTAAGAGCTACACATAAAAGATGGAGATCACTCTGGGAAACCATACACAGTCATCTAAGATTCTATGTAAACTGGAAATAAATGAACATAATGCCTTCAGTTATGTGCTGAATGGATGATTTGAAAAGTTCATATTCTGAAACATTACTGAAGAAGCTTTGAGAACAGTTTAAGTTCATAGCAATGACACACAAACTGAGTTTGATATAAATTCAAATTCACAGAAAAGGTAAAAGAAAGAGTTAAATCACTAAAAATAGAGACTGAACTGCTAAAAACGTGGTAGCAGAGTAAGCTTCCATTGGTATAGATCTTTATAGTTTGACTCCCCAGGTAGAACGCAGTATTTGGGATGGTAAGGCAATAGTTACTTTTTTTTTTTTTAAATGATGTTAAAAGCTATTTTTTAAAATATTGCATAATGTAAGAAAAATAGTCTTACACATTTTCAGTGTCAAGTGATGGTATTCGTCTCTTGATTTTGAAGGAAATAATTCTATTCCCTTTCTTTCCTTTTATCTAAGAGGTAAGAAAAAAATCACTAAATTACTGGAAATTTGGTAGCTTTAACTTACTTAGGGTTTGGAAGGTTGTTTACCAAAACCTAGTTTTGAAGGCTAGACAGAGAACAGGGTAAGTAGGGTTTGAAACTGAAAAAAAATCCTAGCTATACTGACTGGATTCAAGGTACAACTGGCATCAAGACACAAACTTTCTTGACTGGGCTAGGCAGGGCTCTGTTAACCCAACATGATCTGCAGAGCAAATCTGACCATGGTGCACTAGCACGACGAGGGGGTGGGCAGTCGAAACAAATTTATACCCAAGATTTCATTTAGGTAGGAATGTCCCTTAGAAGATTGGTTGGTTAGTTTTATATTTCTTATTCCATGAATTATTTCTATTTATTTATCTCTTGAGGGTAGTTGACCACTTCATGTTGCTATATTAAAGCACTCTATTTGTTATGGAAATTACTTTCAAAAAAAGATTGTTTTATTTGAGAATTCAACAGGAGGCAGTATGGCAAAATGGAGATGAAATCTATGGGACAAATGAAGAATTTGGCCTTATATTGGAGCAGGGCCAGTTTATTTTACTATAACAGGGTATACGGGAAAAGATGCACATGGAAATATAAATGCACCTTCCTACACTGATGGTGGGAATGTAAGCTGGAGCAGCCACTCTGGAAAACAGTATGGAGGTTCCTCAAAAAGTTGAAAAGAGAGCTACCCTATGACCCAGCAACTGCACTACTGGGTATTTACCCTAAAGATACAAAGGTAGTGTCCGAAGGGACATGTGCACCTGAATGTTTATAGCAGCAATGTCCACAACAACCAAACTACGGAAAGAGCCTAGATGTCCATCAACTGATGAATGGATAAAGAAGATGCGGCATATATACACAATGGAGTATTATGCAGCCATCAAAACCCACAAAATCTTGCCATTTGCAATGACACGTGGATGGAACTAGAGGGTATTATGTTAAGCAAAGTAAGTCAGTCAGAGAAAGACAATTATCATATGATCTCACTGATTTGAGGAATCTGAGAGGCAGGGCAGTGGGTTGTGGGGGAAGGGAGAGGAAAAAGGAAACAAGATGGAGCCAGGGAGGGAGACAAACTGTAAGAGACTTTTAATCCCAGGAAACAAACTGAGGGTTGCTGGAAGGGAGGTGGTGGGAGGGATGGGGCGGCTGGGTGATGGACATTGGCGAGGGTATGTGCTATGGGGAGTGTTGTGAATTGTGTAAGACTGATGAATCACAGACCTGTATCCCTGAAACAAATAATATGTTATATGTTAATAAAACAATATAAATGCAGTAGTCTTCTTCTGATAGCTTCTCTTTTCTTGGTGAAAGAGGAACTGAAGTTAC
Organism: Mustela erminea; assembly: GCF_009829155.1. Taxonomy (NCBI): domain Eukaryota; kingdom Metazoa; phylum Chordata; class Mammalia; order Carnivora; family Mustelidae; genus Mustela; species Mustela erminea. Next base: position 84,025,335 of record NC_045615.1, read on the forward strand.
CAAATGGAAGTGATGGTGGGAGGAGATGTAAAAGACCTGAGGAAGGACAAGAGGGTTATGAAATAGATGCCAAGGAGAGTAGAATCTACAGACTGACTGCCTGGTGAGTATAAAGATCCTTTTGGGGATCATGAATTTAGAGTGAGACCACAAGCACGGCTGTGTGTTTTTGTCCAGCCACTTCAAGCTGAACGGTTGAAGGTACAGGGAGGACACCAAACTGGCTGTAACCAGAGTTTATTCAACAAAAGGAAGAAGAGAAAGCATCAGGAGAGTTCAGGACAATTATCCCCGCTAACTCTTTGGAAAACTATACTCCCTTCTAAAAATATAACTACTATCTATTCCCTTTATCTGCTTTATCTTTTTCTTTAGCACTCAGTATCTACCATATTTTATATTTCTCTTGTTTACTGTCTCTATTACAATGAAAACTCCGTAAGGGCAAGGATTTTTTGTCTGTCAAGTTCACTGCTATTGTCTTTTAAAAGGTAGGATTCCTTGCTGGATAATGGCAAAGCAGCTTCACACTCCCCAAAGCAGTTTCACTACCTAACAATGCCCTACGGTTTAACGGTTTAATGAGGAGAAATGACTAGCTGGTTTATTAGCTAGCAGCTATTGTGAAAGGACTGGGTGCTTTGGATATAATTTTGATCTTTTAAATTGGTAATATTAATTCCTTATTATAATAAAAGGACCTTAATTAAGATGATGGTGGTTTCTCTAAAATTTTCTTTAAAAAAATTTTTTTTTAGATTTTATTTATTTATTTGACAGAGAGAGAGAGAGAGAAGGAGAGAGTGCATGCGCATGCACAAGCAGGGGGAGCGGCAGGCAAAGGGAGCAGCCTGAGGGAACCTGATGTGGGGCTTGATCCCAGAGCCCTAGGATCACAACTGAGTTGAACGGAGGCAGATGCTTAATGCCTGAGCTACCAGGTACTCTTCTCTAAAATTTCCTTAAGTAGAAGAGAGTAATAAAAAGCAGACAGTGATAAGAAATGCTATTGGGATACATGTAAGGGCGAGATGAGAAAATCCCTGTGGCTACCTTCTTCTTACCTGGGGGTGGGAAGGGCTGGGAGAGTAAAACGAATGAACGACATGGATAAGAGGCATCTCTGGCATACAGTGTGGAAAATGGATTAGAGGGAAGACAAATTTAGGGTTCCAGAAATCAATCAGAAAGCTGTTGCAGGAATCCAGGTAAGAGTTGAGGGTTTGCCTAAACTAAGGTACAGGAAGTGAGGATAAAGGCAAACGTCTTTGAAAAACATTAAGCAGACAGGATCGGACAGACTCAGCAACTGACTGTGAGGGTACAGAAAAGGCCAAGGAGAGAAGCCAGTGCAATCTCCACTTGTCGTTCTATGGACCATATCCACATTGTTTTCAAGATTCTGACTATTGGAAACCACAGGACTACTTTAACACCGGAATTTTAGCTAAAAACACCACCAGAAGTCTATGAAAAACAATTTCCAGTGTTCAAAAGAATTAAATTATGGTGACGGTATGACAGGTAGCATACTGAGGTTTTTTTGTTTTTTGACACCAGTCTCATTCTAGGAAACATTTGAATCATGGATCTACCTACTCTGCTTCCTCATGAACCTGGCCTTGCATCCCAGAATTCAGGCTGAAGGGATTCTTCTCTGGTCCTGTACTACTGGTGGGAAAAACTCCTCTAAAAAGTTACATTTCGGGGACGCCTGGGTGGCTCAGTGGGTTAAGCCTCTACCTTCAGCTCAGGTCATGATCCCAGGGTCCTGGGGATCAAGTCTTGCATTGGGCTCTCTGTTCAGCAGGGAGCCTGCTTCCTCCTCTCTCTCTCTCTCTCTCTGCTTGCCTCTCTGCCTACTTGTGATCTCTCTCTGTCAAATAAATAAATAAAATCTTAAAAAAAAAAAAGTTACATTTCAGGGCACCTGGGTGGCTCAGTGGGTTAAAGCCTCTGCCTTGGGCTCAGGTCATGATCCCAGGGTCCTGGGACCGAGCCCCACATCGGGCTCTCTGCTCCGTGGGGAGCCTGCTTCCTCCCCTCTCTCTCTGCCTGCCTCTCTGCCTACTTGTGATCTCTGTCTGTCAAATAAATGAATAAAATCTTTAAAAGAATAAAAAAAATAAAAAGTTACATTTCAATAATGCAACTGAGTCACCTATGGACATTTTACAGAATACTTATTAAGTGCCCGATACTATGTATGGCCTTTATGTTTACATAAATTGTTATGCTCATATTCATTCAACAAATATTATGTGACAATAACTACTGATGTATTGGTGCCTATGAATATACACGCAGAGTTCACATAGATTTGTAATAGATGACCAATGTGTACCTGAAATTTTAGAACAGGAGTTCAAACATGAGTTTAAACATGGATAAATAATCCTGGACACATTGTTTTGTGTAACAGTTTATCCTCTGAAAGTATGATCTTGATTATGAGCAATACTAGTTTTAAAAAACTTTTTCACTCAATCCTGGTGCCTATGTCTTGGACTACATATTCCTTTAACATCAGTAGTTTTCATAATAATTATTAGAATGGGTAGCATTTTCAAATGTTTATGAGATGAAAAGTTTCACTATAAGGTAGTGGTATAATTATGGGAATTTATGTTTCTTAGTTTCTTGGATAATGGGGACACATTACACTTTATGATGTTTCACAAAATTCAAATGCATTTCAAAAGCTAAAATTATTCATAAAGGATCAAAATTGGAAGGAGAATTTGTCCTAGAAAAGAAACAATAATTGAAAAAAATCAACTAGCTTTCATTCATCCATTCAATAAATTATGTTCTGAGTATCTACTAGGGTGGGACACTCTTTTATGGTCTAGGGATATAGTGGGGAACACAAGAGACAAGTTACTTTATAGAGCTGATATTATAGTGAGGCAGAAAAGATAAAAAGTATAAAGAAATAAATATAAAATGCAATTACTGTTAATGATGAATGCTACAAGGAGAAACAAAAGTGGGTAACGGGATGTTGTAATTTCTTAAGAGTAGGATCTTGTCTTACTCATCTTTGTGTTTCTACAGGATCTAGCAGAATGCTTAGAAGAGTGGCCACTCAGATGTTTTTTACACAAATTAAAGTGAGTTTTTAGGTATCTGCTTTTGTTTCTGGAAGCACCTGTATAAATTTGCAAACTGAAGCATCTGACACTTTAAATTGCAATTCTGAACTTAGTTCTGAACTTAATGGAGTCAAGGGATCGCCAAGATATAGATAATCTTGTTGAACACTTTTGAAGCTGTACAAAACCCCAAATCAGAGCAGATTTGGATATTTTCAGGTAAGTTTACTATTATAATAAAAATTTATATTTAATATATTAACAATACAATTAGAATATAATTAAGTATATTAATTATATATTAATATATATAAAATTATAATGTGCCTATATTCTTGCAAAGTTTATATCATTTTAATAATCTACATGTAATTTTTAATACAAAAATAATATTAAACCAAACTGACTTACTAATTATTATTATTTTTTCCCCCAAGAACTATGGAAAAGTGTAAAGAGACCCACAAAGAAGGGGCATTGCCTTTTTCTTAAGCCTGATGCAAAATATCTGCCAAGTGACAAAAGCTTTCTCAGAGTAGATTTACAGTTTCTAATCATCAAAGCATACTGACTGAAGAAAAAGCTATTATGTTAGAAAATGGGATGTTAAATCTTTACAGGACATCCTCAGTATGGGAAGTCTCTCACTAAGGAAGAAGCACAGTTACGAATTGTGCTACATTTTTAAAGATGTTTTTAGGTTCTCAGCTAACATAACAGGCACTTTTTCATCTTTCATTTCAACATTGTGATATAAATAAATCAGAGTTAGGCACTTCTGTACTATTAAAATAATGTATCCTTATATCCTAGGCTTATGACTCCAAACTATTAGTTGCTTCAAGGTATAATACAGTTGTTTTTAAATGTTGCCTTTTTTTAAAACAAATTTATAAATCACTGTATTTTTCTATTTTTCCTAATTCCCTTGCCATTAGAGATTAAAATATTAGGATGATTTTTTAAAAATTTAATTTTTTTCAGTGTTCCAAAATTCATTGTTCGTGCACCACACCCAGTGCTCCATGCAATACATGCCCTCCTTAATACCCACCACCAGGCTCACCCATCTCCCCCAACCTCCTCCCCTCCAAAACACTCAGTTTGTTTCTCAGAGTCCACAGTCTCTCATGGTTTGTCTCCTTCTCTGATTTCCCCCGACTCAATTCTCTTCTCCATCTCCCAATGTCCTCTGTGTTATTCCTTATGCTCTACAAGTAGAGACTATATGATAACTGACTCTCTCTGCTTGACTTATTCACTCAGCATAATCTCCTCCAGCCCCGTCCATGTTGATGCAAAAGTTGGGTATTCATCCTTTCTGATGGAGGCATAATACTCCATTGTATATATGGACCATATTTTCTTTATCCATTCGTCTGTTGAAGGTTCTTTCCACATTGGGGTACAGTTGGCCCTTCTTTTCACTACATCTGTATCTTTGGGGCAAATAACCAGTAGTGCAACTGCAGCTACTACAAAACTGTGATCACCAAGACAGCACGGTACTGGCACAAAAACAGATAGGCCAGCAGAACAGAGTAGAGAACCCAGACATGGACCCTCAACTCAAATAATCTTTGACAAAGGAGGAAAAAATTTACGATGGAAAAAAGACAGCCTCTTCAATAAATGGTGCTGGGAAAACTGGACAGCTATGTATAGAAGAATGAAACTTGACCATTCTCTTACACCATACACAAAGATAAACTCAAAATGGATAAAGACCTCAACATGTGGCAGGAACCTATCAAAATCCTAGAGGAGAACACAGGCAGTAACCTCTTTGACATGCGCCACAGCAACTTCTTTCAAGACATATCTCCAAAGGCACAGGGAAAAAAAAGCGAAAATGAACTTTTGGGACTTGATCAAGATCAAAAGTTTCCGCACAGCAAAGGAAACAGTCAACAAAACAAAGAGGCAACCTGGGGCGCCTGGGTAGCTCAGTGGGTTAAAGCCTCTGCTTTTGGCTCAGGTCATGATCCCAGGGTCCTGGGACCGAGTCCCACGTCGGGCTCTCTGCTCAGCAGGGAGCCTGCTTCCCCCTCTCTCTCTGCCTGCCTCTCTGCCTAATGGTGATCTCTCTCTGTCAAATAAATAAATAAAATCTTTAAAAAACAAAAACAAAAACAAAGAGGCAACCCACAGAATGGGAGAAGAGATTTGCAAATGACACTACAAAGGGCTGATATCCAAAATCCATAAAGAACTCCTTAAATTCTACACACAAAAAAGATAATCACGTCAAAAAATGGACAGAAGACATGAACAGACACTTCTCCAATGAAAACATACAAATGGCTAATAGACACATGAAAAAATGTTGTCCTGACTCAGTTTTGAGGCCCTAGCTAGAGGCCCATCAGTTTCCCTTCTTGTGCAGCCAATGAAATTCACACTCCCAATTATGTTGCCTATTGGGCTCTCATAATCAGGGCTACTAGACAGTTGCCTTAACTGCCTCAGGACCAGATATCAGACAACCCGAGCCCACTGAAATCATTCAAATTAGTCATTCCTAAAACTACTTACCCTGCCTCATTCCTTCCATGGAAATTACAAAAAAGGGACCTGCCCACTGTTAACCCTACTTCCTTTACCTTGAGGCCAACGCTGGTGCTTTCCCTGAGTGGTCTTGTGTTTCCTCAGGAAAGTGAATATAAGAAATTATAGAACTCTTTCCCATGTCTCTCTCTCGATCTATGTCTGGCCTCACTGTATCTCAAAGTAATACAGTTAAGACACAAAGGTATACAACATATTTTAGTTAAGAAATAATACTAATATCAACTGTCAATATTTGTTAATTAGAAGTAATATGTTTCATAAGTGCAACATTGGTTCTAATGACACTGATGCTAACTAATTCCCTGTAACAGTTCTAATTGATCTATTTTGTAGCTACAGTCCATTTCAACTTCCAGGATGCTGTAATTGACCAGAGACACATGTAAACAAAAATTATCTAAAGATTTTTACCAGGTTTTCACCAAGACACATCAATCATTGTGCTAAATGAGATGGATATTTTTGAAGACTATATGCTTGGATCCAGTAAAAGCATATGAAGCCATGCAGAATAATCAATTCATGAAAAACTCTACAACACTTTAAAAGCATTAAAGAAATGAAAATATATCAAAAAATCCCAAGACAATTATTGAATGGATGTTTGTAATGAGAAAAATAAGCAGAACACAAGAACACCAAAGCTTCTTATGCCCTGGAAGGCATTTACAATACCCACATATTTGGGGTCTGGTTCTGTTACCACTCAGAGAAGGGGGTATGGGACCACACCCAACATTAATCTGGGACCCCAAGGGTGTACGCCTTTAGGATAAAGGTGAACCATATCTTAATCCACATCCCTCCTTGCAAAGTCATATAGGACTATAGAGAAGCTACTTTGGTCATAAGCAAAACAGGAGAAGAAAGAAAAAGAAACATTTTCGTTAAGTGGCCATAGACCAGCCATCTTACAGATTTACCTCAAAGAACAAATATCTATGGAAGGCCAGAAAGCCTTCCTTTCATCATGTACTTAAAACCAGAAGTGCTCTATGGCACCTAGAAGTAGCAAAGGCAAAGCCTCTCTATGTAAACCCCATAACAAAATTTTTCTAGGGCAATTACTAGCAAGTAGCTAGAGAAATCAGACAACTTGCAAAGAACCAACAGAAACAAACCTGTCTGGTACTGAATTTACCAGATGTAGAATTTCAAATAATGTTTACTATTTTAACAGAAAAGCAAGGCAAAATTGGAAATGTCAGCAAGAAGCAGGAGGTTGTAAGAATATAAAATGGCAGGTATGACAAAGTTAAATAGAACTTGTAGTAACAAAAAAACCTTAAGATAAAAACTCAATAGACACATACAGCAGAGTGAACACAAAAAGAGAACTTATAAAATATTAGATTTGAAGAAACTGTCAGAATACAGCACAGTGAAAAGAAAAAGATGGAAATAAAGAGAGACATAGGAATGTAATATAAAAGTTTAACATTTGACTTTTGAGCAGAGTCCCAGAAGGATGGGAGAGAGGGAATTGCACAGGGGCAATATTTGTTTTGTTTTTAAAATCAAGCTTATTGAGGTATGGTTATGGAAATAAAATGTAGCCATTTTGTGTATAGAGCTTAGTAAGGTTTGATGAATGTGTTACCCACTTATCTATAATCACAGTTAATATACAGAATATGTCCCTCATCCCAAAATATTCCCTTATGACCCCATGTAGTCATTCTCCCACCCCAGCCCTAAGCATCCAGTGTATTGTTGTCACTAGATTAGAAATGTTTTTAGAGTCTGTGAGCACTCCAGTGGTTCTTCAAATCCATTCCTTAGAGACTGGGATTAAATGGCTTTCTTTTTGTTAAAAAAAAAAAAAAAAAAAGGAATTGTCTTATTTAGAATTTCATGTGTGATCATACAGTATGCAATCTTCTTTGGCTTTTGTTTCATCTCATTTTTTACAATCATCCATGTTGCACTTATCAGTGGTTTGTCCCTTTTATCACTGTGTGGTTACCCACACAATTCTTTTTTATTTTTTTTAATATTTTATTTATTTATTTGACAGAGAAAGATCACAAGTAGGCAGAGAGGCAGGCAGCGAGAGAGAGAGGGAAGCAGGCTACCCGCTGAGCAGAGAGCCCGATGCGGGACTTGATCCCAGGACCCTGAGATCATGATCTGAGCCGAAGGCAGTGGCTTAACCCACTGAGCCACCCAGGTGCCCCTATCCACACAATTCTTGATGGACATTTGGATTGTTTCCCATTTTTGGCTGTTATAAATAAAGCAGCTACAAATATTTGTACACAAGTTCTTTTGTGTGTGAATCTGTTTCATTTCTCTTGGGTAAGTATCTATGAGTACAACTGCATGGTCATATAGTAATGACACACTTAACTTTGCAGTAAACTGACAAATTGGTGTTATCATTATTGAACTGTAAGATTTGTTTTTAATAATCTGAAACAAGTTCTTTGTCAGTTATACTATTTACAAATCTTTTTCTCACAGTCTTGTTTCCCTTTTCTTCAATGGTGATTTTTAAAGAGTACAGGTTTTAAAAACAAAAAATAAAAAAAATACAACGTAGTCTATTGATTTTTTTAATGAATCGTTCTTGTTGTGTCCTACGTAAGAAATTTTTTTTTTAAAGATTTTATTTACTTATTTGAGAGAGAGACAGTGAGAGAGAGAGCATGAGCGAGGAGAAGGTCAGAGGGAGAAGCAGACTCCCCGTGGAGCTGGAAGCCTGATGCGGGACTCGATCCTGCGACTCCGGGATCATGACCTGAGCCGAAGGCAGTTGTCCTACCAACTGAGCCACTCAGGCGTCCCAAGAAATTTTTGCTTTCCACAGATTTTCTTCATGTTTTTTCCTAAAAATTTTGTCATTTTCCTTTTATGTTTAGGACTATGATTCATTTCAAGTTACTTTTGTATATTGTGTGATGCAATGGTTTTGGTAGGTAGACTCTAAAATGGCCCCCAATTTCCCTACCTCCTGGTATTCAGAACCTCACACTCAAGGGGCAGAGAGGGGGTTATACTCAATGACTTGCTTCTAATCAATGGAAAAAGGCAAAAGTGATGGGATGTCACTTTAAAATTAGGTTTAAAAAAAAGGCCACAGCCTTTGTCTTGCTTTCCCCTCTCTCCTTACCTCCCTTTCTCTACCTCTTTCTCTCTCAGCTCTCACTCGGAGGGAGGCAATCTGCCACGCTGTGAGTACACATATAAAGAGGCTCATGAGGCAAGGAACTGACATCTGCCAACAACAGTTAACACCTGAGGCCTGCCATAGCTTTAGCGTGAACTCAGGAGTGAATCTTCTCCTCTGAAGCCTTGAGATGACTGCAGTTTCATGACAAATCCCGAGTCAGAGGCATTCTGGTTCAGACATGCCTCGATTCCTGACCCACAGAAACTGTGAAATAATAAATGTTGTTCTAAGCCACTAAGTTCTAGGGGTAATTTGTTATATAGTAATCAATAATCAACAGAAAGGCTTTTCATCAAATATGGAAAACTTTGGGCCATTATTTCTTAAAATACTCCTAACTCCTACCTCCACCCTTCATTATATCACTTGATATTGTCTCTCTGGTCACTGAGACTCTCTGTTTATTTTTTTCTTTTTTTTCCAGCCTTTGTCTGTCTTCAAGTTCTCTGATCTGTTCTTCTGCAGTGTGTAATTTGTTAATCACATCCAGCAAATTAAAAACTTTCCAATATAATTTACATGTCCAAATTTCCATTTGGCTCCTTTTTGTATACTCCCTTTCTTATCATCTTCATGTGTTCCTTTAAATCACTGAGCATATTTATAATTGCTAAAGTTCTTGTCTATTAATTGTGCTACCTCTGTCATTTCTGAGTGTGTTTCTATGCATTGCTTTTTCTTCCTGGCTATGGGTAACATTTTTATTTATCTAGTAATAAAAGTTTTGGATTTGTTCTTATGGGCAGTTAAATTACTTGAGAACATGCTAGATTATTTTGAGGCTTGGTTTTTAAGTCTTGTCAAGGTGAATTTAGAGTACCTTTCATTCTGGGCTGGTTTAATTCTATTAATAAGGTGAAGTGACTCTGGAATCTTTACTGCATGCACTATGTATTCAACAAGGATTCTCCACTCTGGCTGGGCAGAATTCTAATATTCCCCGCCCTATGTGAGCTCTTGATGTTTTTCAGCTTACAACTCCCTTGACATTATTTGACTGGCTTCTTAAAGCTTTATTCTATGAGTGAGAAACACATTCAGAAGGACTATGCAGATTTCTGAAGCTCTTTCGCTGTGTAGTTCTATCTTCTCTGGTTCTCTGCCTTGAAAATTTCAGTTACTCAGGCATCAGACCTGGCAGTGGCTGAGATTACCTTCCCTGAAAATAGTCCTGAAAGGATCCTTAGGCAGAAATCCAAGATGATTCTACATTTTATCTTGTTTCTTGTCTCTCATGGATCAGAAAAAATAACTGTTTCAAACATTTTGTCCAGTTTTCTAGTTGTTTCTGTTGGGAAGTTAGGTCTGGTACCAGTTTCTCCATCATAGCAGGAGGTAGGCATTTCCAAAGGCCATATCTGAAGAATCTAGCAATTTTCTGAACCAATACTAATCTACACTAACAAAAGGCACAAAATACAACAAATGAAACCCATTTATACTTAGATATATCACAGTGAAATCACAAAAAAACAAAACATTTTAATAGCCACAGGAAAAGATTACTTTTAAAGGGGTGGAAAGTGAAGTAGACAGATGATTTCTATACAGAAACTACAGAAGTCAGAGATTAACAGAATGTTGTTTTTAATTTTCTGCAAGAAAATAGCTTCAACATGGAATTCTGTCAGCAAGCAAAATACTGTTCAAATATGGACATAAAATAAATATATTTTATAAACAGAAGTTGAGAATTCATCACCTGAATGCCCTCATTAAAGCAACTTCCAAAAGATATAATTTAGATACGAGGTAAGTAGTCCTACCTGGGATGTTTGAGATATAAGAAGAAATGCAGAACAAATAAGGTGGTAAATATATGGACTAATAAAAATGAACTCCAATTATATAAAACAACTAGTGGGGAGAAATAAAAACACTACAAAGCAGACTTTAAAATCTGGCAACAATAACATAAAAGTTGGACAAAGGAAATAAATGTGTTAATATATTCCAAAGTTCTTGTATTATCTGGCAGGAGGATAAATGCTTTGACTAACTTTAGGTTTTCCTGTGGTAAATATATGTGGCATAAGTTCTAGGGTAACAACCTAAAGAAAACAGAGTTACTTAATTTCCAAAGCTTAGGGGGAGAAGTAGAATGATTTTTTTAAAAACCCCCAAAACACCAAGTTAGTAAAAAAGATGAGAGAGGAAAGAAAAAGAAAGCAAAGATGACAAAAATAGAAAGTACTAAAATAAAATAAAGATAACAAATCTCAATATACTTTGGATTACACTGAATATAAATGAACTAAATGGTCTAAAACAGAACCATATACTGTTTCTAAGAGACAGATCTATGGAAAACAGAAGTAATTAACAAAAAGATAACTAAAATATCCCCACATGTTTAGAAATTTAAAAATGTATTTATAACACATGGATTGAAAGAAGAAATAATGAAAATTAGAAAATATTTTGAAGTAAATAAGAGTGAAAATACTAGATGTATCAAAACTCATATGGTAAGACTATGCCTGAATCTGGGAAAAAATCTGTAACATTTAATAATCCATTCAAATTAAGAGAAAAGAAAAGGTGCAAATTTGTGAGCTATGCTTCTATTTCAAGAAGATAGAAAAGGAACAGCAACATGAAAGCAAAGAAAGCAGAGAGAGAGGTAATAAAGTGCTGAAATAAAATACGTAACAAATATAAAATTAAGAGAAAGATTAGTTATTTATAGAGTAATGAAACATAATACTCTGGTGGGAATGATAAAGACAAAACAGACAAGGTACAGATAATACTAGCATCAGTAATGCAAAAAGGGTTATCATAACAGATACTTCAGACGTCATATATTATGGACACATTGCACCCAAAATACTTGAAAATTCAGAAGACATGGATACATTTATAGAAAAATGTAATTTACCAAAACTGTTTCAAAGAAGAAAAAGAAAATTTGATGAGTTCTATAACTGTTCAATGGAATAACAATCAAAGATATTGCCACAGAAATCCCAAAATACCACCACCACTACTCCAGGCCAAGAGAATTTCATTGGAGAGATCTACCAAATATTCAAAGAATAAGCATTTCTAAAATACAAAGTTTATGCAAAAACAGAAATCACTGGTCTCCAATTTCTTGAGGCTGGCATAACTTTGATACTACAACTTAACAATGAAAGTTCAAGAATGGAAAGTTTCAGGTCAATCTCTCTAGTGAGCATAGATGAAAAAATACTAAACAAAATACTAGCAAGCCAAATCCAGCAACACATAAGAATGTATACCAACTGTACTGGTTTTATTATAGGAATGTAAACTTGGCACACTAGCAAAAATCTATAAAATTTATCCCACTAACAGATTAAAAAAATAAAATGGTTACCTCAAGTAATACAGGACAAGCTTTTACAAAATGCAATATTTATGATAAAAACTAAGTAAAATGAGAAGGAAACTTCCTAAATCTAACAGAAGTTATTCTCCAACACACAAAACATCATACAAAAGACAAAGATTGAAATCTTTCCTTCTGAAATTGAAGAAAAGACCAAGAATCCTTGACTATCACTCTGATTCTGCACTGTACTAGCGATCTCATCAGTGTAATAGGTGACAAAGGGAAATAAAACATATGATGACTGGAAATAAATAAAACTGTTATCTTCAGAGATGGTATAATTATATATAAACAAAACCCAACACATGCATTAATGTCTTATAGAAAGCAAAATGTACAGGTATGAACCAAAGTTGTAATAAGACTGGCTTTTAGATGAATTGTTTTTTAAAAAATGTATTAGTCTCTTAAACAAGGTAAAAAATAAAAAAGTAGAGTTATATTTGTTTCCTATATAATGTAGGAGGCGAATACATTTTGGAAAAAGTTGTTTATGTTTTTGGACACAGTGTATCAAAGCATAATTTTGTGATATCAACAACTGAAAGGAGTGGGGACAGAGCTACACAGGATCAGATTTTTGGATGTTATGTGTAATCCCTATGGTAATCACAAAGAAAACAGCTATAAAATATACACAAAGAGAATGAGAAAGGAACTCAAAGGTTTCATTAAAGAAAATCACCTAAACATAAAAAGTCAGTAATAAATAAGAAATGAGAGACAAAAAAGCTGTGAAGTATACAGAGAACAAAAAGTAAGTCCCTCGTCAGCTTTAAAAGAGAAGGAGATTCTGGCACGCACTACAACATGGATGAGCCTTGGGGACTTTGTGTTGGGTGAAATAGGGCCATCACAGGGGACAAATACCATGTGGTTCCACCTATATGACGTACTTAGAGTAGTCAAGGTCACGGAGACAGAGGTGAAGTGGTGGTTTCCAGGGGCCAGGGGAGAAGGAAGAGGGCACTAGGAGAATTTAGTTTAATAGGTACAGAGTTTCCAATTTTCAAGATGAAAAGAAGTTCCAGAAAAGGATGGGTCATGATAGTAACATTACAAAGTAAATATACTTAATACCACTGAAATGTATACTTAGAAATAGCTAAGATGGTAAAAGTTTTATGTATATTTTACCACAATTAAAAGAAAAAGTGGAATCAATCCAAAGGCCCATCAATTAGTGAGTGGATAAACAAAATGTGGTACATATCCATTCCACTGACTCATCAATAAAAAGATACTCAATACTGATCTATGATGCAATATGGATGAATCTCAAAAACATACTGAGGGAAAGAATCCAGATGCAAAAGAACACATAATGTGTGATTCCGTGTATAGGAAATGTCCATAACAGGCAAATTTACAGGGTCAGCAAGTAGATTACTGATTGCCAGAAACAGGACTTTGGTACTGCCCGCAAAGAGGCATGGCGGATTTTGTGGTTTGATGGAAATGTGCTGAAACCTGATTGAAGTGATACTTGCACAACTCTGTAAAATTACCATAAATCAGTTAATTTTATGTTTAACGGAGTGAGCTATATAGTATGCAAATTATACCACAATAAAGCTGTTGAAAAATCCAAAAGAATCTATAGCTTTTGTATTGAGCAAGGTTAGTGGTAAAAAAAATCAGTATCAAAAGCATTTCCATTTCTTATACAAGCAAAGGTCAGAAAATAAAATCAGAGGTTTTATTTATAATATAAAAATATTGAGGAGTAAAAAATACCAATTAAATCTAACAAAGACATGTAAGACTTGTATAAAGAAATTAATAAACTTTATTGAGAGGTGTTAAAAAGATGTAAACAAATGGAAAGATTCATGTCCAAAAGACTGGAATCTTTAAAATTTCAAATTATTTTAACTTGCTTCATGTTTACTTAGAGAGCCAATGTAATACCAATCAAAATCTCATCACATTTCTTTATGGAACTTAAAAACACAATTTTATGAATATGAATTTATATAAATATGGAAATGCCCATGGCTAACAACAGATATTTTTGAAAAACCGATTAACAGGAGTGGTTCTATCAGATATCAAATCACTTTTCTAATCTTGTGTTTGTTTTCAAAAGTATCTTCTAAAGCTATAAAGAACACAGCAGTATGGTAATGATACAGGATAGACTGACAAACAAGTGAAACATAAGAAAGCTCAGAAACACACACACAAATTTGGACAGAAATTATGACAAAGGGGATATTACAAAGTAGTGAGGAAATGACAATTTTGTCATTAACGGATGCAGGGATTAATGGCTACCACTTGGAAAAAACAGACTTATACCTTACTCTGTACACAAAATCAATTCTGGATTAAATAAGAACTTAAATGTAGAAGGTAAAACTATAAATCAGTTAAGCTGAAAGAGAGTATCTTTAGAGGTGAGGATAGAAAGAGAGTTCTTAAAATAAGACACACAAAACAGTCATCATAAAACCAAAGAGATAAAAATGACTCCATTAAAATTAAGAACTATCAAAAGAGAGGAACTGGGGAGGAGAGAAATGATAAGCCACAGAATAGGAGAAGATACTTGCAACACTTTAAAAAAAAGTAAACAACTCAATAGAGCAATGGTTAAAAGGCCTGAAGAAACACTTCACAAAATAAAAGTTCACAAGGCCAATAAACATATAAAAAGATGTTCAACTTTGGTAGAAATATGAGTTGCAAGTTAAAACTGCAATGAGAAACCAGTAGTCGTTAGAGTAGACAATTTAACACATCTGGTTTAATTCACTGAGTGAAGATGAGGATTATCAGAAATTCTCATGTACTCTACTTCTTGCAAGAATGTAAATAGCTACAGTTATTTTGGGAAACACTGAGGCATTTTCTACTAAGGTTGAAAATATGCATACCTTATGACTCAGCAATTTCAGTTTTAGGAATATGCCAGAAGAAGGAATGTCTAGGTGTATCAGGATAATATAGAGCAATAAAAATGAATTCCATTATCCAGTGTACTGCTAAAGGGCATTTGCATTTCTTTTCTTTCTTTTTTTTTTTTGTGTGTCTATAGTTAGGTTTTATTTTTTTTAATATTTATTTTTTAAATTTCTTTTCAGTGTTCCAGAATTCATTGTTTATGTACCACACCCAGTTCTCCATGTAATATGTGCCCTTCACAATACAGCAGGTGTTGACAAGGATGTGGAGAATAAAGAACACTCATGCACTGTTGGTGGGAAAGTAAACTAATGCGATCACCCTGGAAAACAATGTGGAGGTTCCTCAAGAAGTGAAAAATAGGACTTCTCTACAATCTAGCAATTGCACTATTGGGTTTTTCCCCAATGAATACAAATACACTATTTCGAAGGGACACATGCACCCCTATCTTTATAGCAGCATTATTCACAATTGCCAAGATATGGAAGCAGCCCAAGTGTTCATCACTTGAAGAATGGATAAAGAAAATGTGGTATGTATGTGTACATATACATATACACATACAATGGAATATTACTTGGCCATAAAAAGAATGAAATCCTGTCATTTACAATGACATGAACAGAGCTGGACAGTATAAAGGTAAGTGAAATAAGTTAGTCACAGAAAGACAAATACCGTATGATTTCACGCATATGTGGAATTTAAGAAACAAATGAGCCAAGGGAAAAAAAAGAGACAAACCAAGAAACAGACTCTTACAGAGAACAAACTGACGGTTAAGAGAGGGGAGGAGAATGGGGCATTGGGCTATATAGCTGATGGAGATTAAGGAGTGCACTTATGTTGAGCACTGGGTACTGCATGGAATTGCTGAATCACTATATCGTATGCCTGAAACCAATATAATGCTGTATGTTAATGAACAGGAATTAAAAACTTAAAAAAAAATAAAATGTTAATTGATAGCTACACAACACAACAAAACAAAATAACACAGCTAACAAAGTTTCATGTTTTCAAATTTATTCTGCATATTTTCACTAAAAAAAGTATTTCACTCAATTTCTTTTTATGATTATAGCCCATCTGGTTTAATGTTACCAGTGTGTTCCCATCTTCCTCTAAGGTGATTCAAGTCTACTCTTTTTTTCATCTTCACTCTGTTCTGATCTTTTATGTATACCACATGTGGGGACAACTCTATTTTGTGTTCTGCCTCCCTTTATGTTTTGGAGGAAAAATAATTTGTGAGAAGCACTGATTTGTCTATAATTGAAAACAACTATACAAATTTTCCTTCCCAGAGCACTTACTTTACAGGTTATTTTAAAAGAATGAACCAGAGCATTTAAGATGATTTCAGATGTAAAAATTCGATTTATAGGATATTTGTTGCATAAAATAAGTTGTTTATTGGTTAAAAATATTTCTTCTTATATATGAAAATACAAATGTACAGAATCTAAGATCTATAAGACTTAAAGTCTAAGATATCTATAATTTTTGAAGATGTTCTTTGATCTTCCTGAATAAAATATCCTACCAAAAATTATGGATGATCTTACAACTCACAGACTCCTATGTAATAATGGGACAACTCCAGGGAATCATGTAAAAATTCCTTAATAAAATGTGATTATTCCTGAAGTCACAAGTTGTAAAGGGCCTTAACAAGCTTTCTAGCCCAGATGAAAGCAATAGATAGGGTTGTGTTAAAATTATTTTGACAGACTCCAGGCTATTACATTCTATATTCTATGTGCTTTCTTTTGGAAAAGTACTTTGCTTGATACTTCAGAGAATATAAACTAAAATAAAACACATTCACTATCAATAACCTCCTGGGAGTAATTAGCTGATATGTACAAGTTACATATATAATATTAAGCCAAGCCTAAGACATCCAAGAAAATTATTTTAGAGGTTTAGAGTTGGATAAAGATTACAAGAGTCAGAAATATTTCTTAGTAGAACATACGAATAGGCACGATAAATGAAATGTTTATATGCGTATATGGGTATATGTGCAGACATAGATATACCTATACCATAAATAGCCACCTGTCGGTTCAAGTCAGGTCTTGTTACCCGAACTCTAGGCACCTAACTTAGGAAAATTCTATTGTTAGAGTTTTCTCAAATCTAAAATTGCAAACAATGGATTATGGATCTTTATAAATTTTTTAAAGCTTCGAGTTTCCTTACGTGTAAAATGGAGAGTGTGACGGTTAATTTTATGTGTCAACTTGTCTGGGCCATTGTGCCCAGGTGTTTAATCAAGCACTACTCTGGATGTTTCTGTGAGAATATTTTAGTTTTAGTTTAAAAATTAAAAAAAAAAAACATTTTGTTTATTAATTTGTCAGAGAGAGAGAGTGAGCACAAGCAGAGAGAGGAGTTGAGGGAGAGGGAGAAGCAGGCTCCCCACTGAGCAGGGAGCCTGATGCGGAACTTGATCCCAGGATTCTGGGATCATGACCTAAGGTGAAGGCAGACACTTAACTGACTGCGCCACCCAGGCATCCCTGTGAAATGTTTTAGATGAGATTTATATTTAAATCTTTGAGTAAAGCAGAATGCCTTCTATAATGTGGGTGGGCCTCATATAATTAGTTAATGGCCTAACAGAACAAAAAGCTTACTTCTCCCAAGCAAGAGGAAATTCTGCAAGAGATGACCTTCGAACTTGAATAATAACAATGGCTCTTCAGGTCCCCAGCCTAAATGTCTTTAGACTCAAATTCCAACTCCTTCCTGAATCTCTAGCTTGTCAGTTTTTTCCCTCAGAAACACTTTAAATTTGCTAAGCTCCATAAGCACATAAGCCAATTCCTTAAAATAACTGTTTTACACTTAAACACACATACATCCTATTAGTTCTGTTTCTCTGGAGAACCCTAATACAGGGAAGATTAGAGCATTTACTTCATAAAGTTTTTGTGATCATTACATGAGTTTGTAAAGTGTCAAATAGTATATATTCAACAAGTTATAGCTATCATAAATGTAATCTTTAGACTGATGATCATTTAAGTCTATTTTATATTATATGGTTTCCTATTTCCTTATGTAAACATTGTGAACTGCTCAACATCACTAAGTTATGATAAATTCATGATGGCAGCTTTGGACTACAACAATTTAGCTAAGCTGGAACTACATTTCCCAGCATTCCCTTTCCTGCCTGGTCCTGGGTTGGTGTTGACCATAAAGAAATTTGTGCAACAGACGCTGAAGGGTGACAGGGCACCTGGCACTGTGGCAATTCATGCACATTGTTGCTGATATGTTAGGTCACTATGTTGGTGTGGAGCACTACTTGGATCCACAGAAATTCTGTCTTCTACCTCTTGGCAGATGTCTTCTTTCAGCCTCTTGAGTCATGTGCAGAAGCACAGTAAATGGTACCAGCTTTTCCTGCAGGTCTCAATGGCAGTGGTTGGAGATGATGACAGATAAATGAAAACAGGGTTCCAGTTTGTCCTTAGAGTTGCTTTCATTCATATCCAGCTTTAGCTTAGCTGGCCCATAGTGACTTCAGGCTTAACAACAGATGCATTGCATTGACTTCTCTACCAGCTCCCAGAACTGTGTCAGACCTAATTCCCCCCCAAAATCCCATATTCTATATCACTCAGAGTAGCTCTGTTTTCCTGAAGAAACCCTGATACATACAGGAATTTGTTTCAATTCCAGAAGTAGTCCTGGAGGAATATAACCTCACGAATGAGTACTCTAAACTGGTTCTGGATTATCTGGAATTGGTTCTCTGCTTTGATTAATTTAAAGTCCACTGATAAAGGATACAGTGGTAATCCATGCTGTACAATGGCAAAATACTTAAATTATCACCTATAAAATCAAGCGCCTATAAAGGATAAGTTTTTGAGTGACCAAGGAGTTAAGGACATAAAACACTACCGAATGAAGAACATAATGGGACTTCTAGGTACACTGGAGAACTTTGAGGATCCACAATAAAGAGCTCAGAGTTTTAAATTCTGAGCTCAAAGTCCAGGTTAGGGTCCTGAAAGCTCTTATGACTACGTTAAAAGAAACCCTATCTCCTCCGGTTGCAAAGCTGAGATTTCTGATAATCAAATGCAAAGTCTAACCCTGTATGTTACTAAATTATAACACAAATTGAATTCCCAACTTTGTAGGGTCTTTCTTTCCCTGAAAATTGAGATGGGAATATGTGTTCAGACAGACTCCAGTGAAGCTGGGTCTTGAATCCCTAAATTCTTGTATGTCTCCTTTGCCAGTAGAAGCAGTCCTTCCACACTATTTGGAAAGGTAAGTATCCTCTGCCTAAGGAGTTTGTAACAGTCTCCCCTGAAGGGGCTGCTTTACAAGGAAGAGATGATTCCCTTCAGGACTCACCTCACCATCATTCATTCTTTCATTCACTACTTCTGTACCTATAGCCAGTCAAGTCTGATAGGATCTAGGGAATGACCTTCAAAACAAGACCTGTGAGGAGGCAGAATACCCTAAAATCATTACACGATTCTGCCAATTTTATGTAGACAGAACCTGGGGAGTATGTGCGAGAATGGATCCTAAGGATGTCGTATTAAAGATGAAGAAATAGCATTAGATTAGGCCAAATTTTTCAATGTGGGCTCACAAAGCAGACATTATGGATTCAGGTTAGCTCAAGTGACTTGATTTGTTTGGTTAGCTGAACATAATTTGGGCTCAAGGGTAACCTATATTGAATGATATTGAAATGTAAGAAAATCCTTGTTATGGTGTAAAGCAAGGTTTGTCAACTTTGGCACTTCTGATATCTTTGGCTAGAAAATCCTTTGTTGTGAGGAGCTGTTCTGTGCATTATAGGATGTTTAGCAGTATCCCTGGCATCTGTACACTAGATCCAGAATCATCCCTACATGTGTTTGGATATTTTCAAGACAAATGTTCCAGGGAGGGGAGAAGGACAAAGTAATCCCCATTTGAGAATCAGTAGTGTAGAGGAAGTTACTAAAGGCTGGGGGAGACTGGAAGACTGCAGCCAGGTTTTTTTTTTTTTTTTTTTTTTTTTAAATATAAAAACAGCTCATCCATCCTTCAACTCTGGCCCTCAGAAGGATCCAAAGGACATTTTCTCCACAGAGACTGAGTGAAATACAGTCATGAGAGTTGCTCCAGTATCCCTGTGGAGCTCTGTTGATGATAGGATTCTCAATGGCAAGGGTGATGTAGCAGCTTTAAATCTCCAAAGAAAATGTGGTCATCATTACTAGAATGGGTAGCAGAGTTGAAATAGTTACCAGGAGAGTTTGATCTGCAGAGATCTTTGGGATCAGCTAGTTTGATCACTGTGACCCTAGAACTGAAATAGATGGGTGATCTACTACTTGACTTGGAGAAGTGGAAAAGCAAACCAGACTTGAATCACTATAAGAAAGTGTTACAGCCCTATAACCATTTTTCAGACTTGAGTCAGGTCACAGACTCAAAGCCTCTTGAATAAAGAAAGGGGTTGCAGGTTCCTTTAAAAGGAATCTGTTATACATCCATATACATAGCCTTCCCCTAAGAGATCTGTGAAGATCTAATTTCCAAAATTAGGTGACCAAGCAGTGGGGTGCAATGGATGACCACGTAGTGGGGAAGGAAGAATCCAGACACCTTCAGGATTACTGGACACTGTTGCTGAAAAAATTCCTAGAGACCCAAATGACACTGTGGCCCCCCAACCAGGACAGGTTTATGCAGATCAGGTAGTCAATGAACTCTTGGCTTAAGTCTTACAACTAGTGTTTCTATAATCCTATTCTGTGTTTATTTCCCTGGTTCTGGGATGCCTAATCAGAACAAACACATTGAGCTACTAACTAGCAAAATACCTATGTTGGTTCCCTAACCAATGAAGTAAGGGCTATTACGTAGTGACTAAAGGAAAAGTACAATAAAAGCTTGATTTTCTCCTTTATCTTTTTTCAGAAAGAGTCGGTTCTATAGGATCTTCTAAAGGTGACCAAAGGCTTTTTAAAATTTAGTATCATTCTGAAGTCATGGATTTTTAATATATTTGACATGTTTCAATTTACTGCAGATGTTCTTTTTGATGTTCAAATTGTTCCCACATCAGCCAGAAGGGGCGTACTTAAGTTGGCTCCTGGGTCCTTCTGACATGGGCCAAATAATCTTGATACCTTCCTCCCCTTTTGTTTTCTAGGCTCATATTGTACTTTCCTATCCTATAGCTGTAATCAATCATTTCTCTAGACAATTCCGGTTTCTTTTAGGATATCTCATAGCAACAGAATACTGGTCACTGCCTCTTAGGGTCCCTTAAGTGGACAGAGTGAGGAAATACAGGACCGAGCCAGGAAATACATATTTTTATGAGTAAAACACGTCGTGTGTTTCCATGATAATATTCCCAATTTCAATGCAGAAATACAAGTTTTATTTGGGTCTCTTCCTTCTTATTATAAAAATCCTGATTCTTAAAGGCATTTCTATAATTATTCAATTTCTTTATAAGATTCAGAGTAATAGTAACATCAATATTATTTATGATGATTTAACTACTAAAAACAGTTTATGGTTTTTTACATTCGCTTTTATCCTTAGGATTTATCTCAGTAGGGATATATAGTTTAATTACTATGTTTAATGTCACCTGAAATAATTTATCTGTGCAGTTAAGTCATCAACTTTCTACACAATTAAGTTCATTTGTTTAATTTTACTTTAGATTTTTAGGTTTTTAAAAAAATTTTTATTTAAAAGACAATTATAAGAACATTTATATCGTGTCAAACTCAAGCCTATATACCTATAAGACGAAGTTCATTCAAAGAAGTCTAGCTTTACATTTTTCTCTCTCCTCATAGATAACCATTTTAATTACTGTTTTGGTCACCTATTTTTAAGAAGAGAATGTACACATATGTGTATGAATGTAGTGTATGTATAGCATGCTTGTATATATATGTACACACACACACCCATCTTAAAGGGCAGAATACTATACGTACTATACAGAACTTTTTTTTTTTCACTTAATATACTTAGGATACTGCTCCATGTGCTAGGATTTTTATCTGGACTGTACGGAATCTATAGATGGCTAGACGGGGCAAGTTGCTGATCAATTAACCTGATCTCTATTTACTTCAGCCTTCTTCAATCTTCCTGATATCATAGTTCCCATGTAGAAGTCTCACACATTGTTAAATTTATTTCCGAGCATCTGATGTTTTTTGATGCATTGTAAATTTTACTGAAGTTTTGTTTTGAAATATTTGTTGCAGATATGTAGAAATACAATTGATTTTTGTATATTAACCTATTATCTATTAATTTTGGACTTACTACATATAGTCATGTTTTATATATACTATAGATACAGTCTATATATACTCTATATATACAGTTTATATATACTAATATATACAGTCATCTGTGTTCGTTTTCCTTCTTCCTTTCTGGTTTTCATACCTTTTCTTTCATTTTCTTGCCACAGTGCACTGATAAGGAATTCTCATACAAATACTAATGGAAGTGGTAAGAATAAACTTTTTTATCTTCCCAATCTTCAAAGGAAAATTACTAACATTTTTTGGTCATTAAAAATAATGTTTGCTTTACAATAGATAACTTCATAAAATTAAAGAAATTCTATTCCTCATTTGTTAGAGTTATTTTGAAATATAAATGGATATCAAATTTTATCAAATGATTCTTCTGTATCTATTGAGAAGACCTTATGATTTTTCTTTTAAAAAAAGTTAATGTGGGGCGCCTGGGTGGCTCAAGTCATGATCTCAGGGTGCTGGGATTGAGCCCTGTGTGGGGCTCTCTGCTCAGCAGGGAGCCTGCTTCCTCCTCCCTCTCTGCCTGCCTCTCTGCCTACTTGTGATCTCTGTCTGTCAAATAAATAAATAAAATCTTAAAAAAAAGTTAATGTGATAAATTATATTAACTTATTTTCTAATGTTTTAATAATTTTGCATTCCTGGGATAAGGCAAAATTGGTAATAATTATTTGTTAGTTCTTTAATGCTCTTGTAGATGGGTTTTATAATCCATCTAACTTTTTTAGTTGTGGTGGAGGTTCAAATTGCTTAGCTCACCATTAAACTGGAAGCAGAAATTCTCTACTTCTCTTAAATTCATTCTAAATACATTTTTATTTCACTATTGTACCAAAACTGCTCTTATCATAGTTCACAAAGACCATCAAAGGGTGCCAAACTAAAAGGTCCATTCTCTGTCTTCACTTTTCTCAACCAATCAGTAGCATTTTATAAAACAATGGTTAAGAGCATATTGTCTTTACTGGCCATTTTGTTTGCTATGTGACTTTGAACTAGTTCCTTAACCTTCCTCTGCCTCAGTTTCTCTGTAAAAATAAACAATAATGTTATCCACTTTGTAGGGTTGTTATCAAGATTAAGCACGTGTAAGTCATTTAGAACACCAAACATGTTATGTGCGAATAAGTAAATATCACCTATTATTATTGCTTATACTCCTGAAAAAAAGTTTTTTTTAACCATTCTATCTTGATTCTTATTTCTCTAGTTATTCTTTCTCAGTCTCTTTCAATGGAATTTTCATCTCTCCAGACTTGGAACTCAGACCTCAGACAGCTTAATTTACCTAGACTTCCTTTCTACATGTTCTCATCCCATGACTTTAAAAATTACGTGTACAGTACTGACTCCCACATGTATAGCTCCTGCTGCAATCTCTTCCCTGAACTCCAAACTTACAGACTCAGCTGACTAATTGATATCTGATTTAAAATGTTTTCTAGGCAGGTCATATTTAACATGGCTCAAACTTTTTTTTAATGATCTCCAACTGTAAGGGCCTGCCCCTCCCAGAGGAACTTGCTTGTGGACCCCGGATGTAGGGGTGGGGCAGGCCAGGTGGAGATGTCCAATCGGTGCAGCATGTGTATATCCACTAGGGTGAATTGAGATCCGATTGGCCACCTGTATAGGGGTGGGGCTCAACCAACCGCATAAAGGTTGCTGTGGGAGGCTAGCAGGGGAAGAGGAGAGCTATGATGGGAGCAGAAGGAAGAGTTGGTGGGAGCAGAAGAGTTGACGGGAGTGGAAGAGTCGGCGGAGTGGAGGAGCTGTAACAGCTCTTGTAAGAGCTATAACCACTGCCAGCAGTCCGCCACCGGCGGTTCCTGCACCGGCAGTCTCCAGCCTCTAGCGGCCCTGAGCTGCCGCCTGCAGCCTCCAGCCACCTGCAGCCTCCAGCCTTCTGCAGCCCTGCCTCTGGAGGTCCTGCCTCTGGTGGTCCCGAACCGCTGCCTGCAGCCTCCAGCGGCCTGCAGCTTCCAGCGGCCCCGCCTTCAGCAGCCCGGAGCTGCAGCCTCCGGCAGTTGCGCTGATAACGGTCCCGAGACATCGGCGGTCCAGTGGTCAGCAGTCCCGACGCCTGCAGCCCCTAGACACCAGTGGTCCAGTGGTCAGGAGTCCTGACGCCTGCGGCCCCTAGAGGCCAGCGGTCCCGAGACCCCAGCGGTCCAGATACCAGTGGTCCAGCGGCCCAGTGGTCAGCGGTCAGCGGTCCTGAGACAACAGCGGTCCAGTGGTCAGCGGTCCCCACGCCTGCAGCCCCTAGATGTCAGCGGTGCCGACACCAGCAATCCAGCAGTCCAGCGGCCCAGCGGTCAGCGGTCAGCGGTCCTGACACCTGCAGCCCCTGGAATGCCAGCGGTCCCGAGACGCCAGTGGCCCTGAGATGCCAACGGCCCCTAGCTGCCAGCAGCCTCACTGCAAAATGCCTCGCCACCCCGAGCCACGAGCGGCCTTGTCCGCAGCAGTGGCTTCCTCTGGGTGGCAGCCTTGTCAGAGTGGCATCGTGGGGAGCAGAGTCTGTGTCATCCGGTTGTCCTCCTTGTCATCGTCGCTGTCATCATTGCCTCTTCATCGTCGGGAGCAGCTTCGTCCGCGAAGCTGTCTTGTCCAGAATGGCCTCTTCTTGGGAGCGGCCTTGTCTGGGGAGCAACCTCATGGAGCAGCGGCCTCATCTTGAGAGTGGCCTCTTCTTGGGAGTGGCTCCGATCATGGAGTGGCCTCATCTGCGGAGCAGCCTCATCTAGAGCAGCCTCGTCCGGAGCAGCCTTCTTGGGAGTGACCTTGTTGGGATCATCGTCATCGCCTTTTCGTAAGAGATAGCCCTGACCGGTCAGTTTGATTCTTGATGCTTGGTGCGAAATAAAGTTTTGCTTGACCTTCACTTTCTATCAGTCTCGTTCCTTTGATCACGGACCCTAACACAACCCTTTAAAACCTAATCCAAATTACATTTTATGTATCAATTATACAGTACTCGCCTACCTTCTCCCTTTTACCTTTGCCCCTCTTCAGTCTATTCAAACTGTAATCAAACTGATTTGTTGAACATTTAAGCCTAATCATTTATTTCACTTTGCTCAAAGCCTTCCAAAGCATCTCCACTGCATTCAGCATAAAAAGCTCAAGTACTTTCTGGGCAGGGGTCAACAAACGTTTTCTTCAAGGGCCACAGAGCAAATACTTAAGGCTTTGCAAATCAATCAAATTCTGTTGCAACCACAAAACATTTTTATGCTATGCTTATATGCAAAGACTGTTAAGATTCTAAACTGCTGGGGTGCTGGGTGGCTCAGTGGGTTAAAGCCTCTGCCTTCGGCTCAGATCATGATCCCAGGGTCCTGGGATCGAGCCCCACATCAGGCTCTCTGCTCAGCAGGGAAGCCTGCTTCCTCCTCTCTCTTTCTCTGCCTGCCTCTCAGCCTACTTGTGATCTCTATCTGTCAAATAAACAAATAAAATCTAAAAAAGAAAAAGATTCTAAACTGCTATTTCCAACAAATATTATTATATTTTGTAGAATATGTGTAAAATTTACAAAAATATACAGTATGAGTTCTGGTTTATAATGCTTAATAATTTTCAAAACAGTTCAATAAATATTCACTTAATAAAAATATAAGACATTTTAAAGAACACTATGGCAAGGACATTAAATGTTAATTTATTCTGTAAAATGTATCAAACAATAGGGACTTACTTTAAATTACCGATTCTAATTTCTGCACTTTCAGTAAGTTTCTTTGTTTCTTCTTTCCACCTATTGGCTGCTTTCTGTTGAGTCACTAAGAGATGCCTCAGCTCATCAGTGGAATTTCGATTACTGTCTTCCAGCTCTCTCAGTTGAACTTCAAATCCATGTTCCCTTATTGAAAATTCATGTTCCATTGTACTGATCTAAGGAATAAAATGAACATAGCATCTTTTTTTCTGATATTGTAGGAGATACACCGATCAATGATAATACACAAAAGAAATCAATCATTGTGTTGTCTGTGGCACAGAAATGTTTGGGTAAGAAATCTATATAAAAATTGAGTTTATAATATGTCTTCATCACAAACGAAGACTTATCCTCTATTGTGGATTTATATGTAATTATATTTATTATGCCTAAATTTATAATACAACATAAATTTAGTGAAACCAGAATTATGATGGACCATAATTTTTTTGCAACACTTTCCTCAATACCTTAAAATGTCAGTAGGAAAAAAGTATACTATCTAATATAAACTGCTCTTATTATCTACTTTAACTTGTTATTAGAATCCATGGAAAATATTCATGTTGTCAGTAGTTGAGAGTTTTTTACTAAAGCCATTAAAAGAAAGTTTACAGAGCTATGAGCTCTCCAAGTGTACCACCCTCTTGGCACCTTAATGTATTCAACAACTCAAAATCTCAAGTCACCTCATATTGATTTCAAACTCTTTCAAAGAGCTTTGTAAAGAAAATCATATACAAGGCGCACCTGGGTGGCTCAGTGGATTAAAGCCTCTGCCTTCACCTCAGGTCATGATCCCAGGGTCATGATTGAGTCCCGCTTCCCCCCTCTCACTCTGCCTGCCTCTCTGCCTACTTGTGGTCTCTCTCTGTCAAATAAATAAATAAAATCTTTAAAAAAAAAAAAGAAAATAATATACAAGAAGTTCTTTACCACTTCCGTTGTGATATAAATAAGTTTTTTTTTCAGGAAAAAAGACTATAATGATTATCAGAATCTCATATGGAAATATCTTCCATGATTTCTAGATAATTTATGTCATTACAGTAAAAATACGTTAATGCAGAATAAACATAAGTAGATGCTCTTTGGATACTCTAGAAGCTTTCTTCACTGGGGATCAGGGAGAGAATGAAGCCCTAATGGTCTCTGGCGTTCAATGTATGTAAGGAATTGCCTTCTCTTGCATGCATCTAGACTGAAACTACCTATTACCATCCTTGAGTCAGTTGAGAAAATAGTTACTAGGACAATTTCTTTGGTGTACTCTAGGGCCATCTATATCTTAATATACTAAAGAAATACTACAAAGAGTATCTTAAGGTATTTTAAAGTAGTGTGCCTTAAAAATCATCACAGCTGGTATAGATTCTAATAATTTGTTAAATATGTATATATTTAATATATATAAAATATATAAACAACGTATAAATATATAATTTTCAAGATCAAAAAGGATGAAACAGGGACTCAACTTTCTCAACACCGAAGAAAACCCAACAACAGCAAAATCCATGGTTTATGGGGGTAAACTGCAAACACGGTGTTCTTACTACTTCTGCTTAAATGCAACGTGTTTCCTAAATTGCTTAAATTTTCTTTCTCCAATAGTACACAAATGGAAATTTAAGACTTTATAAATATTGGCCCCGGGAAAACCACCTTGGATTTATTAATTCTGTATTGTATTAGAGCCTCCTGAGGTTCCTTGACCCTGATACTTTATTAATTTTTGTATTATTGGATTCTGTAAGTTTAGATTTGAATACACTCCTTTTCCTTCTTTGCCTCAATCTCAACTTTGTCTGGAGAAACCATGGTTATGTTAGGCGGAATTGTGTATTTCTGTCTGCATCTCTCTCACATATATATTACATACTGATATATGTATCTATACAGTTTTAGAAGTCAGCCTGCCTAGTTAACTCCCCATTTCCTCTTGGAACATCTATTTGCAATTTGACAAGCCTTGTTTTGAGGTCCTTTATGATAACCTGGTCTCTGCCTACTTGTACAAGCTTGTGTTGTGCCAATACTCCCTTCTCTTTCTTTGTTTCTATCACAATGCCTTCTCATTCTTGGCTCATTTTGACAATTTTTTCCTTTGCCTGTAATAATCTTACCCCTGTTGCTTGTCTTAGGTATTTTCTTCAACTTCTAAAACTTAGCTCAATTACTGCTTCTATCTAGACAAAATCAGTTCCCTGTTACAAGCTTATAAACACATAAGCCCTAAGTTTTTCCTAAAAAGCATTTATTAGTTTGTAAATATATGTTTAAAGTTTGTCCATCTCAATGCAAAAATTATGTTTTTAAGGAGGGGCTTTGGTCAGAGGGACCATGTCTTCATCACATTGTCAGCACCTAAAACAGGAAAGTTATGAAAGCACTTGTTGTAGACAGAGTGAATGATGGCTTTTTGGTATCAAAATTTAGTGTTTAAACACACCCCAGATCCTTTAGTTGATAACATTTCAGTTGTTAAAGTGGACAGACTGACAGTGATGTTGGAAGACTCTGGGCTATAATCAGGTCTCCTGTAACAAAAATATGACTGATGATTAAATTCAGTATATTGGTAGAGGAAGAAATTACTCATGGTCTCCCTCCCTTTTTCTTTTGTGTTCTTCCCCTGCAGAGAACCACTCACACAGATTGGAATGCTAAAACTATCCATTTCCTAATTTTATGAACTTATGAGGAGCATTTAGACACAAAGAAACGAGAGCCCTGACAGAAAGAACAGAGACGTAAGAAAAGGGGAAAGCTAGGGCTTAAAGGAATGCAGTGGCCTTAAGATCAAATGAAAGTTTCATATAATAAGTTGTAAGGTTCTCAGCCAACTGACCTCTCAATATCCAACTGTCTTGATCTGTTTGGCTCCTTTCAGTTTTTCTATGGAAGATCACACTCTTTTTCAAGAGGAAGAAAAGCAGTGAAGTGTGGCACTAGGTTCCTATGTTGGCAAAGAAGGAATCAGCTAAAAAGCAGCAGTTATCTGACAGTGATCTTCCTTTATAAGATAGAATTTATAGCTACCTAGTTAGTTAAGTTCTGCCCCTTATTTACCAATAATTCTTAAGCTAGATGCAGACTTGGCAAAAAGGCAGTTTTGGTGGGATTCGTGGGATAGATAAGCTTTTGGTCATTCTTTTGTTCTCTAAAACATCAATTACTATCCTGAACTATTAAAGATAGACAAACAAAATGTAGTACCAGGTAGGGGAAAGTCACTGACTCCTCTCTTTCCCATTATAAAAACCAAAACCCCAAAGCAGATGTATATTGTAAAATAATGGAAAATTAAAAAATTAAAAACAAATATAAGTTCTCTGTAACCTACAACTCAGAATAACTACCTCTCCTTCTACATCATTGTTTTTATTTATGAATTTTAGAATTTAGTGTATACAGAATTGCAATATATATCTATATATTCAAGTGTTTTCCTTATTATTTTTAAACTTAGAACACAGCAATATAAAAGTATTATAAATTATTTGGAAATAATTTTTAATGATGACTCAATAAAGTATTTTGCAGATATGTACCATTTCATTGTTCCTTTATTTCTAGATAAGTTGTTTCTAATTTATTATGAATAGTGTTGCAATTAATTTTTAAAATTATGAAATATTCTAATTATTTTCTTATGAACAAATTTTAGACTCTGTACCACTTTAAACTCTCAGCTGCACACTCACTCACACTGGTAACTATCCAGTTAATCAACAGTGAATTTAAACTTTTAAAAAGTTGTTTACTAGCAATTTGTTTCCTTAGCTTATGAATTCTGTTCATGTCTCATACATGTTTTTATTATAGGTTACAAATATTCACCTTTAATATTTTTCAAAGCTCCTTATATATAAATGGTTTATGTCTTCTGTCATATTTATTAAAATTATTTCCCCCAGTTATTTCCTTTCTAAACACTTAAAAAGTGGTCCTAAATATTTAAAAACTTTATATACTTAAGTCTATTAATATATTCATTTGCTTGCTTGTTATTATTTTGGTCTTGCTTGTTAGAAAAGTTCTTTTCCATCTATCATTTATACATTTGCCTACATTTCCTACTGTTTTATCGTGTTACTAGTAGCTTTTAGTTATTAATCCATATGAAATTTATAATATGAAACTTAAAATATAAGAGGAAGATATAATATTTTTTCACCAAAGTACCTGGACTTATTTTATTATGGAAATGTTTTAGTATGAGAACTTTCAAGCATACACAAAATAGAATATTACAATGAATCCCTATATGCATATCACCCAGCTTCCATAAGCATCAAACTCAAACTATTCTTGTTTTATCTACAATCCTACTGACCTTCCTTTGCCAAGATTTATCTTTTGCTTATAATGAACTACACAAGTCTTAGGGATACAGTTCAAGTTTTACACACTTACTGACATACCAGAGTCACCACTCTGATTTAGATACTCCTGGAGGCTCCCTCATATGCCCTTCTAATCATTACTCACCCTTTGAAATAGTAACTGCTATTCTGATCTCATCCTCATAGGTAATTATGCCTATTTTTCACTTTCATATAATGAAATTAATGGACTATGAGCTTTTTAATATCTGGCTTCATTGTTCAGCATTAGGTCTATGAAGACTCATCCCTTATTACTTATAGACATAGCTCATTCTTTTTTATTCCAGTATCTATTTCATGATATGAGTACACCACCATTTATTTATGGAATCTCCTGTGGATGGACACTAGAGTTGTTCTCAATTTTTGACAGGATTAAAACTTCCATGAATATTCTTATATGAATGTTTTCATGAACATAAGCACTCATATCTGTGGGTATGAAGCCAGCATTATTTGGCACTGTATGTCTGTATATCCAACTTTAAAAGACACCATTAACTGGTGGTTATATCAAGTTACATTCCCAAAGTATTATATGGAAGTTCCAGTTGCTTTATATCTTTGTCACACTTGATGCTCTTAGTTTTTTTTTAAATTTTAGCCATTCTGGTAAGTATGCTGTGGAACCTTATTGTAATTTTAATTATATTTTGTTGATAAATAATGCAGTTAAACATTTTTTCACATATTCTCTTTTGTGAAGTGCATATTTCAGTTTTTTGCTGAAATATTTTTGGAAATAAGGTACCTGTTTTTCCTTATTAATTGCTGTTTTATCGTTATTAATTAGTAACAGCTTTTATAGTCTAGATATAGTCATTTTTTGTATTATATTATATAAACGTGCATCTATATATTATTATAGTATAAATGTATGTGATACATGTATTATCTATATTTTATGTATTGCAAATACTTCCTATATTATAAATACTTTCTCTCACTTTCTTAAAGGTATCTTTTTTTTTTTTTTTTTTGACAATTAAGGTTGTGATTTCTAATAGGCAAAACTGGCAAACCAGACCCAGCATTGTACTTAATGGTGTCTTTTGATGACCCCATAATATTAATATAATAAAATCCAAATAATCTTTATGTTATGATTATTGCTTTTTGTGTTCACATTAAGAAATTCTTTCTTACACAAGATCACGCAGGTTTTTCTCTTTGAAACTCCACTGTTTCATATGTTGCATTTAGGTCTACAAGGCAGCAAAATTAATTTAAATGTATGGCATGATACAGAGGTCAAGGTTTATTTTTAAAATATGGACCCAGCTGATCTAGCATCATTTATTATAAAGATAATTCTTTCCATATTGAACTACAGTGATGCTTTTGTTATATATGAGGTGATTATAAAAAATGTTTGTTCCTGGACTCTGCTTTGTTCCATTGGTCAACCTAATTATTATTATATTGATAGCACACTGTCTTAATTACTGTAGCTTTATATCAAGTCTTGAATCCCCAGAGACTAAAGCATAAAGTAGAAACTTCTCTGTATAAGGCTCTCTTTCAGAGTTCAAGCTTTTATAAATAACTACAGTGTTTGATGCTTGCAGTAGGAGGCATTCAATAAATATGTGTTGATATGAATTAGGTTGGAATGTAACTTCTTATGAGTATACAGCAACAAAAAACAAAGTGAAACATGAATATTGCCACCTCATATTCTTTCTATGAAACTGGAAGATACAGTTCTTTATCATAAAGAGTTAATGACAACTTTCATAAAAGTTGCATGGAATGGGGTAAGGCAAGCAACATGTTCAAAATGACATCTGTGCTTCTTGAAACTCCCTTAAACAGGTTATCTCATTCCTATTTTCAAAGTATGTTAAACATTAACATGAGGAAGGGGAGAGGAGAATGAAAATAAAGAAGAATTTTTTTTCCAAAGGAGACTTTTGTCCCTTGCCCTCCCCCTTGCATGGAAATTTCAGACTATCTATGAGAGGTTCTCAGAGCATACTGATGTAGCACGCTCTACAAAGCTGGTTTTAGACTTCAATTTTTAAGAGGCTATTATAGAAGAAGAGAGGATGGCAGTCTATAAAGTTATCTAATCTATAGTTTTGCTAGCACTGCTTAAATTGCTTTGGCAACAATATCAGTGTATTTCATGGTTGCAAAGAATTCTATGTGTGTGTGGATAGTGAAAGCAATCATTTTCAAGTGCGCTTGCCAAATTCTACAATACAAAAAAGACTGGTTAATGCTCTGCATTATGATTTAGTGTCATCTGATGAAAAGGCCAAAAAAAAAAAAAAAGACTTAAAAATGTTTTACTGGGTAAATATTTAAATATTTTTTATATTTTGACTTTCCCAAGAACACACTTAACTCTAACTAGGCTTCAAAATACCTTTAATTTGGCTTTTTTTTGAGCCTCGAGAGCAATCTTTCTTAAATCTTCAGTCTCTTTCTGTAACTGTTCATTTTCTTGCTGAAGTTTCAGCCTTTGTTCACTGACAAATCCACAGTTCTCTCTCTCAGACTCCAATACGTTTTGAAGTTTCTGAATCATTTCTTGGCAACGTGATATCTCTTCCGAGGAACTGATTTAAAGAACAAAAGGAACCTTTAAACAATGATCTGTAATGAAAGTCAAGAAGTTATGTTTTATAGTACAGTATATACTGTAGTATATACTGTAGTATAGTATATACTATACTATAGTATAGTATAGTACAGACTTTTGTATTCTTTGCTCTGACCCATTTCTCTTCACTGTAGACTTGAAATATGTAGTTTCACAATGTTGTATTATCCCAGATAAATACAACCAATTTAGCAATCTCAACTATTACCACTGTTACCACTCACCTAGAAAATCTATGTGGAACTTCTTTTCAAATTTTTGCTAACTGTGAGAATCACTGTGTAATGAAGTCTTCAAGGGGATAAACTGAAACTAATGGTAAGGAAGGTGAAGTAGGTAATGATCAAAATTCTTTTATCAGGGGCACCTGGGTGGCTCAGTGGGTTAAGCCGCTGCCTTCGGCTCAGGTCATGATCTCAGGATCCTGGGATCAAGTCTCGCATCGGGCTCTCTGCTCAGCAGGGAGCCTGCTTCCCTCTCTCTCTCTCTCTCTCTGCCTGCCTCTCCATCTACTTGTGATTTCTCTCTGTCAAATAAATACATAAAATCTTAAAAAAAAAATTCTTTTATCACTTAAATCAACTCCATAGGAAGACACATTAGCTGTCCGTATTACTAAATTATAATAAGACCTATTTCATATTTTCCTGTTATATGACTTAAAAATGTTTCTCAAAAAATAAACTTCCAGTTCTATAAGCCTTTTGTTTTATCAATTTAAACAGGTTATATTTCTTGAACTTTTTCAACAATGGATTACTGGGTGACACAAATTTCAAACATGTATATGGCTTCAATATGTTGCTAATTTTTATTCCTATCTTTAAAAATTTCCATCTTTTCAATCCAGCTAATCAAATACTATGAACATTACCCTGGTCAATAAGTGTCAGAGGGAATATATATGGTCTTTTATTTCCATAATACTTTGGCTCTTTTTTCCTGTTTCAACTTTGGCTGATAAAGTTCCTAACAATAGATCTAGGCTACAATCATCAAAGGATGATAAAATCAGAAAGATGCTAACATCAGAAATAATCACATACTATGTGCCTCCAAACTGAAGTCCAAAAATATATCATTTATGAAGAATTCTTACAAAAAAATGTAAAATGGATCAGGTAAGCCTCTTGATTTGATTACTAGTTTTTAGGAATTACATGGGACAGAGAAACAAGATAAATGGCATCACATATATGCATGTGGGCAGAGGAAACTAGAATACAAACAGCCTAGGTTTTCAGCAAATTGTAAGAAAAAAATAGAGAATGGGGGGATAACTAGATCTATTTACTCTCCCCCTTCTACATCTGTTCATCTGTTGATGGACACTTAGGTTGTTTCCATATCTTGGCTACTGTAAATAATACCGCAACAAACATATAAGTGTAGATATCTTTTTTGAGACAGTGATATTGTTTCATTAGATATATACCCAGAAATGGATCATATGGTAGTTTTTAAAATTCTTTGACAAAACTCCATGCACTGTTTTCCATAGTGGCTATACCAATTTACAGTCCCACCAACAATATACAAGGGTTTCCTTTTGTCCACATCCTCACCAACACTGGTTATCTTCTTCTTCTTTTCTTTTTTTTTTTTTAATTTAACAGTTTATGATTTATGAGTGTCATTTAAAAAACATCAGTCCATTAAACCATGTAGAAATAAGTATGCAAAAAGCCTGCAAAACAAAACATACTTTAAACATGGTTAAATAGAGGGATTATCTGAAATTCTGGATTTTGCAATCACTTTGTTATTATACTAATAACAGCCTAGTAATCCTTAACTTCAGTTGAAGTAGGCCTCCTAAATCTGGCTTCACTGCAGTTCCAACTTCTATGTTATCTTCTGTCATCTGCCCTTCAAAGCTTTCCTTTAAGGCCATATGAATGGAATCTTCAAGTTCCAGGTCTTTGTTATTTTTCTTGAGGAAAGCCTTCCCATTCACATAGTTCTTTCTCATTGCTGAGGCCTTCCAGGCAAAGTGAGCTCCAGATGGATCTGACTGAAATAAATACAGTTGCCCCTCATTCCAACCACAAATAGTAAAGAAACTCCGAATGGATGAATACCACCTGAATGAGTATATTCTTGCATCACAGAAACTACTTCCTATACCAGCTGAGCTGCTAGAATAGGTTCTTGCTTAACAAGATAGTATCACTGAGCTAGTTTCTGTGTTCTATGCACAAGCACTCTATAATCTGGGCCTCTGCCACTATACACCAAGCCTACATGCTCAGTAGTTGGTTCCACTTTGTGTACACCTTGCTCATCATAAAGAATGGATTCGTTTCATCTCAGTTGCTAATATCACACTATCTGCAGCTTTAATTCCCACTGGAGGGGCTCCTCCAGCTACAGCAGTAAAAGCATATTCAATCTGGGTAAGTTTATATTTGCTGAATGTAGTCAGCCAAAAGCTTTAACCTTGCTCTGCCATCTTTACCTGGAGTCTATCTTTTGTCTTTTTGATAACAGCCATTCCAACAGGTGTAAGGTAACAGCTCAGTGTAATTTTGATCCACATTTCCCTAATGACCAGTGATGATGAGCACCTTTTGTTAAACCTGTTAGCCATTTGTATGTCTTCTGAGAAAAATCTCTTCAGGTCCTTTTCCTATTTCTAAAGCAATTTCTCTGTTTTGCTATTGAATTGTTCAACTTCCTTATATATTTTGGATATTAACTTTTTAGATGTATTGTTTACAAATATTTCTCCTATGCTGTAGGTGATCTTTCGATTCTCTTGATTTTCTTGTTATGCAGAAACTTCTTAGTTTGATAAAATTCCACTTGTCTATTTTTGCTTTTGTTATTTGTACTTTTAGGGTCAGATTCGAAAATCAGTGCAAGACCAACGTCAAGAACTTTCCCCATTTTCTTCTAGTAGTTTTACAGTTTCAGGATTTACATTTCGGTTTTGAATCCATTTTGAGTTGGTTTTTGTATGTGGCGTGAGATAAGGGTTAAATTTCACTCTTCTGCATGTGGACATCCAGTTTTCCCAACTGGATGTTGGGAAATGTTTCCCATTTATTGAAAAGACTATCCTTTCCCCCTTGCCTGTTCTTGGCACTCCTGTCAAAGATCAGCTGACCATAAATGCATGCATTTACTACTGGGCTCTCTATTCTGTTCTCCTGATCTATGTATCTACTTTTTACACATGTACTATACTGTTTTGGTTACTAAAGACTTGTAAATATATTTTGAAATCAGGAATTGTGATGCATTCAGCTTGTTCATCCTAAGATTGCTTTGTCCATTCAAAATCTTCTGAGGTTCATTATGAATTTTTAAAAAAAGATTTATTTATTTGACAGAAAGAGAGACAGCACAAGCAGGGGGAGTGGTAGGAGAGGGAGAAGCAGGCTTTCTGCTGAGCAGGGAGCCAAACACAGGGCTCCTTGATCCCAGGACCCCAGGATCATGACCCCAGCCAAAGGCAGATGCTTAACTAAGACAGCCAGATGCCCCCATTATGAATTTTAGGATTTTCATTTTTATTAAAAATGCTATTGGAGGGACGCCTGGGTGGCTTAGTGGGTTAAAGCCTCTGCCCTCGGCTCAGGTCGTGATCCCAGGGTCCTGGGATCGAGTCCCGCATCGGGCTCTCTGCTCGGCGGGGAGCCTGCTTCCTCCTCTCTCTCTGCATGCCTCTCTGCCTCCTTGTGATTTCTGTCTGTCAAATAAATAAATAAATCTTTAAAAAAATGCTATTGGAAATTTGATAGGAATTTTATCAAATCTGAAGATTGCTTTGGATAGTATGGACATTTTAGCAATATTATTTCACCCAGTTCATGAAGATGGTATCTTTACATTTATATGTGACTTTCAATTTCTTTCACCAATGATTTTTAGTGTAAAGTTTTTTTCACTTCCTTGGTTAAATTTATTCTGAGTATTTTATTCATTTTGAAACTACTGTGAATTGGATTGTTCCTTCTTTTTCAAATAGTTTGTTGTTAGTGTATAGAAATGCAACTGATTTTGGTATGTTGATTTTGCCCCCTACAGCTTTAATGAATTTATGTATTAGATCAAATGACTTTTTTGGTGGGGTTTTCAGGGTTTTTGCAATATATAGGATCATGTTCCCTGTAAACAGAGTCAATTTCACTTCTAATTTGGATGCATTTTCTTTCTTTTTCTTGTAAGTGCTCTGACTAGCACTTCCATTACTATACCAAATAGAAGTGACAAGAGTGGGCACCATGGTCTTGTTCCTGACCTCAAAGGAAAAGATTTTAGCTTTTCCCCATTTAGTATGACGTTAGTTGTGGGCTTGTTATATATGGCCTTTCGTGTGTTGAAGTACATTTCTTCTCTAATTTGTTGAGAATTTTTTACCATGAATAGATGCTATATTTTGTGAAATGCTTTTTCTGTGTCTATCGAGATGATCACGAGTTTATCCTTCATTCTTTAATGTGGTATAGCCCATTTACTGATCTGCATATCTTGAACCATCTTTGCCTCCCAGGTATTAATTCCACTTGACAATTGCATATGATTCTTTTAATGTGTTATTGAATTTTGTTTGCTAGTATGTTTTTTGGAGTATTTTTCCATCTGTATTCATCATGGGTATTAAGCCTGGAATTCTACTTTCTGATACTGTCTTTGTTTTGGTATCAGAGTAATACTGGCCTCATAAAATGAATTTGGAAATGTTCTCTCTTCACTTTTTTGGAAGAGTTTGAGAAGGCACTCTCATTTATGTCTCCTTTAAATGTTTAGTAGAATTCACCAGTGAGGCCATCTGGTTCTGGGCTTTTCCAAAACCCAAGGAGGTTTTTAATTACTGATTCAGTCTCCTTACTAGTTTTCAGATTCAGTCTTGGAAGGAATTTATTTCTTCAAGTTTATCTAATTTGCTGGCATGTAATTGTTGACAGTAGTCTCTTGTGGTCTGTTGTATTTGTGTGGTATAGTTGTAATGTCTCCCCTCTTTTACTTCTGATTTTGAGTTTTCTTTTTTTCTTAGTCTAGTTAAAAGACTGTCAATTTTACCTTTTTAAAAAATTAAGTCTCA
Source organism: Mustela erminea (assembly GCF_009829155.1). Lineage (NCBI taxonomy): Eukaryota > Metazoa > Chordata > Mammalia > Carnivora > Mustelidae > Mustela > Mustela erminea. The sequence goes on from NC_045615.1 coordinate 84,063,554, forward strand.
GCTTTGTTGATCTTTCCTATTGTGAAAATTTTTTATTTCTACTCTTATCTCTGCTACTTCCTTCCTTTTGGGCTTAGTATTTTTCTTTTTTTTTTTTCTAGTTCTTAAGGTGTAAGGTTAGGTTGTTTATTTGAGAGATTTCTTAATATATATTTATTGTTATAAACTTTGCTATAAACTTCCCTCTGAGAAGTGATTTTGTTGCATCCCATAAGTTTTGGTATATTATGCTTCCATTTTCATTTGTGTCAGGGTATTTTTTATTTCCTTTGATTTCTTTTTTGATCCATTGATCATTCAAGAGTGTGTTAATTTTTCAATTTTCCTCCCATTATTGATTTGTAGTTTCATACCACTGTGCTGGAAAAGATACTTGATATAATTTCAATCTTCTTAAATTTTCTAAGACTTGTTTTGTGGCCTATCATCTGATCTAATGGTTTCTATTTCTTTGTTAAACTTCTCATTTGTTCATGTATCATTTTTCTGATTTCATTTAGTCAAATGTCTTATCTCATAGTCCATTGAGTTTCTTTAAGACAACATTTAAAATTTTTGTCAAGCAGTTCATGGAACTCCATTTCTTTTGGGTCAATTAGTAGAGCTTTATTAGTTTCCTTTGGTGTTAACATGTTTGTCAGATTCTTTTCTTGGTATCTGTGTATCTGAAGAAGCAGATTCCTTTTCCAGTCTTTACAGACTGATTCTGGCACACAGACTTTCTCCCCCGAAGTCCTACAACTGATTGTGCAGCTTCTGGGACTGTGGTTGAGCAAGGCTGAAACCATGTCATGAGGCTATTGCCAGGTTCATAGTTGGCAAGCATGTACTCAGGAATATAGTCAGGTGTTGTGTCTCATGGGGGTTCCTAAGGGTGCTCCTGTCATGTCACTGTGCTGGTCCATGGGTGGGTAGGACTGCTTCTGGACTGTGGTAGAGTGGGACTGAAGCTGGGTCACAAGACTGACTCAGGGACTGTAGTCAGGTCTGAGGTCAGTGGGTGTGTAACCAGAAGCATCTACAAGTGTGGCTTCTGCTGGATCTGTATCTTGTGGTTTTTGCTAAGTCTGCTGTCGTATGTGACTTCTGCTGGGGAACAATCAGTACTCCTGTCAGTTCACTGGGCTGGTTCCTGGGAGGGCAGTACTGCTTCCAGACCATAGGAGAGTGGAACTAGAGTTGGGTTGGAGGGACAAGAGTCAGCTCTGAGGTTGGCAGGCCTGTTATCAGAAGTACCCACAGGAATGGCTTCTGCTGAGTCCCTTAGTAGAGGGGGCCAGGTGTAGGACTATGGGTAAGTAGGGCCAGAGCCAGGACCACAGGAAGATGGGGTTGTTTTGGTCCATAGATAAAACCACAATGTGCACTGCCACTGGTGCACAAGCTTCCCTCCCTGTTTTGGGGCTCCAACAGTGTTTTTTAACCTCCTACCTGGATCCCAAAGCTCTCATAAAGGCACTTCTGTCCAGGGATGCCTTTCATATATTTTTCTGTGGAGGGACATGGGCCGGGTACCTCCAAATCATTCCACTATATTGCTGACACTATTCCTCTTTATTTTTAAAATATCTATTAAACATATTCTGTAAAAGACTGAGATTTCATGCAATTCAAATTAAGTTTTACTGTATTAAGTAACACTCTGGGGGAGAAAGGTAAAAAAATATTCAGAAGGGATATGCCAGACTATAAATTTACCATTTTAATAAGCAATGTAATAAATAAACATGATGGATTATTTTGGATATTCAGTAACAAAAGAAATATAAGTATAAACTGAGTATAAAAACAATTATAAGGAAGCTACTATAAAAGCTGCATAGTTAGTATGAAAAACACCCAATCTTATGAGCATTCTAATTAACTGCCAAAAAGGAGAAATTTAAAATAAAATGGCATAATACTGTTAAATCTTTTCTTCCTGATGAAATCAGTTTTCAGAAAGAAGCTTAAAGCATCTGCCTTCGGCTCAGATCATGATGGTCCTGGGATCAAGCCCCGCATAGGGCTCCTTGCTCAGCTGGGGGCCTGATTATCCTTCTCCCTCTGCCTGTTGCTCCCCCTGTTTGTGCTCTCTCTCTCTGTAAAATAAATAAATAAAATCTTAAAAAAATAAGCTTAAAAATTTCTATTTGGTGCTGAAAAGTTTCTTTTTTTTAACATATATGTAAGTTCTATTTTAAAAAAGTAAAGAATCTGTCAGAAAGTGTATGAATTCTGAAAATGTTAACAGAAAATCGAAAAGAATAACTTACTTTATTTCAAGTTGTTTTATTTTATTTTCTGCTGTCTTAAGTCTTAGTTGAAGATCATCTTTTGAACGCTCTGCAAGCAGGCATCTTTGGTGCATTTCTTCTAGTTTTCTGTAATCACTTTCATTTACTCTGCCTTCATGGTAAATCTGCAAAAGATTATATTTATATTACCTTACACAGGACACACTGCTTTGACTTTAGCACACTTGTCTGGGAATGTGGGAGAATTAGGGAACTGTGTCTTTTCTTTACCTGTTGTCTTTAGTCTTGTTTTATATTTTCTCAAATAAGCCTGTTCCTTTCTATGTCATGTGATTTTAAAACTTCATCACAGCCATGATGTATAGTAGGTAGCAATCTAAGTAGGATCTATCCCTATTCCATAACAGATAGTAACTCGGAAGGAATCAACATCACAGGAGACTGGTGACCATAAGGGTCCTACCCAGAACATGACATATATATTTTTCCTGTGTGCTGCTTTGTAAGTGACGCTTTTACTATTTGATGTCATGATCTTTTTACGTCAGTAATACAGATACATCACATGCTTTTTATATTACGTAGTTCTTCTTTGAAAATTAAATTTTGACTCTACCATTCACTATTTGTTAGCATGGGTAAGTTACTTAACTTCTACAAAAGTTCCTAATGCAGCAACTTAAAACACAATATATGCTGCAACAAGTTTCGTTTCCCTTTTTTCCCAAGGCATTTTAAAAGAGTGGGATATTTACTGATGATAAAAAAGGTATTTAAGTAAGAAATAAAATTTTAAACCACAGAATTTTCACATTATTTTTTCTCAAATACTGGGATAATATTTTCCTACTTAAGAAATGAAAATCTACACTTTTAAAAGGTTAAAATCAGGGTAATGTTATAATTTTCTGTTTATAAATACTTGTTTTTATAGACAGCTTAAACCCAATAAAAGTTGGCATTAAATTTAAAAACAGAAGGGAGACCAAGTAAAATTTACTATTGGGATGAAGTTTAAACAAGGAATATAGCTACTTCATAAAACTTGTACCTTTAAGTAAAAAGTGCAAATACTGTGGATATTCTTACAAAGAAATGTAAGAATGTGAATATATTTCAAATAAAAACACTCACTTACAATGTAGGGGTTGCTACTAAATAGTGTGATGAAAGTGGAGAGTAATAGTGAGCATTTGCAGCTGAGTTGTAGGTAGGTATTTTTTCTGTTTTACCTTTTCTAGTTCTTCTTCCACGGCTTTTTTCTCCCTAATGGCTTGTTCAATTTGGCTTTGTTTTTCACCACATTCCTATAAATTCAATTCATATTGTAAATATATATGTTTGTAAAATTTTAAGGAAAAATGGATGAATAAAATGATTTGCTCATTACAAGAATACCACACTTACCCTATCAATACAGCAGGACCTTATTGATTATTAAACAAAAACAAAAAAACCTCTATCTTCAAAGAGCTACCTATCTCAGGAGTTCTAAGTAAACATTCTAAATTGGTGACATAGGTTGACAGATTCCAGAGAGAAAAAAAAATAAGAACCTTTTCTCATATTAGTTTTATTCATCTACACTTACCACATATTTTAAAAGGGAACACAGATCTGGACAGTAAAAAAACACCCTGAGGACAACCTGTGGCCTTAATAGGCACACAGGTATTTAAAGTCTAAAACTTTTTTGGGGGGGCAAAAAACGGAGCCTGAATGGCTTAATTGGTAAGCATCTGACTTTTGATCTTGGCTCAGGTCATGATCTCAGGGTTGTGAGATCAAGTCCTGCATTGGGCTCTGTGCTCAGTGGGGAGTCTGATCAAGATCCTCTCTCTCCCTCTCCCTCTGCCCCTCCCCTCCTCAGCTTACATAGTCTCTCAAAAAAAAAAAAAAAAAGAAAGAAAAAGCCAATGGACACAGTAAAAGTTTTATTAGCAGGATCATGAAACATTTCTGCTCAAAAGGTTTTAATCAGTAAAACTGAGCAAGCAAGCATATCAATCAGTTGATAAAATTTAGTATTTTGCAAATGAGAGTAAAACTGAAAATAACCATTATAATGACTGGTTTCTCATAGCTATTTGTTTTTATCTATTTATTTTTGAGAATGGGTATGATTTATCTTCTACTAATTGTAAATTATGATTCGGATGAACATCCTTACTGGCAGTACACTACTGATATTCAATTATCTTTAGCGTAACTTTATTTTACAGAGTACTGTGTATCAGTGTTTTTAAATTTTAAAATGAGCTTCTAAATTGCGATCCCAAATGAATTCTGATTATAATGAATTAACCCAATGTTACTTAACCCTATGTTACGAATCAGGTGATTAATCTAAATTTATTCTTTCATTAGAGCAGAATTGTTAGTGTACAAGAAATGAAACTTTAGTGTTTATACAGTTCACATAGAAACTTATATGTTCATACAGTAAATTGCTAATCTATGGAAAGTGGTTTTATGGTGTAAAATTTGAGATTTCTCCTATGTTCATAACTCATCCTGTGTGATTAACAGACTATTTCTAGAGCAGTTTTAGGTTAACAGGAAATTGAGAAGTTATAGATTTCTGCCATACTTCTTGCCCCCCATATATGCAGAGCCCTCACTGTAGTGGTACATTTACTGATACTGATGAACCTACATTGATACAACATTATCACTCAAAGCCCATAGTTTAGAGTTCACTCTTGGTGCTGTACATATGGGTCTGGACAAATTTATAATGACATGTATCCACCATTACAGTATCATACAGAGGTTACAAAACACTGTTGGAGCCCCAAAACAGGGAGGGCAACTTGTGCACCAGTGGCAATGCACACATACAGAGTAGTTTCACTGTTCTAAAAAATCCTCTGTGCTTCACCTATGCTTATTCATCTCTCTCTCCTCCTAAACCCCTGATAATATCTTTTTACTATCTCCATACTTTTGCCTTTCCCAGAATGTCAGTTGGAGTCACAGTATGTAGGCTTTTCAGACTAGCTTCTTTTACTTAATAATATGCATTTTTATTTCCTCCATGTCTTCTCATGACTTGATAGTTCATTTCTTTTTAGTGCTGAGTAATACTCCATTGTCTGGATGTACCAGTTTATTTGTCCATTTGTGTGGACATCTTGGTTGCTTCCAAGTATTGGCAACTGTGAAGAAAGCTGCTATAAACACTCATGTTTAGGTTTTTGTGTGGATATAAGTTTTCAGCTCCTTTGGGTAAATACAGAAGAGTGCAATTGTTGGACCATACGGTAATATGGACCATATTTAGTTTTGTAAGAAACCATCACACTGTGTTCAAAAGTGGCTATAATACCATTTTGCACTCCCACCAGCAATGAATGAGAATTCCTGTTGCTCCACATCTTTCCCAGAGTTTGGTGGTATCAGTATTCTGAATTTTGCTCATGGTAATAGGTGTATCAGGTACCTATGTATATAAGGAGTAACAGCTCATTATTGTTTTAGTTTGCATTTCCCTGGTGAAATATGGTGTGTAGCATCTTTTCATATGCTTATATGCCACCTGTATATCTTCTGGGGTTAAGATATTTGGTCCACATTTTTTTTTATTATGTTCAGTTAGCCATTGTATAGTGCGTCATTAGCTTTTGAGTAGTGTTCAATGATTCATTAGTTGCATAGAACACCCAGTGCTCATCACATGTGTCCACTTTTTTTTTCTTAAAGATTTTATTTATTTATTTGACAGAGAGAGATTACAAGTAGGCAGAGAAGGGCAGAGAGAGAGAAAGGAGGAAGCAGGCTCCCTGCCGAGCAGACAGCCCGATGCGGGACTCAATCCCAGGACCCTGGGATCATGACCTGAGCTGAAGGCAGCGGCTTAACCCACTGAGCCACCAGGCGCCCATGTGTCCACTTTTTAATTGAGTTTTCTTATTATTGAATTTTAAAAATTTTTCGTATATTTTGGTTAATAGTTGTCTGCTATGCCTTTTGCAAATATTTTCTCCCAGTCTACGGTTGGAATTTTCATTCTCTTGACAGTGTCTTTCACAGAGAAATTTTTCATTTTAATGAAGTCCAACTTATCAATTGTTTCATGGGTCATGCCTTAGATGCTGTATCCAAAAATTTATCGTCAAACCCAAAATCATCTAGATTTTCTTCTATTTATCTTCTAGGAATTTTAAAGTTTTCTGTTTTATATTTAGGTCTATGACCCATTTTGAACTAATTTTGGTGGATGGTGTAAAGTCTGCGTCCATATTCATTCTTATACATGTGACTGTCTAATTGTCCTAGCACCATTTGTTAAAAAGACTCTCTTTGTACCATTGTATTATTGCCTTTGCATCTTTGTCAATGATTAGCTGACTGCATTTATGTGGGTCTATATTTTATTCCATTCTAGATTCTATATTTTATTCCACTGATCTATTTGTCTGTTTTTTTTCACCAACATCCTACTAGCTTGATTACTATAGCTATAGAGTAATTCTTGAAATATGGTAGTGTCAGTCTTTTGATTTTTTTTTTTTTTTAAAGTCTCCTTCAATATTGTATTGGCTATTTTGGATCTTTTCTCCCTCCAGATAAGCTTTATTTATTTATTTAAAACTTATTATTGTTTTTTGAATTTTTATTTAAATTCTCATTAGTAACATACAGTGCAATATTGGTTTCAAGAGTAGAATTCAGTGCTTCATCATTTACATACAATTCCTAGTGCTCAACATAACAAGCGCCTTCCTTAATACCCATCACCCATTTAGCCCATCCTTCACCCACCTCCCTCCACTGGCCTCAGTTTGTTCTCTATTTTTTTTTTCTTTTTCAAGATTTTATTCATTTGAGAGGGATGGGGGGAGAAAGAGAGAGGGAGAGCGTGTCTGCATGTGTGCATTCATGGGGGAGGGGCAGGCAGAGTGAGAATCAGAGTCCCTGCTGAGTAGCCAGCCAAGCAGGGAGCCTGTCCTGGGACTCAATCTCAGGATCTTGGGATAATGGCCTGAGCTGAAGGCAAACACTTAATGAACTAAGCCACCTAGGTGCCCCATGCTCTATTGTTAAGAGTCTCTTATGATTTGTTTTCCTCTCTCTCTCTTCCCTCCCCCTTCCCATACATTCATTTCTTAAATTCCCCATATGAGTGAGATCGTATGGTATTTGTCTTTCTCTGACTTATTTTGCTTAGTATAATACACTCTAACTTTACCCACTTTGTTGCAAATGGCAAGATTTCATTCTTGATGGCTGAGTAACATTCCTATATATTTACACACACACACACACACACCACACACACACACACACACAACCTCTTCTTTATCCATTCATCAGTCAAAGGATATCTGTGCTCTTTCTGTAGTTTGGCTATTGTTGATAATGCTGCTATAAACACTGAGGTGTATGTACCCATTCAAATCTGTATTCTTCTATCATTTGGGTAAATACCTAGTACTGTAACTGCTGAATCATAACGTTGTTCTATTTTTAATGTTTTGAGGAACCTCTACACTGTTTCCCACAGAAGCTGTACCAGTTTGCATTTCCACCAACAATGCAAGAGTGTTCTCCTTTCTCTGTATCCTCCCCGACACCTGTTTCTTGTGCTATTAATTTTAGCCATTCTGACAGGTATGAGGTGGTATCTCACTGTGGTTTTGACTTGTATTTTCCTGATAATGAGTGACGCTGAGCGTCTTTTCATGTGCCTGTTAGCCATCTGGATGTCTTCTTTGGAAAAGTATCTATTCATGTCTTCTGCCTCTTTCTTAACTGGATTAATTGTTTTCGGGTACTGAGTTTGATAAGTTCTTTATAGATTTTGGATACTAAGCCTTTCCTCCAGATAAACTTTAGAGTCAGTTTGTCACTATCCAGAAAATAACTTGCTAGGATATGACTGGGATTGTACTCAATCTATAGGTCAGGCTGGGAAGAACTGACATTTTAACTTTGAGTCTTCTTATCCATGAACATGGGCTATCTCTTCATTTATTTACTTCTTCATTGATATCTTCCATCAGAGTTTTCCTCATATAGATTTTGCTAGATATATAACTAAGTAACTTTTTATGTACTAAGGTAAATGACACTGTTTTTTTTTTCAGTGTTCCAAAATTCATTGTTTATGCACCACACACAGTGCTCCATGCAATACATGCCCTCCATAATACCCACCCCCAGGCTCACCCAAACCCCCACCCCTACCCCTCCAAAACCCTCAGTTTGTTTCTCAGAGTCCACCGTCTCTCATGGTTTGTCTCCCCCTCCAATTTCCCCCAACTCACTTTTCCTCTCCATCTCCCAATGTCCTCTGTGTTATTCCTTATGCTCCACACGTAAGTGAAACCATATGATAATTGACTTTCTCTGCTTGACTTATTTCACTCAGCATAATCTCCATCAGTCCCATCCATGTGGATACAAAAGTTGGGCACCGTGTTTTTAATTTAAAATTCCATTTGTTCATTGTCGGTATATGGGAAAACACTTTCCTTTTGTATATTAACTCTGTATCCTACAACCTTGTATGCCAAAATTGCTTCTTTGTTCCATGTTTTTGGTTCTTTTTTTGGTTTGTTTTCTACATAGACAATCATGTCATCTGCAAACAAATTTCTTCCTTCCGAATCTGTACAACTTTTATTTCCTTTTTCAGTCAAATTGCATTAGCTAATGTTTCCAGCTTGACGCTGAAAAGCAGTGGTGAGAGGGCATATGATTGCTTTGTTCCCGATCTACTGGGAAAGCTTTGGTTTCAGAGCTATAGGCTTTTTGTAGATATTCTTTGCTAAGTTGAGTAAGTTCCCCTCTGTTTCTAGTGTACTGGGAGTTTATCATGAATGGGGGTTAGATTTTGTCAAATGCTTTTTCTGCAGCTATTGATATGATTCTCATATGATTTTTAATATAGGTATTAATAACAAGGTTGGATCCCACTTCTGAAACTGGTGAATGATATATAAAGAAAGGTTTGTGATAAATACATTATGCATCTCTCAACACCCAATCCACCATTTCATGGATAAATGACAACTGAAAGAATATTGGGTTAACCTCATATAACAAAGTTAAAATAAGACAGTAAATTGAAACCTTTACAGAGACATACATTAATTCTATTAAAAATTCACTGTAATACCAAAGCAAACATTTAAAATTATTATTATTAAAGGTTTTCATGGATATTTGCTATTAATCCCCACCAATATTCCTATCTTTTGGGAAAGATATGATCAAATGATACTAAATATTTTTTCAAGTACACATGGAGTATTTTCAAAATCATACCCTATAGTCTACCATAAATAAAATCATAAAAAATTTTAAGAATCAATATCATACAGATTATAATCTGTGGCATCTATTTAACTGGATTAGAAAATAACAAAAAGATATCTAAATACCTACAGATGTAGAGATTCAAAATTAAAAAGATTTTTTTTTTAATTCACCGATCCAAAAAAGATCATAATGAACTTTTCATTTAACTTGTATAAAATTAATAACCAATCTTCTTACTCATTTGCTGTAGATTAACAGCAATCTCTGTTAGTTGGAAGAATTAAAACCTTGAGTATTCTTAGAAGAAATTGCACCCTTAGGAGAAAGTAAAAGTTGTGCTGCTTTCCAAGGGAGATATGTGACTAGACTGGCTCTGGCCTTTTCTTAAATCTATCAAAAAATCTGCACGATAACCTAAAACACAAGTTTTTCTTCTTCCTACCAGCATAACTTAGTTTTGGGTTAGCTAAAGTATGCTTAACTTCTCTCCTTGACTTCATCTTTATGGTTCAGGTGGTAAAATTGGTACGTAAGAATATGTCAAAAGCTGATGTCAGGTTATTATGTCTCAAACCGTAGTCTGAGTTTTTGAGTTACCTGAGAAAATCTGCTTTTTAAAGTAGTTGAATACACTTTTCAATTAATCAGTACAGTTTTCCCCATGGAATCAACATGACATCAGATAATACTTAATATCTTTAGAAAAATCCATCTTAAGGGTCCCTGGGTGGCTCAGTGGGTTAAGCCTCTGCCTTCGGCCTAGGTCATGATCTCGAGGTCTTGGGATCGAGCCCCACATCAGGCTCTCTGCTCAGTGGAAGACCTGCTTCTCTCTCCCTCTCTCTCTCTCTCTCTCTCTCTCTGCCTGCCTCTCTGCCTACTTGTGATCTCTCTGTCAAATACGTAAATATAATCTTCAAAAAAAAAAAAAAAAAAGAAAGAAAAATCCATCTTACCTATGGATTACAATTGTTTTACTATAAATTGTAAGAAATACTTCATAATAAACTGAAAATTTTTTGCTTTGAAGTGAGTTTATATAACTCTGGTTGTGGCTGTTAAGAGTTATTATACTTAAAATCTCTGCAGATCTTATCCAACACACATTCCTTTGGGAAATGAGAAAGAAATAGTGTTCTTGTCCCTCCAGAGTTTACAAGCCATTAAATGATGTTGGATTGGGGTAGGATCGTCTTTTTCTAAGCTGTGAATCTGTTGATAGCTAAATCAGTTCACATAAGAGAAAAAGCAAAACAGCAAGGTGATAGAAGAAGAAGCAAAACTGAAAAACAACAAATAATTAGACATGACTAACTGGCCACACAGCATCCCATTAATTTTAGTTAATGTTCCTCCATCCTTAAAACAGATGACATTAAGCAAACAAAAATAACACTGTTTCTTATTCTATTACGATCATAGACAAAAGTCTCATCATGTACATTACAGAGTTTGTAGAATGTGGAAAATATGCTCCTTCTTTCAGAGTTCTTTAAATATCAGTCAATAAATATTAAAAAGCATGCTGTGAAAAGACTAGGCTAGGCCATGGGAAAAATAAAAGGAGGCATAAGACTCTTCTACTCTGAGGTATTTCCAATCTAATTGGAAAGTTAAGATTTTTATGAAGAAAGAGAAAGGGAGAGGGAAGGAGGGAGACAGGAGATAGAGAAAGAGAACATAATGTAACATATTTATTACAAGACATAATTCACTGCTAAGTTTTACCATCAAGATTAAAAGCGATATAGAGATTCAGAAAATATTTTTTCTTTTTTTTTTGTGAAGTTGAAAACATCTTCCTAATCTCTGAAAATTCTTGTACTTTTATTCCCCCTGTAAGCAAAGCTATTAAATTCCATTTCATCAAATCTTGTTATTAAATTTACATATTTAATTTCACCTCTAGACATACAAGTACCCTTTTCTTTTCTCTTTGTCTATTTATCCTTCAGTACTCATTTCTTTTGGGTAGTTTGTCTTTCTTCTTTTCCATTGTCATATATACTTTTTCTTTCCCCCTCATCTCCCAAATGAACCTGGCATATGGTAGCAGTTACAGATGGGTGCTTCAATAGCATTCTGTGTGTTCTTTGTTAAAAAAAGTAATTGTAGTAAAATGTGGTAAATGCCATCCATCTTTCCTGCTAGACCATAAGTTCCAAGATTGCAGGTAACACATGTTTATTTTGATTTTTACTCTTCTCCAAACATCTAGTCTAATTCCTGGCTCATCTGAATGAACAAGAATGCCCATTACAAGATTCATTAAAATGTATCCTGGCCTTTAAAATAATCAATATTCAGGAGAAAATATCAATATAGTCTTCTAACATACCATTTGAAGGGCTGAAAGTTCTTCTGTTAGTTGAGAAATCTGTATGTTATACTGTTTTCTTGCACTTGCAACCTATAAATTAAGACATTTACAAATTGTTTAGGTTCTCAAAAAATGATTAATGCCCAATAAAAATATTTAGGATAATTATTTTGATAAGAAATGAATATGTAACTTTTAGGTCATAGAAAGTAAATAAACACATGGTATATTAAAGAATCAATACCGTGATAGGGGTGGGAGTGAGTGTCTCTCAAAATTTATCAATATTAGAAGTGAAAACTGGGAAAATTTCAAAATATTTACTAATCTCCTTAAAGATAATAACTGAGGGCATTACAGGTTAACATAAGTAACACATTTTATGAAAAGTAAGTATATTTTCCAAAATTGAAAATTTTTTAGAAGAATGGTATTTTACATTTTTGCAAATTTCCTTAATGTCTGGTTCAACAGAAAATAGCTAGATTCTCGTATCTACTTCTATGTTCAATCTGCTGTGTTGCTACATATTGTTAGCCTCTGTAAAACTATACTGTATACTCATGAGAGAATGAGTATGAAAAAAGCAAACAGAAAACCATAAGTATGAAAGTTAGATTTGACCTTGCAGAGTCTCTGAACACCACCTTTTGAAAACTCCTGCCATAGAGCACTTTAAGAGAAAAACTGAGTTACACACTAAAAATATAACTAATAACTTTGAAGGCACTTTTGTTTTATAAACAGAAGACTATTTTTATGTTGCACATATTTCAGTACTAAGTAAATTACTTTGTGAGGGAAACTTAGTTGAATTAACATTTAAATTACTTCGGAAACAGTACGATTTAGGTATACAGAATATTTTGAAGAATTATTTACATCTCATCAGGATGGTTCCTAACAATATATTTTTCTAATAACTACTCACACTTTTTAAAAAGACACGAGGAATACGGATACTGATGCTGTGTCATCAGTAAACACGTATGATCTAAAGATTTTTGGAAATTTTCTAGGGGCTTATAAAATATACTATTTCTAAAACATGAGGTAAGCTTTCTTTATAACACTGACATATTTTATTACATTCACATATATTTAATTTGGTTAATTAATATGAGTTAATTTTCTAAAGACATGACAGATATGTGGGTCCCTCTGAGCTCCATTTTAGATTTTAATTTGGTATAAACTTTGCCTATGAATAATTATATGATGGATCAATCTATCCTATTTATGGGTCAGTGATAACCATTGTTCGCATTTACTGAAGTCTGATGTGTGAAGAACTGTTTAGAGTACTTATTTAAGTGTTATTACCTCATTAATTCTCACCAAGATTCTGATTAAGTAGTTATTATCCACATTATAGATGAGTAAGATTAAGGCACAAAGAAATTAAGTCATGGTTTTCAGGATATAAAAATTTTAGTTCCTATGAATGCAGTCATGTCTGTCTCTCACACCAAAAGTATTCTTTTTAGTATCTAAAAATGATGCAGCTAGTACGAGGGTTTATGACCATAGTAGTAAATATATTTTGAAATATTTTTATAGTAATGCTAATAAATTCAGTGAATTAAACTATTCAAACTTATTAAAAAGACTTTAGCATTACTGAAACTGATCGTGTATCATCAGTAAAATCTATGGTGCAAAAGTCAAAGAAAATATTTTGAGATTAGTATCTGATAAAACACAATGTAAATCTTATTATGCGAGCAAATACACATATCTGAGAGGCAGTTTAATGTGATTGGGGTTCAGAAGTCTGTATGGGAACTAAAGTTACTTCTCTTACCCTAACCTCACTTTCCTTATGTAAACATTTTCTTTGATAATTTATGGATAGTAAGAGTATTTATAAACCAAACAGTAAGATAATTAACATGAGAAAGACATAAAAAAGGCCAATAATGGTGCAAATATTACCTAACTGGATGAATATGATTTTGATCACAAATTTTAAGCCATGATTTAAAATCAAAAGAAAGTAAAAAAATAAAATAATGTTATTTTCACACATTAAGTTTCACTTGTTTGAAAGAGATTGGAAAAAAATCTATTTTTGTATTTTAAAGAAATGACCTATTATCTCATTTTGTTCAGTTTTATAGTCAGAACATATTTTACTTTGTTAATAAAAAGATACTTCTAAAGTCATTAGACATAAGTAATCCCCAATTCAATAGATTAATTCTACATATTTGGAGAACATGTCAAATTATGATAAGTGGGGCAATTATCACCAATACAGCTTAATGTTTTCAAACAAAAACATTAAAAAATATATGTAAAGGGGAGGAGCAAGATGGCAGAAGAGTAGGAGACCTAAATTTCTCTGGTCCCAGGAATTCAGCTGGATAGTTATCAAACCATTCTGAATACCTACAAACTCAACAGGCGATCGAAGAGAAGAACAGCAACAATTATAGGAACACAAAAGACACCAATTTCTGGAAGATAGGACGTGTGGAGAAGTGAATCTGAGGCAAAACACATGAAGATAGACCACAGGGAGAGGGGTCAGCTCCCAGCAAGTGATAGAGCAGTGGAGCACAAAATCAGAACTTTTAGAAGTCTGCTCTGCTAAGGGTCGTCACTCTAGAGGCTAAGTGGGGGTGGGGTGGGCTGAGGGGTGTGGAGCCTTCACTGGGACAGCATGCTCTCAGGACTCATGGGGTCACAGAAATACCAGGGATGCCTGAGTGCAGCAGAGCTCCTAAGTAACAAGTGGGGAAGCCGCCTGCAAAGACAGAGCGAAGGAGGGGCCGCTCAGCTCAGGGTTACCTTAAAGTGTTATCCGAGGCACAGTTGGGGTACTACTCTTCGAGCAGCGACCCCACAAGTGACGGATCCAGGGAGAACCCCCCTTCCTCCAAGAGGGGTGGTGTGGGGGCACACTGCAGGAATCTGCTCGGTTTGGAGACTTCAACTGGGGCTGTGTGCCAGAGATAGAAACTCTTGGTCAAAGGCTGGGTGAGCTCAGAGTGTGGCTGGAGACCAAGGAGACAGGACTGATTGACTGCTTTACTCTGATGGCTCAGTGAAGGGGGTGAAGCTCTTGGCTCCTCCAGGGCTGGAGACTGGGAGGTTGCCATCCTAATTCTCATCCTCCAAAGCTGTACAGAAAGTTTTAAGGCAAAAAGACTACCAGAGCAAACCCAAGCAGAGTACTTAGCCTGGCCCCAGGGAAGGGCGGTACAATTCTGCCTCAGGCAAAGACATTTGAGAATCCCTGCAGTAGGCCCCTCCACCAGAAGATCAGCAAGAGCATCCAGCCAAGACCAAGTTTACTGATCAATGAGAACAGTGCAACACCAGTGCTAGGGGAATATAGCACATAGAATTCATGGCTTTTCTCCCATGATTCTGTAATCTTTAAAAGTCAAATTTTTTAAATTTTGGTTATTTTTTTCTTTTTCTATTTTTTTTGAATGTTTCTTCTTTCCTATTTTAACCTATTTTACTGATTTTGTCTTATCAATACCATTTAAAAATATTTTTTAATTTTTATTTTTATAGTCATAGTCTATCCCTTCATTGTATTTAACCTTATTTTTTTGTACACATATAAGCTTTCCTTTCTTTAAAATGTTGGGATACAGTTTCTTCTAAGAGATATACCCTAAATCTAACATATGGTTTTGTTCTAGTCTCTAGCCTGATCACATTCTCTCCTTTTCTTTTTCTTTTCTCTTTTTTCAACCAACTTATCTTATTCCTTTTTAAAAACCTTTTTAAATTTTCTTTTTCTTTTATTTTTATAAAGATTTTATTTACTTATTTGACACAGACAGACACAGCGAGAGAGGGAACACAGGCCGGGGAAGTGGGAGAGGGAGAAGAAGGCTTCCCACTAGCAGGGAGACTGATGCGGCGATCAATCCCAGGATCCTGGGATCACGACCTGAGCTAAAGGCAGATGCCTAATGACTGAGCCACCCAGGTGCCCCTAAAATGTTTTTTAATTTTCATCTTTACAGTCATATTTCATCCCTTCATCATGTCTACCCATATATATGTATATATATATGGGTGTGTGTATATATATATATTTTTTTCTTTAACATTTTGGGAGGCATTTTCTTCTAACAGACCAAAATACACTGAAAATCAAGTGTGTGGCTCTGTTCTATTCACCATCCTAATCACAGATACATATTTTTTTTCTTTCTTTTCATCCCAGATTTAAGTCTCTTCTGATTTGGTTAGTGTATACTTTTCTGGGGTCGTTGTTACTCTTTTAGCATTTTGTTTTCTCATCCATCTACTCTTTTCTATTCTGGACAGAATGTCAAGGCAGAAAAACTCACCTTAAAAAAAAAAAAAAGACCAAGAAGCAGTACCGACAGCTGGGGACCTGATCGATACGGACATTTCATAAGATATCAAAACTAGAGTTCAGAATGACAATTATAAAAATGCTAGCTGGGCTTAAATAAAACATAGAAGATATCAGAGAATCCCTTTCTGGAGAAATAAAAGTTAAAATCTAACTAAGATGTAATTTAAAAAGCTATTAATGAGGTGCAATCAAAAGTGGAGGCTCTTACTGCTAGGATAAATGAGGCAGAAGAGAGAATTAGTGATATAGAAAACAAAATAATAGAGAATAAAGAAGCTGAGAAACAGAGAGATAAACATCTATTAGATCATGAGGGGAGAATCTGAAAGATAAGTGATACCACAAGATGAAATGGTATTAAAATAATTGGGATCCCAGGAGAAGAAAGAGAGAGGGGGTTAAAAGGGATAGTGGAGCAAATTATAGCAGGAACTTCCCTAATTCCAGGAAGGAAACAAGCATCAGAATGCAGGAGGTACAGAGAACCCCCTCAAAATCAATAAAAATAGGTCTACACCCCGTCATCTAACAGTAAAACTTACAAGTCTCAGTGACAAAGAAAAAATCCTGAAAGCAGCTTGGGACAAGAGGTCTGTAACCTAAAATGGTAGAAATATTAGACTGGCAGCAGACCTATCCACAGAGACCTGGCCAGCCAGAAAGGATATGATATACTGGCATGATATATTCAAAGCACTAAATGAGAAAAATATGCAGCCAAGAATATTATATCCAGCTGGGCTGTCATTGAAAATAGAACGAGAAATAAAGAGCTTCCAGGACAAACAAAAACTAAAAGAATTTGTGAAGATCAAACCAGCCCTACAGGAAATACTTAAAGGGGTCCTCTAAGCAAAGAGAAAGCCTAAAAGTAACAGATCAGAAAGGAGGCAGAGACTATATTCAGTAATAGTCACCTTACAGACAATACAATAGCACTAAATTCATATCTTATCCTGAATGTAAAGGCTAAATATTCCAATCAAAAGACATAAGGAATCAGAATGGATAAAAAAACAAGACCCATCAATATGCTGTCCACAAGAAACTCAATTTAGACCCAAAGACACCTCCAGATTTAAAGTGAGAGGGTGGAAAACAATTTAACATGCTAATGGACAACAAAAGAAGGTTGGGGTGGCAATCCTTGTATCAGATAAATTAGATTTTAGCCAAAGACTATAACAAGAGATGAGGAAAGGCACTATATTATACTTAAAGGGTCTGTCCAACAAGAAGATCTAACAGTTTTAAATATCCATTCCCCTAACATGGGAGCAGCCAACTATATAAACCAATTAATAACAAAATCAAAGAAGCACATCGACAATAATATAGTAATTGTAGGGGACTTTAACACCCTCCTAACTGCAATGGACAGATCATCTAAGCAAAAGATCAACAAGGAAATAAAGGCTTTAAATGACACACTGGACGAGATGGACATCACAGATATATTCAGAACATTCCATCCCAAAACAACAGAATACACATTCTTCTCTAGTGCACATGGATTATTCTCCAGAATAGATCAGAACAGATCACAGCCTGGGTCACAAATCAGGTCTCAGCTGGTACCAAAAGACCGGGGTCATTCTCTGCATATTTTTAGACCACAATGCTTTGAAACTAGAACTCCACCACAAGAGGAAAGTTGGAACTCAAATATATGGAGGCTAAAGAGCATCCTACTAAGAATGAATGGGTCAGCCAGGAAATTAAAGAGGAATTAAAACAATTCCTGGAAACATTCAAAACTGAAAACACAACTGTTCAAAATCTTTGGGACATAGCAAAAGGCAGTCCTGAGAGGAAAGTATATAGCAATACAAACCTTTCTCAAGAAACAAGAAAGTTCTCAAATACACAACCTAACTCTACATCTAAAGGAGCTGGAGGAAAAAAAAAAAAAATGAAACCTAAACCTGGTAATAATAAAGATCAGAGCAGAAATCAATGAGATAGAAACCAAAGAAACAGTAGAACAGTTCAACAAAACAACTAGGAGCTGTTTCTTTCAAAAAATTAATAAGACTGACAAATCCCCTGCCAGACTTACCAAAAAGAAAAGAGAAATGACCCAAATAAATAAAATCATGAATGGAAGAGGAGAGATCACAGCCAACATCAAAGAAATAAAATTATGGGTGCGCCTGGGTGGCTCAGTGGGTTAAAGCCTCGCCTTTAGCTCAGGTCATGATCCCGGAGTCCTGGGATCGAGCCCCGCATCGGGCCCTCTGCTCAACTGGGAGCCTGCTCCCCGCCCCCCGCTCCCCCTGCCGCCTCTCTGTCTACTTGTGATCTCTGTCTGTCAAATAAATAAATAAAATCTTAAAAAAAAAAAAAGAAATACAATTATGGCCACCTGGGTGGCTCAGTGGGTTAAGCCTCTGCCTTCAGCTCAGGTCATGATCTCAGGGTCCTGGGATCAAGGCCCATGTCGGGCTCTCTGTTCAGCAGGGAGCCTGCTTCCCCCTCTCTCTCTGCCTGCCTCTCTGCCTACTTGTGACCTCTCTGTCAAATAAATAAATAAATAATCTTAAAAAAACAAAAAAGAAATACAATTGTAAGAACATATTATGAGCAAATATATGTGGGCACATTTGACAATCTGGAAGAAACAGATGCATTCCTAGAGATGTATGACTACCAAAACTGAACCACGAAGAAACAGAAAACCTGAACAGATCTATAACCAGTAAGGAGATTGAAGCAGTCATCAAAAATCTCCAAACAAACAAGACCCCAGGGCCAGAGGGCTTCCAAGGGGAATTCTACCAAACATTTAAAGAAGAATTCATAACAATTCTCTTGAAACTGTTCTAAAAAATAGAAATGGAAGGAAAACTTCCAAACTCATTTTATGAGGCCAGCATTACCTTGATCCCCAAACCAAAGACCCCATTGGAAAGGAGAATTACAGACCAATATCCCTGACGAACATGGATACAAAATTTCTTATCAAAATACTAGCCAATAGGATCCAACAGTACATTAAAAGGATTATTCACCACAACCAAGTGGGATTTATTCCTGGGCTGCAAGGTTGGCTCATTATCTGCAAATTAATCAATGTGATACAAAACATTAGTAAAAGAAAGAACAAAAACCATTTGAACCTCTCAATAGATGCTGACAAAGCATTTGACAAAGTACAGCATCCTCTCTTGATCAAAACTCGTCACAGTGTAGGGATGGAGGGTACACAGCTCAAGACCATAAAGCCATCCATGAAAAATCCACAGTGAATATCATTCTTAACAGGGAAAAAACTAACAGCTTTCCCCCTAAGGTCAGGAACATGACAGGGTTATCCACTATCACCACTGCTATTCAATATACTCCTAGAAGTCTTACAAAAGGAAATAAAGGCATCTGAATCACCAAAGAAGAAATCAGACTCTACTTTTTGTAGATGATATGATACTTCATGTGAAAATCCAAAAGACTCCACTCTGAAACTGCTAGAACTCATATAGGAATTCAGTAAATTGTCAGGATATAAAAATCAATGCACAGAAATCAGTTGCATTTCTACACACCAACAAGACAGAAGAAAGAGAAATTAAGAAGTCAATCCTATTTACAATTGTACCCCAAACCATAAGATACCTAGAAATAAATCTAACCAAAGAGGCAAAGAATCTGTATGCAGAAAACTATAGAGTACTCATGAAAGAAACTGACGAAGACACAAAGAAATGGAAAAACATTCCATGCTCGTGGATTGGAAGAACAAATATTGTGAAAACGTCTATGCTACCTAGAGCAATCTACATATTTAATGCAATCCCTATCAAAATACCATCAACTTTTTTCAAAAAAATGGAACAAATAATCCTAAAATTTATATGGAACCTAAAAAGACCCCAAATAGCCAGAGGAATGTTGAAAAAGAAAACCAAAGCTGGCGGAATCACATTTCCAGACTTCAAACTCTATTACAAAGCTGTCATCATCAAGACAGTATGGTACTGGTGCAAAAGAGACACACAGATCAATGGAACAGAATCGAGAGCCCAGAAATGGACCCTCAACTCTATGGTCAACTAATCTTCCACAAAGCAGGAAAGAATGTCCAATAGAAAAGAGACAGTCTCTTCCACAAATGGTGTTACAAAAATTGGACAGCCACATGCAGAAGAATGAAATTGGACCATTTCCTCACACCACACACAAAAATAGACTCAAAATGGATGCAAGACCTCAATGTGGGAAAGGAATCCATCAAAATCCTTGAGGAGAACACAGGCAGCAACCTCTTTGACTTCAGCTGCTGCAAATTCTTTCTAGGCACATCGCCAAAGGAAAGGGAAGCAAGGGCAAAAATGAACTACTGGGACTTAAGATCAAAAGCTGCTGCACAACAAAGAAAACTTTCAACAAAACCAAAAGACAACCGACAGAAGGAGAGAAGATATTTGCCAATGACATATCAGATAAAGGGCTAGTATCCAAAATCTATAAAGAACTTACCAAACTCAACACCCAAAGAAAAAATAATCCAATCAATAAATGGAAGGATGTCATGAACAGACATTTTAGCAAAGACATCCAAGTGGCCATCAGACACATGAAAAAGTGCTCAACATCACTCGGCATCAAGGAAATACAAATCAAAACCACAATGAGATACCATCTCATACCCGTCAGGATGGGTAAAATTAACCAGCCAGGCAACAGCAGGTTTGGGCAAGGATAAGGATAAAGGGGAACCCTCCTACACTGTTGGTGGGAATGCAAGCTGGTGCAGCCATTCTAGAAAATGGTATGAAGGTTCCTCAAAAAGTTGAAAACAGAGCTAACCTACAACCCAACAATTGCATTATAGTGTATTTAACCTAAAGGTACAAAGGTAGTGATCCGAAGGGGCACATGCACCCGAATGTTTACAGCAGCAATGCCCAGAATAGCCAAACTATGTTAATAGCCTAGATGTCCATCAACAAATGAATGGATAAAAAAGATATGGTATGTACATATACAATGGAATACTATGCCATCAAAAGAAATGAAATCTTGTCATTTGCCACAATGTGGATGGAACTAGAGGGTATTGTGCTACTTGAAATTAATCAGAGAAAGATAATTATCATATGATCTTGCTAATATGAGGAAATCTGAGAGGCAGGGTAGGGGACCATGGGGGAAGGGAAGGAGAAATGAAACAAGACGAAACCAGAGAGGGAGAGAAACCATAAGAGACTCTTTATCATAGGAAACAAACTGAGGGTTGCCAGAAGAGAGGGGGGTTGAAGGGATGGGGTCATTGATGGTCATTGGAAAGGGTGTGTGTTATGGGGAGAAATAATAATATATATATACATTAAAATAATAAATGGATATAAGGAGGCTATACTACATGCTCTATAAGATATTACAGTTTATTTAAAATTAGTTAATGAAAATAATAGCTATTCTTTGAAATTTCACACAGTGCAGAATTATGTATGTAGAAAGAGAAAGTTTCCTCACTTTTCTATTTTCTAGGCTTAGCACTATTTGAAGGTTGATATATACAACTCCAGAATTTTTTGTTTCATAGATAGCTACATCATTAATAATCTGTAACTAAATGAAAATTCAGAGGACAATGTTAAAATAGTATTTTTTGCTAGTGGAATTGTAATGATTTTTAAGTCATTTATTTTTTGGGTATTGAGTTTGATATTTTTTTTTATAGGTTTTGGTTACTCGCCCTTTATCTGATACATTATTTGCAAATATCTCTCATTCCATAGGTTGCTTTTTAGTTTTGTTGAACACTGGGTTAAATTGAGGGAGACTACAGAGACAGCAGTCAAATGCAATGATACATAAATTTTGATTGGACTCTGGATTTAAAAAAACAAAAAGCTAATGAGGATATTCTGAGGAAATTTGAGTATAGCTTAAAGTGATATTTATTTTTTTTAAAGATATGGTAATAGTGGTGTGGTTGTGTAGAAAAATATCCTTTCTCTGGGGAAAAACATGCCAAAATATCAGGAGTGAGGTGTCGTAATGCCTGTAGTCAATGTCCAAATGTTTGGCAAAAGAGTGTGTGTATGTATAGAAAGAGATGGGACAGGTGTGGCAAGACATTAATAATTATCTGGGTAAGGGGCAAACAAGTGTTCACTGTACAGCTTTTAACCTTTTATGGGTTTGAAAATTTCTAAAAACAAAAGAATATAAAATTAAAGGGAGACAATTTCTCACAGTGATTGAGAAGAGAGCTCAAGAAACAATAGACTTGTATTTACAACTAGTTCTGCTACTTCCTAAAGGTAGAACCTTAAAGCAAGTTATTTACTTTTGATCCTTAAAATGGGTTTTTCTTTTTTTTCCTCTACAATTCACAATACATTTTCAAACTTTACCACACCACTTACAAACTGATTCATATCCATACCAAAAGAAAAGGCAAACAGATGTTATGTTTTCCTTGTTTCTTTACATGAAAGCAAACTTACACTTCCCAGTTTTAATCTGCATAAGTAAATATATGAAAGAAAATATATGAAAGTAAACTCACACTTCCCAGTTTTAATTTGTACAAGTCAAACCAAGAAACAATTCATTAGGTCTACATAAAAATATCAGATTTAGTCTTGATAAGAGAATTGAAAATAACAACACAACTCACACATTGTACAAGTGCCAGCATGATGTGATCAAAACAACGCCTGCTCAGTAGAGCAGAAGGTATGAGTCTAACTCCTGGCTTTAACTGGGAGACTCAGTCAGTTAACTGTCTGCCTTCGGCTTGGGTCATGATCCCTGGAGTCCTGGCATTGAGCCCCACATTGGGCTCCCTGCTCAGTGAGGAGTCTGCTTCTTCCCTCTCCCTCTGTCCTCCTCCTTGCTCCTTCTTTTTCTCTCTTTCTGTCTCCCTTACTCTCTCTCTCTTTAATAAATAACATCTTTAAAAAATAAATAAAATAAAGATACTTATTTGAGAGAGAGAATAAGAGAAAGCACAAGGTGGGGAAAGTCAGAGGGAGAAGCAGACTCCCTGCTGAGCCGGGAGGCCCATACGGGACTTGATCCTGGGATTCCAGGATCATGACCTGAGCTAAAGGCAGTCGTTTAACCAACTGAGCCATCCAGGTGCCTCTAAATTTTGGCTTTAATTTGTATATAATTTTGAGTGAGTCAACAACCTCTTATGGTTTCAGTTTCTTTACCAATAAAAAAAAAAGAGGTCAAACCAGATTTCTCCAGTCTTAAGCTGCTCTAAGATTCTGCAAGCAAATGGTAGGTTTTCTTCTCTTACTTCTTATGCATTCTGAGTTTCTTTTTTGAGGCTTCTTTTTAACTTTACACTTCATATGTGTTTATCATCATGATATTCCTGGCCTAAACCTCTCTCTCCTCAATCTCAACCTCAACCTCCTCTGTCCTTACCTCAGCCCCATTCTAGCTCAAATGGTAGGGGCAGCCTGAGACGATTTTTATTTGAAATTCAGCACAATTGGTTCAGTTCGCTAACAGTTAATTAGCTACGTCCATTAGGCAAAAACTTAGGTAGTATTTTGTTAGGTTGTAAAATTTTGTTAGGTTGTAAAATTTTGAATTTTAAATAATTTTAAAGTTTAAAGACTCCTTACTTCTTTCCTGATTCTTATGGCAGCATCTTGTGTAACCCGAGAGACCGTTTCTTTCATTTTCTCTATATCTTGTTCTTTTTGCTTCTCCTCAAGTAGAGCCTTCAGAAAAATAATCATTTGATGTTATTATAAATCACATCATTATTAATAAAGATAATATAGTAAACGATTAAAAACTTGTCCACTAATCACTTTGTTGAAAGCAAACATCTTATTCTACACTTCTGGGACGTCTCCACTTGGAATCTTTGCCTGTTATGAATGATACTTATTTTTCCTAACCTTCTCACCTGACCTTGTCCTAAAAATTTATTATTTTACTCTGGTATTTATTTCAGCCAGGGCCATACCTAGAAATCTTAAGAGTTATTTTTCAATTTTCCTGTAAAAAATGTCATCAAGTCTAGGTATTAAAGTCTTGGAAAAAAATCTCTTGGACTTCCCTTCCTTTCCATTATTTGGTATTATTCAAATTATGTCCCTTGTCAGCTAACTCCTTGATGTTTCTATTTATCCAATCATTTTCCTCTCCCAGCTAAAAAAAATACTCTTATAATCCCAGTTCTGTTGTCATTCACAACCCATTTCTCTGCTTCTCTCTGGAGCAAAACTCCTCTAAAGTCTGTGCTGGCTCATCTCCAATACTACTACACCAACTCCAATCAGGCTTTCACCATCCATAGTCTCCATTAATAATTCATGAGTCAATTGTGGATAACTATCTTATTTGATATATCAGTAGCACTTGAGATAACTGATTGCTCTCTTTTCCTTGTTTTACTTTCCTTATTTGGTTTTTAGCATGCCACAGTATTGGTTTTCTTCCTTATTCACTGATTATTCCTTTTTAGTTTACATTGCTGTTTCTTCCTCTTCTCCTGAACTTCTTTAAAAATTATACTAGCTGGGGTGCCTGGGCATCTGCCTTCAGCTCAGGTCATGATCCCAGGGTCCTAGGATTGAGCCCTGAGTTGCACTGGGCTTCCTGCTCAGGAGGGAATCCACTTCTCACTCTTCCTCTCCCTCTGTCCCTCTTCCCCTGCTTGTGTTCTCTCACTCTCTCTGTCTCAAATAAAAAAAATCTTTAAAAAAAAATTGCACTACACATCAGAGGGGAGATGGGTGGGTGAGGGTGTAGGTGAAACAAGGTGATGGGATTAAGAAGTGCATGTGACATGAAGAGCATTGATGATGTATGGAATTGCTGAATTAACATATTGCACACCTGAAATGAATATAATGCTGTATGTTAACTATGCTGGAATTAAAATAAAAACTGAATTTAAAAAATTAAAATTGTACTACCTAATACTTATGTCCTTTGTCCTATATCTCCATCTATCCCTTGATGGTCTAATCCAGTCTTCTGGTTTTAAATATCATTTATATGCTGACAACTCTCAAATTTACATCTCTAGACCAAATATCTTTCTAAACTGGGTGATACACGCAACTGATAAATTACTCAACACTACATCTAAAACTAATGATGTACCATATCATATGTTGGCTAATTGAGTTTAAATAAAAAATAACCAAAAAATAATGAATACTGTTTTGCTGAAAATAAATACATTAATTAAAAAAAAAAATAACCAGGGGCGCCTGGGTGGCTCAGTGGGTTAAGCCGCTGCCTTCGGCTCAGGTCATGATCTCAGGGTCCTGGGATCGAGTCCCGCATTGGGCTCTCTGCTCAGCAGGGAGCCTGCTTCCTCCTCTCTCTCTCTGCCTGCCTCTCTGCCTACTTGTGATCTCTCTCTGTCAAATAAATAAATAAAATCTTTAAAAAAAAAAAAACCAAAAAACCCTACAAATACCTTTCTGGGCCTGGAACTGCTCCAATTTTAGGTATGACTGAATCTCTCTTTTTTAATCATTACATAGTAAGTGGCCCTGTGTTCTGATCCCATTACCTTCCAAAGATACCATCCCCATCTGTTTTTTTTAAATCATTTAACAAATTTCCTCCTGCTTAAACAGGTAAGCTAATGAGAATTAACTGTGTTTTTATTCAAATAGAATAGGGAGGTATATTAATTTCAGGTGTACAATATAATGATTCAACAGTTCTTTTTTTAGAATCATTATTTATTTAATTATTTTTAAGTAGACTCCGTGCCTACTTGAAGTCATGACCCTGAGATCAAGAGTTGTGTACTCTACGGAGCTAGCAAGGCGTTGTGTGCTCTACCGAGCTAGCATAGGCAATGGTTCTATACATTACCCAGTGCTCATCATGACAAGTGTACTCTTAATCCCCTTTACTTATTTCTCCCCCACCTGCTCTCCCTTGACCACCAGTTTGTTCACCATATTTAACAGTCTTTCTTTTTGTTCATTTGTTTTGTTTCTTAAATTTTACACGAATAAAATCATACGGTATTTATTTTCCCTGACTTATTTCACTTAGTATTATATCTTCTAGGTCCATCCATGTTGTTGTTGTAAATAGCAAGATTTCATTCTTTTTACAACTGAGTAATGTTCCATTGTATATAAGCACCACATCTTTATTCATTCATATATGGATGGGCACCAGGTTACTTCCATACCCTGGCTATTGTAAATTATACAGTAATAGCTGTTTTGATGAATAACTTTGTGGGAGAGAATAGGACAATAAAGAAATAGGGAAGCATCATAAAAGAATGATAATAGGTTGTGTTTCATGTCTAATCAGTGGTGAGAATCCTTGACTTTTTGGAAAAACTTTTTGGAAAAAGCAACTGAAGTTGGGAGTCCTATAATAACTATACAGTAGGCCAGGAGGGAGCTTAATACTGTAGCCATAAACAGCCTCTTTACGGATCTGTTGACTTTGGACTTGAGTGAAAGGATTTAAGGGATAGGCAATGAATATTACTACTTCTCTGTCCATTGTGTTTTATACAAAATGTTCACCTTTAGTGACCTGAAATTAACAATGCTCATCTGATGAGGCTTCAGAGGGGAAAGGTAAACAATTTTGTCTTGCTCTGAACTGTTCTAGCTAACTTAAGAGTTTAGAGCAATTCCCAAGCACATTATTTCTACTTATTAATTATTTCATTATTATTTCTACTTAAGGCATTTATATATAAGCATATATGCTATGCCTTTCAACCATTCTGAGAGACAGTATTCAACTCACAGATGGAATTATTAGCTTGAAAGTCATGATAAGCACCTTTGCATTCTCACAAATTTGAATATTATTTTTTTATTTATTAGTTTAATATGTGACTTATATAGGTTGTTTTGTTTTTGACAGCCCTCTTGGAAAGCCCTCTATTAGGTAAAAAAGGAAACATAAATAAAGTATTTCCTTTGTACTCCCCATATTTCCCAGTAATTATGTATAATATGTTAGGTATTCAATGAATGTTGGTTAAATGAAGCAATGATTTAGTGATCTCTAAATAAAGGTGGCAAGAACATTAAAAGCAAATCTATCCACTTACCGAACTCTTTGAACTATATACCATTATATATATGGAGGTGATAAAAAAAAAAAAACCTATAACATGTGATAGCACAGGAATCACAGTTGTTAGAGGGTTAAAAACAAAACAAAACAAAACAAAACAGTGACATGAAAGTTCCAGTTAATAAATTTTTTTTTTAAAGATTTTATTGATTTATTTGACAGAGAGATACACAGCGAGAGAGAGAACACAAGCAATAGGAGAGGGAGAAGCAGGGAGCCTGCTGTGGGGCTTGATCCCAGGATGCTGGGATCATGACCTGAGCTGAAGGCAGATGCTAAATGACTGAGCTGCCCAGGCACCCTCCAGTTAATAAATCTTTACAGCTTAATTTAATTCCCAATTAAGCTTCTTCTCTATTAGAGTAATTATGTAGGTGATGAAGGGGAAATAAAGATGAGTAAAATTAATCTGATTCAACCGAATAAAATATAGGGTATACTGCAATAAAGTGCTATAGCAGATTTTTTCAAGTATGAGATTATAGAAGATAAAGATTATTTACATAAGATTTGGAGACATAAAATCTGATATGAAAGCTTTGGGAAAGGGTTGACATTTTATCATACTCTGTTTTATTTTACTTTTTAGTAATCTCTATACTCAACATGGGGCTTTAACTCATGACCAAGAGATCAAGAGTCTCGTTCTTCTAACTGAGCCATCCAGGTGCCCCCGTTTTATCATGTCTTATGATTAATTCTTACTATGAAAACTATGTCTGTTAATGGAAACATCATTGTGTTCAATAATGATGTTCATTAATATGTTCAATAATAATGAACATCATGTGTTCATTCTGTAATTATTGACTCCCTTATTAGGTCATATGGGTGAAAGTTCAGTATTACATTGTTTGTAAACATGTTTACTAGTTTTCTTACCTGATTTTTTTGAAGGTTAGCTTCTTCTAAAAGCTGCATGCTATTTCTGGCTCTTACAATAGCTTCATATTTTTCATTTTCTAATTCCTTGCACTTTGCGTGTAATTCTCTGGTCTGGTTTTCCAAATGTGCTTTTTGTGTTCTTAATTGGGTGGCTTCTTGGATTGCTACACAGAGTCTAAAAGTAAATAATTACATTGAGAAAGTTAAATTTTTTTTTTAAAAGATTTTATTTATTTATTTGACAGAAATCACAAGTAGGCAGAGAGGCAAGCAGAGAGAAAGGGAAGCAGGCTTCCGGCTGAGCAGAGAGCCCGATGTGGGGCTTGATTCCAGGACCCTGGGACTATGACCTAAGCCAAAGGCAGAGGCTTTAACCCACAGCCACCCAGGCACCCCAAGAAAGTTAAATATTTTTTAAAAGGAAGAAGGAAAATAGTAGATTTACTGAGCATCTATAATAGAACAAATACTATTCCAGTTACTCTCACATGTATTTTTCTCATTTGATCTGCAAAAAGCTTTATAAGGTAAGTCTCATTATTTCCATTTTAAAGAACAACAGACCCAGAGAGGTGAAGCATTTGATTAAGGCCACATGGCTAATGAGCTGTGGGGCTGAGACTGAGCCTAGATATCCTGACTCTAATTAAGTTACACTTTCTACAGTATCACAGTGTATTATATAGTTACATGATAATGTTTTAAAGCAACTCCTTAAAGAATGAGTTATTCTTTCTATTTATATGGTCTTTTAAACATTTTCCTTTTTTGCTTGGTTTCCTTTACCCACTCTCTACCCAGGTAACTCATGCTAATTTACTAACATGTATTTTTGAATATTTTTCTCTAAGTTCATAAAATCATGTATACATATATACACGTGTACATGCACAGATATTACACATTGGTCCACAGGTTTTAAAACATAATTTGTGTTATAAAAATGAAAATCATAATATATACCCTTTTCTGCATTTTTCTGCCAATTTTTTTCTGATGGCTAATTTGCTTGTTCCTTTATATGAACTCTCTTTTAATATTAAGATATACACCCTCAGCGTGTTCTGTATGCTATAAATATTTTTCCCAAATACACTTTTTTGGCTGTTTCTGCCTGCTGACTCTATTTAAGAAATCTTTACTACACTAAAAATGTTCATTTTAATACAGCTCAATTTGATTTCTTAGATTTCCTCAAAAGATTGCTATACCTTTAATATTTTTACTGGTAAAAAAAGATTTTACTGGTAAATCTTAAATGCATCCAGAGTTTACTTCTGATTGTGATGTAAGAGAGAAGTCCAATTTAACTTTTTTCCAGATTAATGGTCAGTTGTATGAATACCATTAGTAACTGAAGAATTGAAATAATCCCTTTAACATCCCTAAAATATGCAAATATAATTATTTACTTATGGGTTATGATGCTTCATTATCTATTTTATACCCAAATCATATCAATATTGCTTTATAGTAGGTTCTGATACATTCTGGTAAGACAATTCTTCTCTTAGAATGCATACTCTATTTTGTTATTTTCAGGCATTTCTTTCTTCAAAGTGGTGGCAGAAGCAGCATTCTCTATCCTCTCCCCACTCCCACTCCCACACAGAAGAACTTCCCTGCTCTAGCACACCTCATACTCTCCCAGTTTTGGGAAATGAGAGGGGGCTAGCTGTATACAGTACATTAAAAAATATCCTTAGATATTCTTACACACACAGTGATCTCTTCTTAGAGAATTATTTGGTTAGGTTGTATTATAGCTTCATACTAAAAGCAAAAAAACCCTAAAACCACAGTAACAAATTCCCCAAACTCTCAACACTAAAAAGACAAAGCACCAGTGAATGAAAAAAACAACTTGATTTTAACTCAGTACTATTAGAATCAAAAGGAATTAAAATTCATTATTCAAGAGTTTACTGTTTTAAGTCTTTATTTTTTAGTATTTATTTGTATAGCATAGAATAGCTACTAAGATAAAAGAAATGAAAATCTACAACCACAGGCTTTTTCTCTAAGGTTAACGTAAAGACGTTCAGGAAAGCAAAAGTACAATCAAAGCAATCAATAAACTGCTGAAAAGTTTAGAAAAATGAAAAGCAAAACCCAAAACCCCTATCACTTAAAAATCACAACTCTTCATCAGAATCTCAAGTTAGTAGTTAAAATCAATTAGTTCTCAACTGCCATGACAAAGAAATTATTTTTATTAATACTTTGAAGAAGAGGAAACAAAAGGTCAAACATACTTTTTTTTTCTTTTGTTCAACAAGCAACAAATTGGCTTTGGATCTATGAGTAGAACTGAGATCTCAATTTTTAATGTGCTCAGAGCAGCAGACTGAGTGTAAAAGGTTCCAATCATACAGAGTAGATTTTTCAGCTAACAATTGTAAACTCTACCTTGTGAAATATCACACATGATAATTTTCAAGTCTTTTAAGGGAACATTTAACAAAGATTAGGGAACAACAAAAACAACAGAAGATTTTATAGTACACATTTACATTAAGAAACCTACTAAAGAAAACCATAGAATATACTTAAAAAGTAACCCAGACCCTCAAAGATAACTGAAAATTACTGCTCCAGAAGACTCCAGAGAAAATACCTATAATGATTTGAGTATTTTTTTCCTCTTGGGTACCTACTTAGTAAGATAGTTTTTCTGTTTAATTTTTACCCAACTTTGTTTTTCTGCTTTAAGATGTAAAGAGCATTTTTGATTTGGGGATTGAGTGACTATGACTGCTTTGGGGAAAAGGTAGACAGAAATGATCTTCGAATACACATTCAAAATAAATCAATGTTTTGAACATGATTTTTTGAAATAAATAATGTCTAATAAATCATATTTAAAACCTATGATTATAGTTTGTTTAGCAGTTATAAAATACATATCCTAGAAAATATCATAAACTGAAACTCCAAATTAGAAAACCTTTTGAAGCTTATAGAGAAAGCTAGATATATTTAACAATTTACCTTGTTTCTAATTGTTTTATACTAGATTGTAACTGCTGTAAACGCCTATCTGATGCTTCCTCTCTTCCTTGAGCAGACAACATATCCTCCTCCTAGAAAATAAACAAACTGGAAACTTGAGTACGTGAAAATACAATACATCATTATACAACATAAAGAATTCACTCTATAAAGTTACTATACTTCTAGAATTTAAAATGTAAGTTTAAAGAAGGGATACCAATACAGCATTATCTAATCAAGTCCTTAAACATAGACCTAGATGTCTGAGAGCTGTCCATGAAATGTTTCACTAAAAAAAATTCTGTAGCATAGGATTTATGGTATGACTCATTTTACATTAAAAACTTTAAACATATATGCATATACATACACAGAAAAAAGGTCTTTAAGCTACAATTTGTTAACAGTGATTATTTCCTAGAGATTGGACTGCGAGGTAATCTTGCATTATCTCTATTACATATTTTTCTATCTACATTGTGCTTTTCTTTATATTTTTCTATATTATTTGCATTTTTACGAATAGCATGCACTACCTTTATAACTAGAAAAGTAATAAGGTTGAATTTTCAAACAACTAAAAAGGAAAATAAGCAATAACAGTTTGGAAATAAATCATGCACATACTGAAAAGGGGGAAGAGAACCTCACTATTATTTTTATATTAGAAAAACAATAATCTAAAGTTGTTGCATATAAATTTATACCAACATTTCAAAGTATTTCTGTAGTGCAAATCTAACAAAACAAAGCAGGGATTTGTATGCAGATAATCTGCCTTCAGAATAAGCTCTTTTAAAAATGTGGATATACAGCATCTCATTATAATCATAGAATATTTCTTCTCTGACCTAGCAATGCTTTGAAATAAATAGGTCTGATTTGTACCACCTTTAGAAAAAATCCTGTTTATCCTTTCTTGCCTTTTGTTATGTTACATATTTTTTTACATACTGTTTTAATTCTATTGAATTTTAGCTATATCTCTTTAAGTTTTAGTAACTGCTCTAGAGATTATAATATGTATCTTTAACTCATCCCAATTTATTTAGAGTTAATATTTAGTTCAGAAAAAACACTGGAATCTTGCAGCAATGTATTTATTTCCATGTACCATCCTAGTCCTGAGTACCATTGTTATGTTATATCTGCATACTTTATAAATCCATCACATAGGCACAGATCACTGAACTCTACCTCTGAAACTAATCATACCCAATATGTTAACTGAAATTAAATTAAAGAAAAGAATCCATCACGTACACTGCTCAATTCTGCTTTAAAGCAGTCATTATCTTTTAAGGTATTAATTAAAGAAAAAAATGCACAAAAATTATTTCATATGTACATTAGTGTGCTCTTACTTTCTTCCTATATCTGAGTCACCATCTGGTGCCCTTTCCTTTTAGCCTGAAGAATTTCTTTTGGCCTTCTTTGAAGAACAGCTCTGCTAGTGACAAATTTTCTGTTTCGTTTATCTGAAAATGCCTTTATTTTACTCTCATTTTTGAGGTACAGTTTTATTGAACATAGAATTCTTAGTGAGCATTTTTTCCCTTCAGCATTTCAATATATTATTCCAATGTTTTCTGCTTCCATGTCTCTTGTAAGAAGTCAGTCATTACTCTTATCGCTGTTCCTCCATTCATGATGTGTAGAAATAATTTTCTTTGTGTTTATCCTACCTGTTTTCCACCAAATTTTGGAGGTTTCCAGCCATTACTTCTTTAAACATCTTTTCTGCAATTCCAATTACACTTCTGTTGGCTTGCTTTATATTTTCCAACAGATCTCTGAGGTCTTGTTCATTTTTCTTCCATTTTTTAATTTTATTTTGAAGATTTTTATTTAGTTATTTGACACATAGAAAGAGAGAGAGAAAGAGCAGAAGAAGGGGGAGTGGTAGGCAGAGGGAGAGGGAGAAGCACGCTCCCTGCTGAGCAAGAAGCTGTATGCTAGGCTCCATCCCAGGACCTTGGGATCGTGACCTCAGCTGAAATCAAGAGCCAGCTGCTTAAGTGATGGAGCCACCCAATGCCCCACATTTTTCTTTCAGTTTTTAAACTTTTTTTTGGATAGGAAAATTTTTGTTGCTCTTTTTTTTTTTTTTTTTAAGATTTTATTTATTTATTTGACAGACAGAGATCACAAGTAGACAGAGAGGCAGGCAGAGAGGGAGAGAGGAGGAAGCAGGCTCCCTGCTCAGCAGAGATCCGGATGCGATACGGGGCTTGATCCAAGACTCTGAGATCATGACCTGAACTGAAGGCAGAGGCTTTAACCCACTGAGCCACCCAGGTGTCACTGTTGATCTGTCTTAAAGTTCACTGTTTATTTCTTCTGCTTTTTCCAATCTGTTCTTGAGCCCACCTAATTAAATCTTTATTTTGATTGCTTTACTTTTAAACTCCAGAATTTCTATTTTTTAAAATTATTTTCTATTTCTCAGTTAACATTCTCTGCTCCATCACTAAAGCTTTATTTTACTCTAACTTTAATACACGTTTTCTTTAATTCCTTGAACATACTTAAAACCACTTATTTGAAGTCTTTGTTTGCTATATCCAAGAGCTGGGTCTGCTGAGAGTGAATTTCTACTGACAGCTTCCCCTATCCCAACCCCCTCAGTCACACTTTCCCGTCTAGAAAGTTCTGGTTGAAAACTGGATAATACAGATAATGCAATGCAGTTACTTTGGATTCTGTTTTGTTCTTCAGGATTATTGGCTTATCTGTTCAAGGAGGCAATTTTATCTTGCATCCATTCAAACTCGAATGTTTCCCCTACAGTATGCAGCAGCTGCCATCTGTAATCAGTTCTTATTTCTTTCCACAATTGCTTTTTTAGCTAGGCTTCTTGGAATTCTCCTGTGCCTACATACTTTAAGGATCAGTCAAGTGTGGGCAGGGGTAGGGCTCATCCTCTTCATGATTTTGTTGCTCTTGGGAGATTCCCCTGTAATTTTAAGCTGCTCTGCTTGCTTTGGGCTCTGTCCTCTGGAACTTCAAACATTAAGGCTTTAGCTTTCTGTTGCTTGAATAGCATACATTTCAGGAATGCAATCAATTATAAAAAGCAGCAAACTTAAATATATAATTCCATATAGCTCTATCTTTTAAGAGTAGTTTTCTTTCAGGTCACTGCCTACCTGTTCACTGAACCCCTCCCTCATCCTTAATATGCATACTCTGGCTGTCAGCCATGGATCTGGTCAGAGTTTATACTCAGAATTTAGGTTTCTCTCTCTGTTTTTTGTTGTTCTTGTTCTCTTGCTGCCAGTATTTCTTCTTTAAATTTTCAGCTGCTTCTCCAACCTTAAACTTTGATCTTGGCTATTTAAGTCCATAGAAAGCTGTTATTTTCTGAAGCCATAGCTATGGGGGTTGGCGAGAACATTCGGGCCAGAAATTCAAAAAATTTACCATTTGTATCTCTTTCAGGGTCTTTCTGTTTTTGGGTGTGTCCCAGGATTTTAAAGAATGTATCCACATTTATAACTGTTATCTATGGGAAATTTTACATAAGCCTTTAAGGAATCCATCATTAGAAATCTATAATTAACTTTGACAGATTAGGAAATAAGACAGAATATTTACACAGCTAGTAAGTACCACAGCTATAATTTTTAATAATTAGATCCACCTAAATCCAAAGCCTGACATTTTCTTGACACCTTCCTGAAATGTCCTTATTACACATAAAAAACAAGAGTTTCTTATGCCAATAAGTATTTCCACAAATAACACAAAATGTAGTATTAAATGCTTCTTTTCACCTATGTTTTACCAATTAATCAAACTTGATCTAGCCTCAATGTCTTTCAGTAATGATGTGTTCAGGAATGACCACAATGTTTTACTGATTCAGGAGAAAGTGAATGGAAGTAAAGTAATTTCCAAAATTATAATTTGGCTTCCTAATTTCATATTTTATATTTAGAGAACAATAAAATGATTTTAATTTGCTTTCCAGCAACCCTCTTTAACACCTAATCCAAAATAGTTTAATAATAAAATTCAGAGAACACTAAGTTAAAGGCTTCCAGTTGTCTTAGAAATAGGAAAATACCTTCTTTTGGATTTGTCCTTGAAGATCTTCCGTCAAGATAGTTAACTCTTTCACTTTGGCTACTGCAACTGTCAGATCTAACTTGCCTTGCCTACAATAGAAAGTAAATTAATAAACCCTCTCATAGGGCATAGAGAATTTAAAAAGCTAGAAAAGATATCTAAATTTGGTAAAATCGGCAATAACTCTTATGCACCTAAAAATGGATCTAAGGGGTAGATACCCAAAGGACTCCTTTATTGCTGATAAAATGCATGTGGAAGAGTAAAGAAGAAAAATATAGGTGAAGGGCATGGGTATAAAGTGGGAGTCATTAATACTTTATTTGGATAAATTATATTTCATAATCAAATGATTCATATTTCATGAGAAAGCACTTTATCATCTTAGTAAATTACCTAACAAAAATGGCACTGCTAAGTAGAATATAGTTATAACTTCCTGAATTTACAGAGTTAAAGAAGTAGCACTGATTGGCTTTTCTATCAAAATGAACCAAAGCTTCAGTGCTTTGATTTAAAATCTCCTTCAAGGTTAGAGAGAATTTCAAGATTGCAGTTACTATATGAATCCATAAATGAACCTACCATTTATAACACTTTGTATATTTTAAAAGGAAAAACTTGAGTAAGATATTCAAGTAGTAATGATAAAATTGAGTAAACTCTAAGAAAGCATAACAACCACACTGATTTGGTTTTCTTGTCTTCAGACAGGGATAACAATGTTTGTTCTACTTATCTCATGTGTTGCTGAACAAGTCAAAATACATACTGTATATTAAGGTGCACTATAAACTACAAACAAATGTAAGGCCACAGCATGATTAAGAAAAAAAAAAAAGATCAGTTAGAGACATAATCAGAATAGGGTGCAATATGGTAAACTCCAGAGTCAGGAACCTAGTTCTGTCACTGACTAGTAATGTGGCCTAATACAATTCACCTGACACAAAGTATCTCAGCTATTTTATGTCCAAAAACAGGGAGGTGGATTGGACAATCTGCAAAGACCAAAACCCTATAATAGTTGGTCTCCTGATTTCCAATTTTCCTAATGATTCTAATTCTAAATTGTCTTTAATTGTGTATTCCATTTCCACTTCGTGGCCCAACCATTGGTCCCATCATTACTTCCCAGGACTATTCCAGTGGTTTTCAAACTGAAGTCTTCACTGTGGGTCTCCTCCTTAATTCAATTTCTATATAACCTGCAAATTAAGGTTTTCTACTGGTAAAAATTCTTGTTTAATAACACTTTCTGGATTCCCTATTTCTTTGGGCACAAAATCAACATCTGCATGGCATGTAAGGCTAGCCATCATTTGGCCTCAAGGAGTCTCATCTCTTGCCAATTCCCTTCATGTTAATTATTTTTTCAGGTGTAACAAAGCACTAACTCACTGTTTCTTAAAACAGATCCTTGTCTACTTTTTGACATGTTTGGGCTAAACTTCTTGTTTTCTCATATATTCCTCAAAAATTTTCAAGACGTAGCTCAAAAGACTTCTCATCTCCAGTCTTCCCTAACTTCTCCTAGGCAATAGACCTTATAATGCCAGCCTGAATAATACATAATACTTTGTACATTAACACTGACTTCCTTGTGGAATTTGAGTTTATTAAAAATGTATATTCCATATTTAAGAACATATGCAATATAAGATCATTAAAGGCAAGAATCACATTTTAATAATTTTAAATACTCAGGAGATAGCACAGTACCTGGCATATATATGGCAGACATGTAAATATGTCACAAATCAATGAAAAAGCATAAAAGGAAAGGAGATAAACAGTAACAGGTACAATTTATATCTTGATATTTTACTTTAGATCCTGCATACCCAATTTGATATTTATGTATATTTATGTGTATACATGATATAGAAATATTTATAAAACTATATATAAACCATATAAAACTATATTATATACAAATATATATTACACATAATATAGAAATCATTAAAATTTTATATGTAATATACAAATTATATATAAATTATAAAAATATATTATAGATAATATATAAAATATATAAAAATAATATATCATAAAATATATAAAATATATATAAACATATATATAATATATAAAAATAATATATCATATATTATATACCTTGTTTCACAAGATAGAAATGAACTAAATACTTTTACTTCTGGCATGAAATACTAAAAAATATTCTAGGATAAAATTGTAAGGTCTGGGGTACCTGGGTGGCTCAGTGGGTTAAGCCTCTGCCTTTGGCACAGGTCATGATCTCAGGGTCCTGGGATTGAGCCCCACATTGCGCTCTCTGCTCAGCAGGGAGCCTGCTTCCCCCTCTCTCTGCCTACTTGCGATCTCTGTCAAATAAATGAATAAAATCTTAAAACAAAAATGTAAGGTCTGTCCTCTGGACCTCACTCCACCACCACAAAAGCCATGTAAATTGGGCCAATCACTTAACCTTTCTGAGTAGCTGTAAAATACAGATTAAGAACAATTTTCCTGCATAGCTCACAAAATTAACATAAAGTTCAAATAAATTAATGCATATTAAAGCACTTTTATGAACTTTATTGTAGTTGATACAAATGCAAACTATTATCATAATTTTGCCTTTTTAAAGGCAAATTGCATGATAGAGCTAGATTACAGCCGAGAAAGCTTTGGGATGCTTGAATTTTTAGCCTTAACTCTTGGCCAAAAAATGGAAAATAGTATTTATGATGTGCTGCTTAAAAAGTATGAATCTCACCTGGTAACCCCCAAACAGAATTTGTCTCCTGATGGTTTTCCCCTAGTACTAGGTAGACAACAAGGATGGACTATGTGAGTAGAGGGGAAAAAAAGACACATCTTGGTAACTGAATCTGGAGACAAAGCATGTCTTTGTTTAAAGACCCTAGGGATGCTTGTGGCTGAATGTCACCTATACCCTGTATGCCTGTTTATGCTTTTTTTTAACTGCATGAAATTAAAAAAAAAAAAAAAAAGCCTTATGTGAGTATGCTCTGCAGAAACTTGTCAGTCCTTCAAATATTCACACTTGTAAAACCTTTGAAGAAATCAACAAAAATAATACTAATTTTATTTTCTGAAGGATGTTTAATATCTATGTGTTTATACTATTTTATATGCAAATGTCTTAGATATATGTCTGCTTATGGACATAATTTTATAAAAGTCAAAAATAGTTTCCTTTTTGGAAAAACACATTTGCTAAAAAAGAAATAAGAATAACTAAATGCTAACAATTTTAATGTTAAAACTACACTTATATTTACTTTTTGCTCCAAAGGAATATTTTTTAAATGCATAATATTTCATTTTCAGGTTTGTCAATTTAAAATTTCTGGGATTTGATTAGCAGAGAGGAACACAGCTGCGAAGTAAGAGGACCCTAGGTTTATCTTGTCCCACAAACACAACTAGCTAACTATCAAATCATCCTAAATATCCCAGAAATTGACCTGAAGATTGACAGAAGAAACTCCACAACTAAAGGGAGAGAAGAGACCACATCAAAAAAGGTAAGAAGTGCAGAGATGAGGCTTAGGGGTGCTACAGAGGGGAAGGGGCTGTGGTCAAGGAGAAGGACAAGAGAAGGGGGAATTCACAGAGGAACATACAAGGAGAATATTTCCTCAAAGCCTTTGGCTTAGAAAATGATAAGGGCTGAATTTTGCAGGTTCTTGGAACCAGCTGGGCTTGAAGCACTGGAATTTTAAGTTTTGGTGGGCTTTACTGGGATAGAGCCTAGAGGGCACTGTGCTGCTCTTAGAGAGAAGACAGGCAAACAACTGGGAGCAGGCAGCATGGGAACAGTGATCTGCAGAATGTATGAGGCACACATTGGGGAGATTATTTGCTCTTCTCATAGTGCATCTCTTATAGGCAGCATTCACTGAGACACCTTTCTGAATTGGCTGGTGCCATTTCCCTCCCCCACTCCTCAACATAAATACAGAGCCACCTGAGGGAAGCAGCACAGCATGAATATTGGCTGCCTTAATTGCTTATACCAAACCCCAATCCCTTGAGCTCTGGTGGGACTGCCCTTCTTAGTCAAGCTTGCCTCTGTTTCAGTGTGGTGGGCCCCTACTCCAGTAGACCAGCACAGTCCCCTTCCCGCACCACATCTCCAGATCAGAGGGTTTTACAGGGCCTCAGTTCTGGTGGAGGTGATGTCAGGTCCATTTCATAGGCAGACCAGAGCACACCTCATTTAAACACTACATTCAGTCACGGACCGAATACTGCCCACAGGAGGCTAGGAGAGCCTCTGCAGATGACTGGCCTAAAGGACAGAGCAGCCAAAACACAAAAGCACAGCATACTCAGTACTCCCTGAAGTGCCAGATTTCTTCTTCATAAGGCCAGTACTTTCAGAAGCAGGAGACATAGCTGGCTTTTCTAACACATAGAAGAAGGCAGAGATTAGACAAAATGATAAAATGGAGGAATTTATCCCAAATGAAAGAAAAGTATACTATGGCCAGATTCTAAGGATAACAGATATAGGTAACATGTCTGATGAAGAATTTAAAGCAACAATAATAAGGATACTTAATAGGCTTGAGAAAAAGAGAAGACATCAGTGACACTTACCACAAGAACTGAAGAGTTAAAAAAGAATCCACCAGAGATGAAGAATACAATAAATGAGATTGGAAAAAGGAGTGATGCAATAAACATCAGGTTGGAAGACACAGAGAAGTGAACTAGTGATCTGGAAGACAACAAAATGGAAAATAATGAAGCTGAATAAAAGAGAGGAAGAATCCTGCAACATGAGAACAGATTTAGAGAACTCAGCCACTCCATCAAACGTAATGACATTCATATTATAAGAGTCTGAGAAGAAGAGGGAAAAGGTGGCAGAAAATTTATTTTAAGAAATAAAAGCAGAAAACTGCCCTAATTGAGGGAAGGAAACAGACATCCAGATACAGGAGACACAGAGAACTCTCATCAAAATCAACAAAAGCGGGCCAACACCAAGACATACTGCACTTAAATTTGCAAAATACTGTCATAGAGGAAAAAATCTTAAAAGCAAAAAACAAAAGAAGTCCTTTGCTTATAAGAGAAATGCTATAAGGCTGGCTGGAGATCTCTCAACAGAAACTTGGCAAACCATAAGGGAGTGGCATGATACATAGTCAAAGGGCTGAATGGGCAGTATCTGCAACCAAGAATACTCTATCCAGCAAGGTTACCATTCAGAATAGAAGGAGAGATAGATTTTCCCAGTCAAATAAAAACTAAAGGAATTCATGACCAATAAACCAGCCCAGCAAAAATTATCAAAGGGGACTCTTCGGACTGCAAAGGAGAGACCAAAAGTGACAAAGCCAAGAAAGGATCAGAGGAAATCACCAGAATGGTGACAAAACAAGTGATATAAAATCACAATAAATACGTATCTTTCAATAATCACTTAGAAAGGACTAAATGCTCCAATCAAAAGACAGAGGATGGCAAATGGATAAAAAAACAATACCCATCTACATGTCGCCCACAAGAGACTCATTTTAGACGTAAAGATACCTGCAGTTTGAAAATGAGGGGACAGAAAACCAATTATCATGCAAATGGATGTCAAAAGAAAGCTAGAATAGCAATACTTATATCGGATAAACTAGCCTTTAAAACAAACGTAAGGGAGCTAATTGATAGTAACACAATAATAGTAGTGGACTTTAATACCCCACTTACTTTAATGGATAGATCATCTAAACAGAAAATAAATAATGGCTTTGAATGACACAATGGATCAGATGGACTTAACAGATATTCAGAAAATTCCATCCTAAAAGAGCAGAATACACCCTCTTCTCAAGTGCACATGGAATAATCTCTCCCCAGTAGATCACATATTAGGTCACAAAACAGGTCTGAACAAATACTTGACTGAAATATTTGAAAATTATTTGAAGAACTGAAATAATACCACGTAACTTTTCTGACCACAACACTATGAAATGAGAAAGCAAACACAAGAAAAAATCTGGAAGGACCACATACATGGAAATTAAACAACATGCTAGTAAACAATGAATGTGCCAACCAGAAAATCACAGGAAAAATAAAAAAAAATACATGGAAACAAATGAAAATGGAAATGCAATGGTCCAAAACTTTGGGATGAACTAAATGCAGTCCTAAGAGGGAAGTATGTAGCAGTACAGGCCTACCTCAAGAAACAAGAAAAATCTCAAATAAACAACCTAATCTTGTATCTAAAGGAGGTAGAAAAAGAACAAATGAAGCCTAAAGTCAGCAGAAGAAAGTAATTAAGATTAAAGCAGAAATACGTGACATAGAAACTGAAAAAACTATAAAATAGATCAACAAACCCAGGAGCTGGATCTTTGAAAAAAATGAATAAATTGATGAACTTCTAGCCAGACTTACCAAAAGAAAAGAGAACCCAAATAAATGAAATCACAAACGAGAGAGGAGAGTTAACTACCAACACCACAGAAATCCAAACAATTGTAAAAGAATATTATAAAAAGGTATATGCCAACAAATTGGACAATGGATTAATTCCTAGAAACATACAAACTACCAAAAAATGAAACAGGAAGAAATAGAAAACTTGAGCAGATTGATAACCAGAAAGGTAATTCAATTAGTAATCAAAACTCCAACAAATAAAAGCCCAGGACCAGATAGCTTCACAGGGTAATTCTACCAAACATTTAAAGAAGAATTAATACTTCCGAAATTGTTCCAAGAAATAGAAAAGGAAGGAAACCTTCCAAACTCATTCTATGAGGCCAGCATTATCCTGCTACCAAACCCAGAAAAAGACTCCACTGAAAGAAAGAACTATAGGCCAATATCCCTGATGAACATGGATGCAAGAATTCTCAGTAAAATACTAGCAAACTGAATCTGACAATACATTTAAAAAAATCATTCATCATGATCAAGTGGGATTTACTCCTGTATGGCAAGAATTGTTCAATATTTGCAGTATCAATCAATGTTATATATCACATCAACAAGATAAAGGATAAGAGCCACATGATCCTTTCGATAGATTCAGAAAAAAACATTTGGCAATGGACAATATCCATTCATGATAAAAACTCTCAACAAAATAGGTTTAGAGAGAAAATAGCTCTACATAATAAAGGCCATCTATGAAAAACCCAAAGCTATTACAATCCTCAATGGGGAAAAACTAAGAGCTTTTCCTCAATGGTTAGGAACAAGACAGAAATCAAAATGTCTTAATTATCAATTTGTAATTTTTTAGATTAAACATCAAATATAGTGTGAGTCTATTTTAAGGAAAATTTTTATAAATTTCTTTTGTAGCCTCCTATCAACAGAGTTCTAGAAATGTTTATAATTCTTTCATATAAGGAAAAATGTTAAGGTTCTGAAAGAAATAAAACCCAGTTTTTACTGATTTGATACATATTCTAAGTTTTTATTTTTTTGTTTCAAGTTTTTTATTTAAAATCAGTTAATATATAGTATAATATTACTTTCAGTAAGTAGTAGAATTTAGTGATTTATCACTTATTCATCATACCCAGTGGTCATCACAAATGCCCACCTCCTCTCTAACAATTCTTAGTTTGTTCTCTATGATTAAGAATCTGTTTTATCTGCTTTTTCTCTTTTTTTTTCTTCCCTATGTTCATCTGTTTTGTTTTTTAAACTCCACATGAGTGAAATCATATGGTATTTTTCTTTGACTTATTTCACCTAGCATAATACATTCTAGTTCCATTCACATCATTGCAAATGAAAAGAGTTTCATTCTTTTTCTGAATGGCTGAATAATAGTCTAGTCTCTGTGTGAGTGTGTGTGTGTGTGTAGGTGTGTGTGTGTGTGTGTGTGTGTGTGTATAACACAACTTACCTATTCATTAGTTGATGGACTCTTTGGGCTCTTTCTATAATTCAGCTACTGCTGAATATTCTAAATATATATATTTTTTATTTTAAACATTTTATTTATTTATTTGATAGAGAGTAAGCACAGAGGAGAGGGAGAAGGAGACTCCCCACTGAGCAGAGAACTTGATGCAGGGCTTGATCCCAGGACCCCGAGATCATGACCTGAGCTGAAGGCAAAAGCTTAACTGAGTCTATCCAGGCACCCCAAATATTCTAAATTTTTAAATGTAAAAGAAAAATGCACACATCAAGTACTTTAGTAAGTACTTCTGAAATTATCTAGTATAAATAAACCAATCATTTATGCTTAAAAACTTCCAAAAATCCCCAAACATAATTTTAGACAAAGTTCTGAATTTTTAAGATCACTGCTGTTTTTAGGAAACTGAA
Source organism: Mustela erminea (assembly GCF_009829155.1). NCBI lineage: Eukaryota > Metazoa > Chordata > Mammalia > Carnivora > Mustelidae > Mustela > Mustela erminea. Next base: position 84,107,037 of record NC_045615.1, read on the forward strand.
ATAATAATAATAAGTTCTTGCATTTTATTTTTTATTTATTATTTATTTATTTTTGGAAAAGTATTATCTTAATTTTCTCTCCTTTCAATCTTTGTAGTGTAATGATTAAACCTATTCAAAAGACAGAAGCTTGCTGAGAAACTCTAAAAACAATGGATAATAATTCATGTACTGAGCTATTAAAATTTTAAGAGGTTCCACAGTCTAAACATAGTTCATTTGTATAAAATTTTTATCTAATTTAGTTCAAAATTATATATACTTTAGTTCAAAATGCTGAATTCTATATTAGAATATAATTTTCTATCATACTGGTAGTTCTCTATATTTTCTGTATATGAGAGTGAGCTTTTTGCAACCATATGTGCATAGTCTCTGAGTCTTATTTCAGAATACTGGGGGGAGGGGAAGGAAGGGTAGTACCTGGCATCTCTCTTTTTCAGAATCACTATAGGTGATTCTACAGCTACTGTCTTAGATTTTACACAATAACTCATAATCAAATGTTTATCTTTGCAAAAATATTGTAAACAATGATTACAAATATAGAGTGTTACAACTTTAAATACCACTGATAATCTGGAGAACACATTAATTTTCTGTTATTATATAAGCTTATGCAATGGACGTGTTCAAAAGTTTTTACCACACACCTGTCATGTATCATACACAAAAGATGTTTTGCTAGGTAGTACAGAGCACGCAAAGATAGGTGAGATACAGTAATCTTTATTTTATTTTATTTTAAATTTTATTTATTTTTTGAAAGAGAGAGAGACAGCGAGAGAGGGAGCACAAGCAGGGGGAGTGGGAGAGGGAGAAGCAGGCTTCCCGCCAAGCAGGGAGCCTGATGCATGGCTGGATCCCAGGACTCTGGGATCATGACCTGCACCCAAGGCAGCCACTTAAGGACTGAACCACCCAGGCACCCTATAGTTATCTTTAGAAGGGCCATAAAGCACACTTCTTCAGGCACTACCCAAGATAAAAAGAAAGTATTGTGATTCAGAATAGGTAGTATATTTGCATTTAGCTCAGAGAATATTGAAGCAGGAGGTATTTAAAATGAGAATTGGCTGAGAAATGGTGAATTTCACAAGCAGAGAAAAAGAGAAGCTTCAGGAAGGAACAAGTACTAGCATGAAGGTTGGAAAGTGAAGGACTTGCTTAGAGAAGATGGGAAATAAGACTGGAAAGGTGATGAGAGGTTACAATGTGGGTCAATTAACAAGTTAAGTGATCTGTATTACTTTAAATGCAAGGACTTGCTCAAAAAATGGAATCAGAGCTGTACTTTTAGAATTTAAATCTGGCATTTGTATGTCAAAAACTAATGATGTACTACATGCTGGCTAACTGAATATAATATAAATAAATAAAGTAAATAAATCTGGCATTTATGAAAAAGGTTGGACTAGAATGATTGTTCTGTCTCCTCCTTTAACTAATAGATCATAATAAATGAACTAGAGGCAGGAAAGATCTAGAGTGATGACGACAATAAGTAAGCAGTTCCACTGGGTAAGATGGCATAGATTTTACCAGGATAGAATCTAAGAGATTCCATCCATTCATTCTTTGAACAAATATTTATTGAATGCTTGTAACGTGCCAGACACTGTGAATACAGTCAGGACACGTTTAGCTTCAAGTATTGATGACTCATTCAGTTTTCTTTTTTAAACTGTATTTCTGGAGCCCTAGATTTATTTCATTAAGCACGTAATGTAAACTGTACTAAGTACTATTGTCAGCACTGGTGATGCAGTAGTAAGCAAGGGAGACAAAGCCCTTGTCCTCATTACGTTTACACTGTAGTAGAGGGAGAAAGACAATATATATGTAAAAAAATAAATGAAGTAATTTCAGAGTGTGATAATGCTATGAAGCACAAGGTATAGAACAAAGAAAGAAAGACATGGATCATCAGGAAGAGCCTGCCTTAGCAAGGATATTTGAGCTAAGGTCTAAAGGACAATGGGGTAAACTTAGGGAAATCTAGGGAAAGTTGTAAGGCAGAGAGAATTAACAATAAATGCAAATAGTAAAAGAAAGGTACTTCGAGAAATTACAATTAGCTAGGATGTATTACAGAAAAAAAAGTAGAAATTAGAGAGGAAGGCAGAGAGGTCCTATCATATAAGTACCTTTGGACACAGTAAGAAATTTGCGATTTGTTCCAATTGCAATGAAAATCCACTGAGTGTTAAAACAGGTGAGTGATGTGATTTGTTTTATGTTTTGAGGAGACTACTTGGGCTGGTGTATAGTGAATGATTTACAGTGGATATCAGAATGAAAGCAGAGAGATCAGATAGAAGACATAAAAGCAAGAGATAGTGATGGCTTGGGATAGAGGCATCTATTGGATGCCTAATGACTGGATTTGTGATTATCCGGAAATAGAGCCAAAAAGATTTGAATGGGGGGGTGTGGTAAAGCAAAAGAGAAGTATCAAGCAAAATTCCTAGGTTTGATGACAGTATTAATTACAAGATAGGGAAGATATGCACTCCTTACCTCAATCATAGCAGTTCTACTTATATCATTTTTATATATTGGGATTATGTGTATAAGATTTTTGAAAGGGTTCTGCTGCTAAAAAAAAAAAAAAGTTTGAAAATCTTTGCTCTACCAATTCAAGTACTGAGCTCCACAAAGTGATCACTGCCAGAGGCAAATATCGGGGAAACAGTATTACTGAGATTAAATTTTAAGTTGGGTAGGATAAATGTGATCATATAATATGCTAGAAATTTAAGAAATGTTTACTTTCAGTTGGTAGACTAAAGAAGCAGAAAAATCATCAAAAAGAATGGAAATTTTGTTTTCAGGCAAACAAGGTAAAAGTAACTTGTGGAAAAGATTAGAGAGGTGGGACTAAATCTAAGTTGAAAGAAATTCCAATGAGTGACTACAGTACATACAGATTCTTCTTCTAAGCAATTTCAAAAAGGGGAAAGAAAATACAGTAATCTGAAGAAAATCAGGTGACATCTGGATCACATCACATCAGGTGATATACTGGAGGTCTTGGGAGAACCCCACAAAAGAGAGACTAAGAGGGACTACTTTATATATGTCTTACAAAAGCCTACTTACATAGGTTGGATATCAAAGTAGAATGGAGGAGAGCATAGATAGTAAAAGTACAGTACATTGCAAAACTGCAGAGAAGCTCATTTTATTTCTATTTCAAAGATGAGGAAACTGGAGCTCAATCAGTTAAGCATCCTGCCCAAGTCAATAGAAAATAAAAAATAAGAATACAAATATAGAGCTGTTTGACTTCAAAGCCTATGCTCTTTAAACTTCACACCACTCAGAAGAACATACTTAGTTTAGGTGTGCAAATGTGGAGTATTAGCAAAATATAAAATACCAGTAAGATACATAATTTGAAGTAAAACAGTAATCCCCTATTAGAGGTAAAAGTTCCAAACAATTAAGTTATGAATTTATTTCTACTCTTGACCAGTATATTCTAGAAGTAAGTCTAATATTCTTTATGCCCTCTAAAGAAGGAAAGGAAAAGAAAAACATTTTTGAGAAGGGGGTGACTGTAAGTAACCCCTACCTTTTTTTAAAAGGGGTTGCGGCATGGGCAGAAGGAGAAAACAGGCTTAAGGACGTATTACACCCAGAGCAGAGCCCAACTTGGGTCTTGACCTCACAACTTTGAGATCATGACCTGAGCCAAAACTGAGATGGATGGTTAACTGACTGAGTCACCCAGGTGCCACTGTAAGTAACTTGTCCTCATAAAGTTTACACTGAAGTAGTAAATAACATTGAAATGAAACAGTATGATGGGATAGGAAAATGCCAACAAAGCCCTTTTCTTATCTTAATACATGTTTTCTATGCTCAGAAAACTAGCTGCCAACACATAAGCAACTGTGGCAATTCTTATGACAAGCACACCTGCACAGGGCCATCTCTCATGAGGGATAGTTTCCAAAAAACACTATGAATCAAAAGTGGTGATCCATGAATTCCAGATCTCCAGAGCATTTTTATAATAGAAGACACAATATTATTCAAATTTGGACATGAAACATCTGAGAAAAATCTTTTATCTCAGCTAAAATAAAACTATTACATGGCAAAGGTATATACGTATATTTCTAAAATATATAAAAAATTATTGGCACATTTTTGAAGAAAAAAGTATGCATCCATAAAAAAATTAACGAACACAATGAATATACATAGTGATTTATGTAACTTAAACTTTGTTGCACTAAGCATAATAAGATTATACCAAAAATTACATTCCTATCACATCAGCTCTTACACTCTTCAATAAAACTGTTGTTATAAAGCATTTTATGATCACATTTTAAAAATTTCCTGGATTTTATGTCATATTTAAATAGAACACTAAACATAAAAAATACACAAATGTGTCTATCATGCATTTAAACCTAGAGATGATTAGTAATAAAGACAGATTTAAAAGTCAATATAAGTTAAAGCCTGGATCCATAATGGGAAATATTGAAAAATTTCTTAGTTTATCCACAAGGCTACTATTAGTTATATTAGAAATTATTTTTTTCAGGTGTGCATTAGGAAAACTACTAAGCGGACATATGTTTCTCCACAACTGAAGAATTTAACATATAATTTTCTAAATAATTACAGTCCAAGGAAAGAGTTGTGCCCCAAAAGACTAAGGGTGAAGTACACCAATGAAAAACCCACATAAATTTAGTTATGCCCCTCCAATGAGAAGCAATTTAACTATTTAACTGACTTAATGACTCAAAAAATGTTTTTTGAGCACTTGTCACTTGTCACATGTCTAGCACTGTGTTAGATGATGGCAAGATAAAAATGGCTAAATAAGGAACTTATAAACTAGCAAAGATCAATTTGTAAAGAATTATATACACTAAAGTGTTAAAAATGCTCTGACAGATGTATGAGCAGTCTACAGCTGAAGCACAAAGGTAGGCATGCTTGGTTCCTATGCAAGGAAGAAGAAACCATAAAGATTTAGAAAAAGATTTCTAGAAAATGTGACACTTGAGCTGAACCTTGAAAGTTGAGACATTTATCAGCAAAGGGCACTTTAGGCAGACTGACAATGTGAACAAAAGTAGGGAATTATGAAATAGCATGACTTGTTTGGGAAACCAAAAGTAGTTCAGGAAATTAAAGTGAGGACTGACAAAATACAGAGTTAAGTTCCCAAGGGTCAAGTCACATAAGGCTTTAATGTCATTTAGAGTAATCTGAATTAAATCCTACAGGCATTTAGTAGCCATCAAAGAAGACAGACATGATTTGACTTTATTTTAGAAAGATAATTTTGAGGACTATGAAAAAAGAAAGTGGGGAGGGCTAAGTTAATTTGGAGGTTACTACAGCATTGATGGACTGAGCAAAATAGTAACAATATAGTGATAAAAAAGTGGAGGACCTGAGAGACATTTAAAGGGTAGAGCTGGAAAAGCAAAGGATTTTGGATGCTTCCTGGTTTTCTGAAGCAGGAACTGGATGGTGGTAAGAAGCTCAGTTTAGTATCTTTGACCTATGTGAGTGAAAATAACAAAAAGAACCTCAAGCTAGAAAAACTGAATGGGATCTCATCTTTGGAAATTGTTGAATCCACAAAAGATGTGTGAAATGAGTCCGATTACAACAATTTTGAGGCTATATCATACAGAAACTTATTAAGGACTGTTTCTACACTGAGCACACATGTATATGTTTAAGTTTTCAATAAATATAAAATGAGGTGATTGACAAGTTACAGATTCTTTATATGAAGATAATATCTGTACCTGCTAATGAGATCATTCCTTAGTGGCTAAAATTTTTTAAAATAAATATTCTGACGATGCCAATCTGATGAAAGGTTAATAAGGATCTCTATGCAAGTGCTTTAGTCAGTCTTTACAGTTATGCCTTTTACAAGTTATTCTTGAGGGGTGACTGGGTGGCTCACTTGGTTAAACAGCTGGCCCTTGATTTCAGGTCAGGTCACGATCTCAGGGTCCTGGGATAGAGCCCAGCATCAGGCTCCACACTCAGTGGAAAGTCTGCTTCTCTCTTTCTCCTGCTCTGCTCTCTCTGCTCTTATCCTGCTCATGGCCTACTCGGTTGACCCTCTGATTCCTGCTTAGAATCTTGCTCAGGTAATGATCTCAGGATTGTGAGGTTGAGCAGCACATTGGGCTCTGCCCTCAGTGCAGAGTCAGCTTGAGATTTTTTCCACCTCCCTCTCGCCCCTGCACTTCCCGCAGCTCATGCTCACTTGCTCTCTAAAATTAAAAAAAAAAAAAAGGCAGATATACAATGTGATCACATGATTTGAAAAATAATCATTTCCATAAGTTAGCTAAATATGCATTATAAACAAAATATATGACCAAAAAAAAGGACTGAAAGAGAAATAGCATAAAATCTCATCTTAAAGTGAATAAATGCTGAGTATATCCACAAGAAAAGAGTAAAAATCTGGTGTGATGAATTGAGAGAAGTCTCAGAGAAGGCAGATTTTAACCAGATTTTGAAAGTTGTAAGTTTTCTGAGAAACGAAATAATGATCAAAGGCCAAAGGAAGAAACCAACATTTTTCCATGAGAAACAGTAAAATGACTACTTTGAGCAGTTTGTACATAACTGGAAGGTTGGGGGTGGGGGCTGGTGAATGAAGGTTCTTAGAAACTAGGTTAGAGAGTTTTATCTATGACAGAGCCTCACCAGACACTACTGAGAAGGAAATGATAAAAGCTTCCATTTTAAGTTCCTATGATTCTATTTTTTTTTTTTTGCACTATAAAATCAGATAGCAAATGAAACTAATTGTTTTCAGTATAAGTAGAAACTTAAACAAATCTAGCATTTAAAGAGTTTTCAATTTATTTAGTCTTGGCATAGTTTTAGGGGCATCTCAAAAACCCAAGTTCTGGTAATGTCAATATGCCCCATCATTCAGAATCTGTCAAGCTTGAAAGCAACACCCTCTACTCTAAAAGAAGCATCTGCTTATCCTTATGTTTCCAAATCTGTGGCAGGAAAAGCAAGCATAGTTTTATGTATACAACCATGAACTGCTTAATGCTAAGCTACGGAATATTGTCAGTAAATATTATGGCAAAATTGCTCACGGACAATTAAACACTTAAAAACTTTTAGGCTTTAGAAAATCACAACTACCTTTACTGATTATCTAATCTTAATTTAAAATCTTTAGGCGCAAATGTCCAAAAACCAAATGAAACTTCCATGCAGATGTCAAAAGTCAATGTAAGCACTCATGATCCTTTAATAATTAACTCTCATTCTGGACTTTCTTACTTCTGTGAATACTGTCAGAAAGTCAGGTTTAGAAACTCACCAGATTAGCAATTATAAGATCAGAATTCCAATTCCATGAATTTGTTGTGCAACCCTAGATAAGACAATTCCTGAACCTTTGGTTCAGTTTTGTTTCTTCCATAAAACTGGAAGTTAAACTAAGATGATCATTAAGATAGCTTTAGCAATAAAATTCTGAAATTGTTCCCCTGTTCTTTAGTCCTATATTACCAAGTTCCACCCATTTTTCCTATATGGAATCTTTTACATGCATTTTAAGCTTCTATTATCATATGACCGCAAGTCTTTATGAATCAATTTCCTTATTCATCTTCCTTCCAGAATCTCCATACCCTGGTTCATCCTATGTACACTGTAAGTCACATTCTTTTTTCTTCTACTCTTTCTTAACATTGAGCGTAGAGTGGAGCTAATCACACTACTCTTTCCATGACCCATTTCACTATTAGCTGTGAAAAACAGCTCTCATTTGTTTCTTTTATTTTTCTGTTGATTCCCAATCCCTCTCTCATTCCTCACTTCGTAGGTTCACATGAAAATGCAATATATTCTTGGACATACACATATACTGGTAAAATGTATATTGTTATTTGCATGCATATAAAAAATATTTTATTTATTTGACAAAGAGAGAAAGAGCATAAACAAGGGGGACAGCAGAGGGAGAGGGAGAAGCAGGCTCCCTGCTGGGCAGGGAGCCCAATTTGGGCTCAATCCCAGGAGACACTTAACCGACTCAGCCACCCAGGTGCCCCTACATGCATGTGTTTTTATGTTATAGATCAATATCCCTTTTTATTTTAATAAAGCCTTATTTTTTAGATCTGTGTTGCCAAAACTATACCTTTACATGTAAATATATGTTTCTAAATGATGCACAGTATTCCACAGGATGCAAACACTACATTTTACCTATCCATTTCCTCAGTGACACACACTTAGGCTGCTTCCAATGCCCCACTTCTACGAATACAGACAATCATTAACTTGAAGTTAGGGTAGATCAGTCCTAGTAATTTTTAAATTTTATTCTTTTATAATATATATACACATACAACATATATACATTTTATTTTACTGTATACCCTGATATGTATATAACTAAAAAGTATATATCCATAATCAATATACATTACTGTTTAAAGATTTAAAATATATAAACTATATCATCCTGTACTATAATTTCCTTTTGTACCTTGTTATTACACTCCACACATTTCTGATACTGATAATTGGTATCATAATTATCAAATTATTTCAGTACCAGTATTTAGAAATAGTATCACATTATTTTAACTTGCATTTTCTTGATTGCTATGACTTTTGAAATGTTCATATACTTTGCCCAATTCTTGGACTTTTACTTATTATTACTGATGCCTAGTTAATGTATCTCAACACTAATGTACTATTAATTATATGCATTGCAAATGTCTTCTCACAGACTAAGAGTTGCTTTTTCATTTGACATATTGATTTTTTATATTTTTATTTTTTATTTATTTTTATTTTTTATAAACATATGATGTATTTTTATCCCCAGGGGTACAGGTCTGTGGATCGTCAGGTTTACACACTTCACAGCACTCACCATAGCACATACCCTCCCCAATGTCCATAACCCCACCCCCCTTCTCTCAACCCCCCTCCCCGCAGCAACCCTCAGTTTGTTTTGTGAGATTAAGAGTCACTTATGGTTTGTCTCCCTCCTAATCCCATCTTGTTTCATTATTCTTCTCCTACCCACTTAAGCCCCCATGTTGCATCACCACTTCTTCATATCAGGGAGATCATACTGATTTTTTAATAGAAGTTTTACATTTAACATATTTAAATATATCAATCTTTCCTTTTTGGCCTGGATTTAAATTTTGATTAAAAAACACTTCCCTAGGGTACCTGGGTGGCTCAGTGGGTTAAGCTGCTGCCTTCGGCTCAGGTCATGATCTCAGGGTCCTGGGATCGAGTCCCGCATCAGGCTCTCTGCTCAGCAGAGAGCCTGCTTCCTCCTCTCTCTCTCTCTCTGCCTGCCTCTCTGCCTACTTGTGATCTTTCTCTGTCAAATAAATAAAATCTTTAAAAAAAAAAACCAAAAAACACTTCCTAGGGGCACGTGCACCCGAATGTTTATAGCAGCAATGCCCATAATAGTCAAACTATGGAAAGAACCTAGATGTCCATCAACAGATGAATGGATAAAGAAGATGTGGTATATATATACAATGGAATACTATGCAGCCATCAAAAGAAATGAAATCTTGCCTTTTACAACAAGTTTGATGGAGCTAGAGGGTATTATGCTTAGCAAAATAAGTCAATCAGAGAAAGACAATTATCATATGATCTCCCTGATAAGAAGTTGTTGAGATGCAACATGGGGGGGGTAGGAAAGGAATAAATGAAACAAGATGGGATTGAGAGGGAGACAAACAATAAGAGACTCTTAATTTCACAAAACAAACTGAGGGGGTAGGGAGAGGGTGGTTGGGTTATGGACATTGGGGAAGGTATGTGCGATGGTGAGTGCTGTTAAGTGTGTAAACCTGGCGATTCACAGACCTGTACCCCTGGGGCTAATAATACATTATATACTAATAGAAAAATTAAAAATTAAAAAAAAAAACCACTTCCCTAGCAAAATGTTCAAGAGAGATTGTTCGTTTTTTTTTTTTAAAGTCTTGCTTTTTATATTTAGATACTTAATCCATAAAACCATATAAATACTTAAATGTGAAAAGCAAAACCTTACAGACTTTTTTTTCATGGATAGCAACCAGTCCCCATATGATTGTTTTCCTACTGATTTACAATCCCCCCTCTGTCATATACTAAATTTCTATTTACTCTTTATTCTGTTCTATTTTGTCAAACTCATGCTCTTACAAATAACACTGCTTTTTATTCTTCTACAGAATGGCCTTGGCAAATGGCACTTCCCTATTTAATGATGTTAGGATTAGATTGCCAAGTTTCTCTCAGACACATATACACACAAAATATAGGGGTTTTAACACAATTTACATTGAGATTAATTTTAAAGATCTGGGAAGATTTATTCTCATTAGGGAATTTAATATTCCTATTCAAAAAAGTTGGCCATTCAACAACATGGAGCACCAACCCCCCCATGTAGTCAACAATCCACATATAACTTTTGACACCCCCATAACTTAACTACTAAGAGCCTACTGTTTACCAGAAGCTTTAGTGATAACATTTACAGTTGATTAACCCATATTTTTTGTTATACATATTATATACTGTATTCTTAAAGTAAGTTAGGGAAAAAATATTAAAATTCTAAGGAAGAAAAAAATGCTTTTACAATGGACCCATGAAGTTCAAACCGGTGCTATTCATGAGTCAAGTGTACTTATCTATCCCGGTCTCATGGCCTTTAACACTATTCTTATGTTGATCATCAAACATCTCATATCTTAAGTCCAGATCTCTACTGATCTGCTTGCTAATAGTTATCAGCATTAGGATTTCCAGTAGTTACTGCAAACTCAATATGGCCCAACTTCTCCATCCCCATCAAATCTGGCCAACTATACATAGAGTTCTGCCTTCATTCTTCAGTTGCTTATGGAAAAAAAACCCCAAAAACAAAAACAACACAGGTCACCCTTGATGACTCAATCTCTCTGGTTCCTCCACCCAATCGGTAAATCCTCTTAAATCTATCATATAAAACATTAAAAAAAGATATCCAGAAAGTGGCCACATCTTAACCATCTCCCACTGTCACCACCACAGTCCTATTCAACATGATTTTTTGCCTGGATTACTGTGATAGCTTTCTCACTGGTCTCCTTGCTTCCATTTTTCTCTCATTACAGTCTGTTTACAATATGGCAGTCAGAATGATCAATCAAATAAAATATAAGTCAGATCACGTCAATCTTCTATTAAGATCCATTCCTAAAAAAGAAACAAAAAAACCATTCCTATTTCACCCACAGCAAAAAACCAAAGTCCTCACGATAGCCTATAAGGCCCCATACGACCTTGTCTTCCACGTTCCATAACATTTCTGACTTCATCTCTTACTGCTCTCATATATTCTGTTTCAGTCTACTCTATATACTAGGTAAGAGAAAGTATAAAAAATTGCTCCAAATTCTTCCCACTCTACATCCACATCTTTGTAACATGATGCTGAAAATATTCCCATCAAGAGGGTTATCTATTTCCCTATAATTTGAGTTGACCTGGTGACTTTCTTTGCCATAAGTAATTAGCAAATATGACTCAAGAGAGGCTTGAAATGTATTTGTACACTGAGATCTGCTCTCTTACTATCTTTGGGAATCCTGCCATGACCAAGTGAAGAAGTATGACTTTCCTTTTTGTCCTGGTAAAGAAACTGCTGATTGCCAGAGATGTTTATCACCCACTGCCAACTATTGCATTATAACTGGACCAACCATCTGACTAGAGACACATGGGCAAATCTAGCAGATATAGCCCAGTAAGCCCAGACCAGAATACTGCTCTATTGTCCCTCATATCATAAGCTAAATGGGTTATTGTTTGAGTCACAAAATATTGGAATGGTTTGCTACTCAGCAATAGATCACAACCAACTTCCTTGCTGTTCCCTCGGTATGTTTCCAACTATGCAATGGCAAGTTCTATACTTTGAACACTCTTTCCCTCAATTGTATGGAAAAGTTCACATTCTTCAAGTCTTTGTTCGAATCTCAACTGCTCAGTTATATTTATTCTGAATACTTTAATTTAAAATTGAAAGCCAACCACTACACCCCACCCCTGCCATAGAAGTATCCTTTTAAAATTTTTTAATTTTTTTAATTTTTTAAATTAATTTTTAAAATTTCTTTTCAGCTTAACAGTATTCATTGTTTTTACACCACACCCAGTGCTCCATGCAATACATGCGCTCACTAATACCCACCACCTTGTTCCCTCAACCTCCCACCCCCGCCCATTCAAGACCCTCAGGTTGTTTTTCAGAGTCCATAGTCTCTCACTGTTCACCTCCCCTTCCAATTTCCCTCAGCTCCCTTCTCCTTTCCATCTCCCCATGTCCTCCATGCTATTTGTTATGCTCCCCAAATAAGTGAAACCATATGATACTTGATTCTCTCTGCTTGACTTATTTCACTCAGCATAATCTCTTCCAATCCCGTCCATGTTGCTACAAAAGTTGGGTATTCACCCTTTCTGATGGATGCACAATACTCCATAGTGCATATGGACCACATCTTCCTTATCCATTCATCCGTTGAAGGGCATCTTGGTTCTTTCCACAGTTTGGCCACCATGGCCATTGATGCTATAAGCATTGGGGTACAGATGGCCCTTCTTTTCACTACATCTGTATCTTTGGGGTAAATACCTAGCAGTGCAATTGCAGGGTCATAGGGAAGCTCTGTTTTTAATTTCTTGAGGAATCTCCACACTGTTTTCCAAAGTGGCTGTACCAACCTGTACTCCCACCAACAGTGCAAGAGGGTTCCCCTTTCTCCACATCCTCTCCAACACATGTTGTTTCCTGTCTTGCTAATTTTGGCCATTCTAACTGGTGTAAGGTAGTATCTCAATGTGGTTTTAATTTGAATCTCCCTGATGGCTAGTGATGATGAACCCAAAAGACTCTACCCCCAAACTACTAGAACTCATACAGCAATTCAGTTACATGGCAGGATACAAAGTCAATGTATAGAAATCAGTGGCTTTCTTATACACTAACAATGAAAATACAGAAAGGGAAATTAGAGAATTGATTCCGTTTACAATAGCACCAAGAACCAAAAGATACCTGGGAATAAACCTAACCAAAGAGGTAAAGGATCTATACTCGAGGAACTCCAGAACACTCATGAAAGAAATTGAAGAAGACACAAATAGATGGAAGACCATTCTATGCTCTTGCATCGGAAGAATAAACATTGTTAAAATGTCTATACTGCCTAGAGCAATCTATACTTTTAATGCCATTCCAATCAAAATTTCACTGGTATTTTTCAAAGAGCTGGAGCAAATAATCTTAAAATTTGTATGGAATCAGAAGAGACCCCGAATTGCTAAGGAAATGTTGAAAAACAAAAATAAAACTAGGGGCATCACATTACCTGATTTCAAGCTTTACTACAAAGCTGTGATCACCAAGACAGCATGGTACTGACATAAAAACAGAAACAAAGATCAGTGGAACAGAACAGAGAGCTCAGATATGGACCCTCAACTCTATGATCAAATAATCTTCGACAAAACAGGAAAAAAATATACACTGGAAAAAAGACAGTCTCTTCAATAAATGGTGCTGGGAAAACTGGACAGCTATATGTAGAAGAATGAAACTCAACCATTCTCTTACACCGTACACAAAGATAAACTCAAAAGGGATAAAAGACCTCAATGTGAGACAGGAATCCATCAGAATCCTAGAGGAGAACATAGGCAGTAATCTCTTTGATATCAGCCACAGCAACTTCTTTCAAGATATGTCTCCAAAGGCAAAGGAAAACAAAAGCGAAGATGAACTTTTGGGACTTCATCAAAATCAAAAGCTTCTGCACAGCAAAGGAAACTGTCAACAAAACAAAGAGGCAACCCATGGAATGGGAGAAGATATTTGCAAATGACAGTACAGACAAAAGGTTGATATCCAGGATCTATAAAGAACTCCTCAAACTCAACACACACAAAACAGATAATCATATCAAAAAATGGGCAGAAGATATGGACAGACACTTTTCCAATGAAGACATACAAATGGCTATCAGAAACATGAAAAATGTTTGTTTATTTTTGAGATAGAGTGGAGTTGCAGGCGTTGTGAAAAATGATATATGAAAAAAAAAGTATATGTATTTACATTTAACATAAATCATATGCAAATAATAAAAATCCAATAAAATTTTCGGACACCAAGGCTTAGGTGAGCTTCCTGGTTTGTGAACATGAGATACACCAGGAGGGTGATGATCCCTGGTTCCATGGAGAGAGGACATGAAAGTTCAAATTTTGAGACCTTCCTAGACCTCACCTCATGGGTTTCTTCTTTTGGCTGGTTCTGATCCGTGACCTTTATAATAAAACTAATCATAGGTTCCCTGAGCCATTCTAAAGAATTACTAAGCCTGGTAGGTTATTTGGAACACAGTATAGCCAATTGGTCAGACGTGTGGGTGGCCTGAGGATCCCTGAATTTGTGTCTTAGTGAGCATAGTCTTGTTGGGAATTATGCTATTAACTTGTGGAGGCTGGACTAACTATGGTTAGTGCCAGAATTGTACTGCAACTTGTTATACTTTTATACTATCTAGAGTCTTCTATAATGGACTTACATTACTTTTATAATTTTAAAAAAACCACTTCCATCTTGAAAACATGAACAAAATCTTGCAATTAATAAACCATTACTATTTTAAACTGTAAACTAATAACATTTAAAGAAACAAGGAAGCCCAAATAAGAGCTCACAGCTAGAAATGTCTAGGGCAAAAGAAAGTAAATTTATTTAAATTAAATTAAGAAGTTGATTAAGGCAATAAAAATATAAAAAGTGGTACATAAAATTTTATAAAATAAATTATTAAAAAAGCAAAATATTTTGTGGGGCAAAATACATGATGGTATAAAAATAAATAGCAAGGTTCATTTAACAAACAGAAATTTGTATATATATTTTTTTCATTTTCGGTCCATTTACTCATTAAATAAAGGATTCTTAGGAAGGGCAAAGGAAATGATATATGTAGAAATGGCTTTTGGAAACATCTAAATTATAGAACCAGGATATTTGTATAGCCTCAAAGTATGTTGTCCGAAGTATTTATTAATTACTATGGAGGCTTAACATAAGTCCACAGATGTCTTGATGCTCCTCCCTCCAGGAGGCAAAACCTAATTCCTCTGCCTTAGAGTGGGGCTGGACATTGTGACAAACCCCTGGAGAGGTAAAAAGGGTAACAGTGGAGAAGCCTGATAGATACCACCTTGCATGTGATCAAAGTTTACATCACTAGTAATAAGACCTACTGATATCATGTATCCCCTGATGTGATAAGATGAGAAAGGCACTTCACCTGTGGTATTCTTCATAAAAATCCATAACCACAGTCTAAATCCTGAGAAAACATCAAAGGAACAAAATAACTGGTGAGTACTCTTCAGAAGCTTTGAAATGATGACAGCCAATGACTGAAGAATTGCTATAGATTGGAGGAGACTAAGACGTGACATCTAAATTCAATGTAGAAATTTATATTTTTTATAAAATGTTAATTTATATTATACTTTAAAGATATTTCTAAATGACTCCATCTTAGAGCAAAACTCTATTATATCTATACTTGTGGATTTTAAGTATTATGAATAAGGGGGAAAAAGAGTGAAAAAGTTTTTCCTGTGAAGTCTATTAATGCAATGATTATTAAACCACTCAGCCACAATAAACATGTATAGTATCAAGTCACCTGATTTTTAAAAACCCTCTATCGGCTTTGTCTTTTTCCCAGTCTTACTTCCCCACTCCTCTACTGGTGCTCACTTATATTACATCTAAATCCCTTTTCTCAGGGTCTGCTTATTGGGGAATACAAAGATATGTGCAGAAAAAATATTTCTAAGAGAACTGATTGTCTTCCATAGGCACTGGTTTTACCTTCATGGAACATCCCTTCATATATATATGTGTATATATATATATATATATTATAGTTGCCTCCTGCTAAGTGTCACAATTTCAGTCTTTTTCAGTACTAACAGATCATATATACAGAAAGCTACTGACAGAAGCTTAAAGGGAAGAAAAAAATGCTCATGGAAAAATTATGGCATCATCACTTATTCTGAAGAAAAATAATTATTAATAAAATAACAAAATTCATTTTTGAAAATACCTCAGTTGTTTTCGGAGTCGCTCAATTTCCACATTTTGTTCAGTTATTGCTTTCAGAAAGTGTTGGTTACTCTGCCATAGGAAAAAAATTAGAAACATTCAGTATTACAACATTTAAAACTACATCTTTAAAGATTAACTGTAGAACATATAAATAGAAAGAAACTAAGTCATGAAATGATTAGAGTTTTTGACAGTAAAATATAACCTTGGCAATCTTTCCTTGCTTTTACTTTACTATTTTAGTGGACACCTGCTTCACTTCAAACTACATACAACTGCTTTTTGATGTCTTATTGTTTTTCTTTGGCCATTTGAGCCTTCTTTCTTTACCTAAGTCACGTAACAATGACTGAAGAGAACTGGGATGTAAATACACCAAACTCCTGTGCCCCATGGTGGAGTAAGTCTAAGCCTGTTCTACACCGGCTTCCAGAGTCCACTGGTAGGATTAAGTTTCAGTTAAGCAAGGTATTAATTTGCATGATCCTTAGAAACCCTCTGGCTGCCTTATTCTCTCTTCCCAGTCTCACTTTCCCATTCCCCTACTGGTACTCCCTGGTATTGTCTCCTAAATACATGGCATACTTTAGAATCCTTTAGGGTTAGCCTAAAAAGGAACCTAATGGAATATAGGAAGCAGTCTTCCAAGTGTAGGGAAAATTGTATAAAAATCAGTACACTAATCAACCAGAACCTAATGGAATATAGGAAGCAGTCTTCCAAGTGTAGGAAAAATTTTTCTAAGGGAATTAATTTTCTTCTCTAAGTGATGACTTTACCATGAAGGCACAAATTCCTTATCCTTATCATCACTATCTATATGCCTTATGGGCAAAGTCAACATAGAATGGTTACCTCCTAACTGACAGTCTTGATTTCAGTTTTTTCAATCCCAACAGATCATACATACATCTCTCCAACTGTTTCTCCTGAAAGCAGTTTTCATTGTGCTTCTCTCATATTCTACCCAATCTTATTGACTTCGTATTTTTAGTACACTATTTTATTTCCCTCTGGAATTAGAATTCCATTTTGCCATCATCTATTCACTTTAAGACAGAAATAACTGTATCCTTTCTGTACTTTGATAAAACTTTATATGCACTTTTACAATGCACACTGCATTATATTCAAACACTAAATTTAAATTTCATACTACAATAGGAGTCACTTTTTGAAAACTACTTTCTCCTAGAATTCCCAGTGACTGGCATATGATTTAATACATTCTTAGTACTTACACCTTTAAGGAATAAATGAATGAACGCCTCCACTGAAACATAAAAGAAAGCCTGAAGACTGCATTTTCATCTTTATTGTGGGAAATAGACTACTGTAGACCAGAATTTAGTGTTCAATTCACAGACTACAACTTTTTTTAGATTTTTAAAAAAATTTTTTTATTTTTTATAAACATATATTTTTATCCCCAGGGGTACAGGTCTGTGAATCGTCAGGATTACACACTTCACAGCACTCACCGAAGCACATACCCTCCCCAGTGTCCATAACCCCACCCTCCTTCACCCAAGCCCCCTCCCCCCAGAGATCCTTAATTTGTTTTGTGAGATTAAGAGTCACTTATGGTTTGTCTCCCTCCCAATCCCATCTTGTTTCATTGATTCTTCTCCTACGCACTTAAGCCCTCATGTTGCATCACCACTTCCTCATATCAGGGAGATCACATGATAGTTGTCTTTCTCTGCTTGACTTATTTCGCTAAGCATGATACGCTCTAGTTCCATCCATGTTGTCGCAAATGGCAAGATTTCATTTCTTTTGATGGCTGCATAGTATTCCATTGTGTATATATACCACATCTTCTTGATCCATTCATCAGTTGATGGACATCTAGGTTCTTTCCATAGTTTGGCTATTGTGGACATTGCTGCTATAAACATTCGGGTGCACGTGCCCCTTTGGATAACTACGTTTGTATCTTTAGGGTAAATACCCAATAGTGCAATTGCTGGGTCATAGGGCAGTTCTATTTTCAACATTTTGAGGAACCTCCATGCTGTTTTCCAGAGTGGTTGCACCAGCTTGCATTCCCACCAACAGGACGGAGGGTTCCCCTTTCTCCACATCCTCGCCAGCATCTGTCATTTCCTGACTTGTTGATTTTAGCCATTCTGACTGGTGTGAGGTGATATCTCATTGTGGTTTTGATTTGTATTTCCCTGATGCTGAGTGATATGGAGCACTTTTTCATGTGTCTGTTGGCCATCTGGATGTCTTCTTTGCAGAAATGTCTGTTCATGTACTCTGCCCATTTCTTGATTGGATTATTTGTTCTTTGGGAGTTGAGTTTCCTAAGTTCGTGATAGATTTTGGACACTAGTCCTTTATCTGATATGTCGTTTGCAAATATCTTCTCCCATTCTGTCAGTTGTCTTTTGATTTTAACTGTTAACTGTTTCCTTTGCTGTGCAAAAGCTTTTGATCTTGATGAAATCCCAATAGTTCATTTTTGCCCTTGCTTCCCTTGCCTTTGGCGATGTTCCTAGGAAGATGTTGCTGCGGCTGAGGTCAAAGAGGTTGCTGCCTGTGTTCTCCTCAAGGATTTTGATGGATTCCTTTCTCACATTGAGGTCCTTCATCCATTTTGAGTCTATTTTTTTGTGTGGTGTAAGGAAATGGTCCAATTTCATTTTTCTGCATGTGGCTCTGCAATTTTCCCAACACCATTTATTGAAGAGGCTGTCTTTTTTCCATTGGACATTTTTTCCTGCTTTGTCGAAGATTAGTTGACCACAGAGTTGAGGGTCTATTTCTGGGCTCTCTATTCTGTTCCATTGATCTATGTGTCTGTTTTTGTGCCCGTACCATGCTGTCTTGATGATGACAGCTTTGTAATGGAGCTTGAAGTCCGGAATTGTGATGCCACCAACGTTGGCTTTCTTTTTCAATATCCCTCTGGCTATTCGAGGTCTTTTCTGGTTCCATATAAATTTTAGAATTATTTGTCCCATTTCTTTGAAAAAGATGGATGGTACTTTGATAGGAATTGCATTAAATGTGTAGATTGCTTTAGGTAGCATAGACATTTTCACAATATTTATTCTTCCAATCCAGGAACATGGAACATTTTTCCATTTCTTTGTGTGTTCCTCAATTTCTTTCATGAGTACTTTGTAGTTTTCTGAGTATAGATTCTGTGCCTCTTTGGTTAGGTTTATTCCTAGGTATCTTATGGTTTGGGGTGCTATTGTAAATGGGATTGACTCCTTAATTTCTCTTTCTTCTGTCTTGTTGTTGGTGTAGAGAAATGCAACTGATTTCTGTGCATTGATTTTATATCCTGACACTTTACTGAATTCCTGTACAAGTTTAGCAGTTTTGGAGTGGAGTCTTTTGGGTTTTCCACATATAGTATCATATCATCTGCAAAGAGTGATAATTTGACTTCTTCTTTGCCGATTTGGATGCCTTTAATTTCCTTTTGTTGTCTGATTGATGAGGCTAGGACTTCTAGTACTATGTTGAAAAACAGTGGTGATAATGGACATCCCTGCCGTGTTCCTGACCTTAGTGGAAAAGCTTTTAGTTTTTCCATTGAGAATGATATTTGCGGTGGGTTTTTCATAGATGGCTTTGATGATATTGAGGTATGTGTCCTCTATCCCTACACTTTGAAGAGTTTTGATCAGGAAGGGATGCTGTACTTTGTCAAATGGTTTTTCAGCATCTGCTGAGAGTATCATATGGTTCTTGTTCTTTCTTTTATTGATGTGTTGTATCACATTGACTGATTTGCGGATATTGAACCAACCTTGTAGCCCTGGAATAAATCCCACTTGGTCGTGGTGAATAATCCTTTTAATGTACTGTTGAATCCTATTGGCTAGTATTTTGTTGAGTATTTTCGCATCTGTTTCATCAAGGATATTGGTCTATAGCTCTCTTTTTTGATGGGATCCTTGTCTGGTTTTGGGATCAAGGTGATGCTGGCCTCATAAAATGAGTTTGGAAGTTTTCCTTCCATTTCTATTTTTTGGAACAGTTTCAGGAGAATAGGAATTAGTTCTTCTTTAAATGTTTGGGAAGAATTCTCCCAGGAAGCCATCTGGCCCTGGGCTTTTGTTTGTTTGGAAATTTTTAATGACTGTTTCAATCTCCTTACTGGTTATGGATCTGTTCAGGCTTTCTATTTCTTCCTGGTTCAGTTGTGGTAGTTTATATGTTCCTAGGAATGCATCCATTTCTTCCAGATTGTCAAATTTGTTGGCGTAGAGTTGCTCACAGTATGTTCTTATAATAGTTTGTATTTCTTTGGTGTTAGTTCTGATTTCTCTTCTTTCATTCATGATTTTATTTATTTGGCTCTTTTCTCTTTTCTTTTTGATGAATCTGGCCACGGGCTTATCAATTTTATTAATTCTTTCAAAGAACCAGCTCCTAGTTTCGTTGATTTGCTCTATTGTTTTTTTGGTTTCTATTTCATTGATTTCTGCTCTGATCTTTATGATTTCTCTTCTCCTGCTGGGCTTAGGGTTTCTTTCTTGTTCTTTCTCCAGCTCCTTTAGGTGTAGGGTTAGGTTGTGTACCTGAGACCTTTCTCGTTTCTTGAGAAAGGCTTGTACCGCTATATATTTTCCTCTCAGGACTGCCTTTGTTGTGTCCCACAGATTTTGAACCATTGTATTTTCATTATCATTTGTTTCCATGATTTTTCTCAATTCTTCTTTAATTTCCCGGTTGACCCATTCATTCTTTAGAAGGATGCTGTTTAGTCTCCATGTATTTGGGTTCTTTCCAAACTTCCTTTTGTGGTTGAGTTCTAGCTTCAGAGCATTGTGGTCTGAAAATATGCAGGGAATGATCCCAATCTTTTGATACCGGTTGAGTCCTGATTTAGGACCGAGGATGTGATCTATTCTGGAGAATGTTCCATGTGCACTAGAGAAGAATGTGTATTCTGTTGCTTTGGGATGAAATGTTCTGAATATATCTGTGATGTCCATCTGGTCCAGTGTGTCGTTTAAGGCCTTTCTTTCCTTGCTGATCTTTTGCTTGGATGATCTGTCCATTTCAGTGAGGGGAGTGTTAAAGTCCCCTACTATTATTGTATTATTGTTGATGTGTTTCTTTGATTTTGTTATTAATTGGTTTATATAGTTGGCTGCTCCCACGTTGGGGGCATAGATATTTAAAATTGTTAGATCTTCTTGTTGGACAGACCCTTTGAGTATGATATAGTGTCCTTCCTCATCTCTTATTATAGTCTTTGGCTTAAAATCTAATTGATCTGATATAAGGATTGCCACTCCTGCTTTCTTCTGATGTCCATTAGCATGGTAAATTCTTTTCCACCCCCTCACTTTAAATCTGGAGGTGTCTTCGGGCTTAAAATGAGTTTCTTGGAGGCAACATATAGATGGGTTTTGTTTTTTATCCATTCTGATACCCTGTGTCTTTTGATTGGGGCATTTAGCCCATTAACATTCAGGGTAACTATTGAGAGATATGAATTTAGTGCCATTGTATTGCCTGTAAGGTGACTGTTATTGTATATTGTCTCTCTTCCTTTCTGATCTGTAGGCTCTCTCTTTGCTTAGAGGACCTCTTTCAATATTTCCTGTAGAGCTGGTTTGGTGTTTGCAAATTCTTTCAGTTTTTGTTTGTCCTGGAAGCTTTTAATCTCTCCTTGTATTTTCAATGATAGCCTAGCTGGATATAGTATTCTTGGCTGCATGTTTTTCTCGTTTAGTGCTCTGAAAATATCATGCCAGCTCTTTCTGGCCTGCCAGGTCTCTGTGGATAAGTCAGCTGCCAATCTAATATTTTTACCATTGTATGTTACAGACTTCTTTACCTGGGCTGCTTTCAGGATTTTCTCTTTGTCACTGAGACTTGTAAATTTTACTATTAGGTGACGGGGTGTGGGCCTATTCTTATTGATTTTGAGGGGCGTTCTCTGAATCTCCTGAATTTTGATGCTCGTTCCCTTTGCCATATTGGGGAAATTCTCCCCAATAATTCTCTCCAGTATACCTTCTGCTCCCCTCTTTCTTTCTTCTTCTTCTGGAATCCCAATTATTTTAATGTTGTTTCGTCTTACGGTGTCACTTATCTCTCAAATTCTCCCTTCGTGGTCCAGCAGCTGTTTGTCCCTCTTTTGCTCAGCTTCTTTATTCTCTGTCATTTGGTCTTCTATATCACTAATTCTTTCTTCTGCCTCATTTATCCTAGCGGTGAGAGCCTTCATTTTTGATTGCACCTCATTAATAGCTTTTTTGATTTCAACTTGGTTAGATTTTAGTTCTTTCATTTCTCCAGAAAGGGCTTTTATATCTCCCGAGAGGGTTTCTCTAATATCTTCCATGCCTTTTTCGTGCCCGGCTAGAACCTTGAGAATTGTCATTCTGAACTCTAGATCTGACATATTACCAATGTCTGTATTGATTACGTCCCTAGCCTTCGGTACTGCTTCTTGTTCTTTTTTTTGTGCTGAATTTTTCCGCCTTGTCATTTTGTCTAGATAAGAGTATATGAAGGAGCAAGTAAAATACTAAAAGGGTGGCAACAACCCCAGGAAAATATGCTTTATCCGAATCAGAAGAGATCCCAAATCGTGAGGGGGGAGAAAGGGGATAAAAAGAGATTCAAATAGAAAGAAAGAAAAAAAAGAAGAAAGAGAAAAGAATTTAAAAAAACGAAAGCAAATAAAGAAAAATATAAAAAAGAATATATATATATATTAGATAAACTAGTTAAAAAACGTTAAAAAAGAAAAGGGTAAACGTTAAAAAAAATTTTATCAGAAGAAGAGAAAAAAAATGAAAAAGAAAAAAATTAAATTAACTGCAAGACTAAAAATATCACACGGAGAAAGCCATGAGTTCCGTGCTTTGCTTTCTCCTCCTCTGGAATTCTGCTGCTCTCCTTGGTATTGAATCCGCACTCCTTGGTAGGTGAACTTGGTCCTGGCTGGATTTCTTGTTGATCTTCTGGGGGAGGGGCCTGGTGTAGTGATTCTCA
Organism: Mustela erminea; assembly: GCF_009829155.1. Classification (NCBI taxonomy): domain Eukaryota; kingdom Metazoa; phylum Chordata; class Mammalia; order Carnivora; family Mustelidae; genus Mustela; species Mustela erminea. The sequence continues at coordinate 84,130,228 of NC_045615.1, forward strand.
AGTGTCTTTGCCCCAGGCGGAATTGCATCGCCCTTACCAGGGTCTGAGTAATCCGCTTGGGTTTGCTTTCGGGAGCTTTTGTTCTCTGAGTGCTTTCCGTAGAGTTCCAGAGGACGGGAATACAAATGGCGGCCTCCTGGTCTCTGGCCCGGAGGAGCCGAGAGCCCGGGGCCCCACTCTTCAGTGTGCCCTCAGAGAACAGCGCCCAGTTACTCCCGGTCTGCCTGACCTCCGGCCGCGCTCCGAGCTCACCGAGCCTGCGACAGGTTCAAGGTAAGCCCGAGCTTGATCTTACTGTCGGCTCTGTCACTGTAGCCGGTTTTCCTGTTCCAATACCCGCAAGCTCTGCGACTATCAGACACCCCCGATCCTTCTGTGACCCTGCGGGACCTGAGGCCACGCTGACCCCGTATGGGCTTCGTCCCGGTTTAGCCTCTGGAGCGATGTCCCTCAGCCGAACAGACTTTTAAAAGTCCTGATTTTTGACTCTTAATCTCACAAAACAAACTGAGGGTTGCTGGGGGGAGGGGGGTTGGGAGAAGGGGGTGGGATTATGGACATTGGGGAGGGTATGTGCTTTGGTGAGTGCTGTGAAGTGTGTAAACCTGGTGATTCACAGACCTGTACCCCTGGGGATAAAAATATATGTTTATAAAAAATAAAAAATTAAAAAAAGAAAAAAAAAAGTCCTGATTTTGTGCTCCGTTGCTCCGCTGCTTGCCAGGAGCCGGCCCCTCCCCCTGGGGTCTATCTTCCTGTGGCTTTGGATTCAATTCTCCGCCTGTCCCACCTTTCATAAAGTGGTTGTTTTTCTGTTTCCAGAATTGCTGTTCTTCTTCTCTTCGATCTGCCGATGGATTTGCAGGTGTTTGCAATCTTTAGATAAGCTATCTAGCTGATCTCCTGCTAGCTGATGTAGTCTCAGCATGCTACTTCTCCGCCATCTTGACTCCTCCTCTCCTAAACTATTAATTTCATATAGAAATATGATTTCTTAATTATAGATATCGGTCATTTAGTTCTGGAGTACTTTAATACTATTTAAAATGTCTACAAAGTATGTTATCAAAAATTTTAAGTGATTAGAAGTAACAAAAGTGAAATAAGGTGAAATTTATTTAATATATTTTTTAACATGGTTAAGGAGAAAATTTTGAAAAGCAGAAAAAAACTGAATAACTTACTTTTGATGGCACAACTCCACTGTTAAACAAAGACATTGTCATTAAGTAATAACGAGAATTAGCAGAGGTGCTAAGCAAACTGAAGAAAGGAAAGAGAGGAATTACCCGGGATGTCATAATTGTATTACTCAACAATGAGGTAAAATAAAATTCCAAAAAGAAAGGAAAAGAAAAGTGAGAGGAGAAAAAAGGTAGTGAGCAGAACAAGGAAGGCTAACTATTACATTTCCTTTAGAAAAAAAAAAAAAAGAAATTTAGATGTACCAATTACATCTATTGGTGTAACTGGTACATCTAAATTTGATGTACCAATCATTTGTTAGTTGAACTAACTAACAAATGATTCTTAATGTCCTATTATTCTTAAGAAACTGGTTATTCATTTAACAGTTCCACAGTTCTTATTATATACCTACCAGCATGCTAAATGAAATACTAAGAATAAAGCCTGAGTCCTACTCTTGAGGAGCTCAGAGTCTAGATTACTCTCAAGAGTACCACCAAGAACACTAAGATTACTATTAGATTAGGTGATATCTCAGAAAGATATTAGCTTTAGGTCTCCAGTAAGTATTGTGAACACAGACATGTTACTGAATGTGAAAGGAAAAGATAGATAAAGAGAAAAGAGTACTGCCTACTTATTTCCATTTCACATATGTGGGCCTTTCTGTTATTGATTTTTATTAGCATAAATAAATATTAAAGTCACAATTTCTAGTTTTTATCAACAGTACACTAAATGGATATTTTCACTTACCATTTCTATGTTCTCATTAGTTACATGAAGCTGCTTGGTCAACCGTTGAAATTTGGTCAATTGATCCTACAGTAGGAAGGTAGAGGTGTACATGAATAACATTCTGTTTAAAGCCCATATGTAAAATTAACCTAAAATCAGTCTAAAATAATTATGCTTAAGTCTAGATGAACTTAGATGTTTTCTGTTGCTGTGTGAATTAGCAGTTGAAGAAATAATTTTTTAAATGACTACTTTTTAAATGACTACAAAGTTAAATAAGGTGACAATGTAGAAACAAACATGGCTATTTATGTTTTATGTAAGAGCATTATTTCTAGAAATCACTCTATTAGTAAAAAGACATATTGGAGAGACATTGTACAATACTGAAAGACTACATTCAAACCTACTCAAAAACTACAATATAAACCCTGGCACAGGAATTATTGCCTCATCCGTTCTTAAAAGTCTCATGGCTTGAAAGCCCAAGTTTCCAACTGTATGATTATCTGTTATGATGTAAGGGGCTATTAATATGTTGGATGACAGAACTAAAGGCTGATAGATAACTAAAGAAATAAGGATAATGAAGTATTATTTGTAAACGCTTGTACAAAAAAAAAAAACCTAACTGCACAGCTACAGTACAAGAATAAAGGTAAAAAAAAAAATACCACAGGAGTTGATTGACCTAGATGAGGAAATAGCCTCAGAGTAGTCACTTATATTACAAATAGTTTCTAGATCTCACAGGTAAAAGCCTTTTCTTTTTGATAAAGTGCCGCGTGTGTGTATTTAAAAATAATTTTTTAAATTTGAATATAGTTGACATATAATGTTACATTAGTTTTAAGTGTACAACCAACACAGTGATTCAACTTTTCTATACATTATGCTATGATTTACTACAAGTATAGCTACCATCTGTCACCATACAATGTTATTACAATATCATTGACTATATTCCCTATATTATGCCTCTTATTCCCATGACTTATTCATTTGATATCTAGAAGCCTTTATCTCCCTACTCAATTCCCTTCAACCATTTTGTCCATTCTCCCTCAAGAGAGTCCCCTCCCTCAGAGGTAAAGGTCTTGCTCAGACTACATATGGGCTACTTTCAAATGGGCATATATAGAAAAACCATTTTGTAAACTGCAAAGCATCATGTAAGTATTATTGCCACTCCTTTAGGTAGAAATTCCCAATTATGATTATAGTAATAGGAACATTCATACACTGGAATTTGGAAAGTCCATAAATGAGAGAAAGGAGTGATAAAAATATATTTAAACATCTGCCTTCTCAAAACCCATAGAAAAGGGATCAAAATTGGAATACCCCATAGTTCTCAATGTTTCTAGCAGAAAAAGAACAAATGGAAGGATCAAGGAGGCACATTTTTCAATGGAATGGATGGTCTTCTGAGATAGTAAGTTTTTGTCAACAGAGGTATAAGCAAAAGCTGAGATGTCCACTTTGAAAGAATACAAAAATCATCCTAGCTGTGGATAGAAAGAATGCCTTAATAATCATTAAGATTTCTTCCTACTGTATAATTCTATTCTGATTAATTTAAGCTGAATACACTTGACATCTATTTTAGAGGTAACTGAAAGAGTGTTAACATTTTCACTTCACACAGTATTGTCATTATATTTGAGCAGGTTTCTTCACTGGCCATAATAGCTCCTGTCACAAGCCAATATATAAGCTCTAGGGGTCCATTTACACAGAATCATCATATAGCTGCTTCTTAGAACGAAATACAGCTTTCACTGATAATCACATTATAAAAACTAATGTATACTAGGCATTGCTTTAACTGTCCAAGAACTTTCTAACCAGCAAAGATTTAACATAAATAACACAGGAGACATTTGGGCATTCCTCTTCAAAATGGAGTTTCTCAAGAATGAAGATATACATGAAAATTGATATGTAAGAGAACCATGAAATCCAAGAATACCTCTTTAAAATTTACAGCCTTTTATTATTACAAAAGCAATACATATGGTAGTAAATCATATAATACAAACAAACGTACATTTAAAAAAATTAAAACATATTCCTACCAATAAGAGACAGCCATTGCCAATTTTTAGTGTAAATTCTTCCGGATCTCTCTCTCCGAAATTACCTTTTGTTTTTGACTTTCAACTACATGAATGTGGGCCTCAGTCATATGTTCCTGGTAAAGTGTCTGAAGTCTGTCCAGCTCCTGAGAAACAGTCTGCCAGAGTTCCATAGCCTGAGTTTTTTCCTATAACACAAAAAGAATCAAGAATTCACTAAACTGTTATCAGGCTATTGCATAGTACAAATGAATCATATTGTTTTGCAGAATGAATTCTAGTATATGAAGTCACAAAAATAAAAATGGAACTTGTGTAAAGATGGTATAGTTATATGGTTATATTTCTGATTTATGCACTTGTATTAATAACAATTCAGAGAAGGGGAGCCTCAGTGGCTCAGTTGATTAAGCGTCTGACCTTTGATTTTGGCTCAGGCCATGATCTCAGGGTTGTGAGACAGAGCCCCGCACTGGGCTCTGCATTGAGTGTGCCGCATGCCTAAGACTTTCTCTCACCCTCTGCCCTTTCTCCTCCTCTCTCTCTCTTAAAAAACAACAACAACAACAAAACAAACAAACAAACAAAAATGTTTCAGAGAATAAACCTAAAGATGAAATTCCTTATGCTGAAATTTTTTCATTCAGATCTTATCCCTAAAATTTAACTCTTAAATCAGAGATAAGGATTTAAAGCACGATTTTTGTCCTATAAGATGTAAGCCTTAAAAATTACTAAAGAAGAAAACTGCCCCAATACAGTACTAGATTTTTTTCAGATCGTAAAAGTAATAAATGTTGTATTAAGTTGGTAAAATATAGCAAACCAGAAAACAAGAATTACCTGTAATTTTACCACCTGATAATAAATACTGCTAGTGTCTGGGTATAACCATCTTTATAAATTTTGAATGTATTCATGTTTTTAAATGTGATTTTGGAACAAAAGTTTGTATTTCTGTTCTTTTAACAAAATTAGGAATCAGACAATATACTGTGTGTACTATACTATTTTCACTTGGCATTTTACAATTAGAGTTTTCTCGAGTCATTAACTATTCTTTCAATATAGCAAGTCTCAAAGTGTGATATAGGGACCCCTGAAGTCAAAATTGTGTTCATTTTAATATGAAGACATTATTTGCCTTTTTCACTCTCATTGTCTCATGAGTGTACACTGAAGTTTTCCAAAGTTTATATGATGTGATGTCCTCTCTCTGATGGGTAGTGGAATCTGTTCTTCAGTTCCCATTTGTTTTTTAAAATGTCTCAGTTTTAATCTATAATATGATATTGATAGATATGTAAACCACAAAAAAAGAGTTCTTCAAGGTCCACAATAATTTTTAAGCATCCTGGAGGAGGGTCCCGAAACCAAAAGGGTAAGAAATGCTAAGCTAGTAGGCACAGAGCATTATTCTCTTCTTGTTGTCTAAAAAGAAAAGTAGAACAGGTTCTGGCCATTTGCTGAGGGTTCCTCAGGAAGTTGTTGACTGAATCAGGAAGAAAGCTTTACCTCTTTGTTTCCAAAGCCCAAACTTTAAAAGATTTACTTATTTACCTGAAAAAAGAGAGAGAGAGAGAGAGAGAGAGAGATACAGAGAGGGGGAGAGGGAGGGAAAATCTTAAGCAGACACCCCACTCAGTGCAGAACCCATTGCGGGCCTCAACACTGGCCTCAATCCCACCACCCTGAGACCATGACCTAAGCCAAAACCAAGAGTTAGATACCCAACTGTGCAACCCGGTGCCCCCAAAGCCCAAACTTTTAAATCCCAGGTCAGAACTAATCCACTCTGTTTTAGTATGAATGTAACAAGGTATAGGGAAAAGATAAGCATTCTAAGAAGATAAAGAATATACATTTAAAATAAATAGAGGTTCATATGTTTTAAGGAAACTATTACTGAAGTATAACATGCATTCAGAAAACACACATGAAAATCATGAATTTTCACAAAGTGGCTGAACCTATGTAACCAGCACACAGTTCAAGAAAGAGAATGTTATTACTAGCACCTAGAAGCCTGATAGCCCTTTCTTCAAGATACTACTATTCCCTCAAAGTAACTACTATCCTTACATCATCGGTTAGTTTTGCCTAAAACTTACATAGTTTTAAAATTTGTAGACAAACAGAATCTGGAGCCATAAGGCTTGAATTCAATCCCTGATTTCTGGCTGAATGATCCTGGACAATTCATTTCAATTCCTTAAGAACATTTTCTTCTCAGTAGAATGGTCAGAAAGACACATCATAACCTCAAAAGTTTGCAGTTTTACAAACCTGCCTGATGGTAAGAATTATCTGGACAAATAGTTAGAAAACCAATTCTCTAAAGCAGTGGTTCTCACAGGACTAAACCATCAGCATTACCTCAGAAACTGTTAAAAACACAAAACTACTGAGCCTAGACTTCTTGAATCAGAAGCTTGGGAAAGGGGAATAATAATCTCTATTTCAAAAAGCTCTTAGGAGAATATAATGCACAAAAAAATTAAGAACCAATGTACTAATATAAATTCTTTAAATGGTATATAACCCATTATTTGAAAAATCACAATATAAGTGATTCCGTATTATTAGATTTTTAAACTATTCCTAATTTTCATTATCATATATAATAGTATAACACACATATTTATTCATCAATTTTCACACAGTTTCTTAGGATATATTCCTACAATCTATGTGATATCCTAATCTAATTAATTGGTCAAAGGATATAAACACTTCTAAGGCTCTTACTGCCAATGTGCCCTCCAGAGAGATTTTTACAAATCATACTATCAGAACAAAATACTCCAAACTAAAAATATTAAGTTAGGTACTTAATATTTTAATAATGTTATCAGCTCCCGAGGCAATTTTACTTGCTTTACCCAACAGCTTTTGAACTCAATTTTAATTACCTTCCTCTTTCACAATGATGATGATAAAAATAATAGGTAAATTGATTAATTTACATGTGTGTTAGTTATTACATTAAGTGCTTTATGGGAATTTCTGAATTACCATAAGAACTCCATAAGATAAGAATTATTATAATCTCTCTATATAAATGAAAGTAAGATACAAAAGACATTTCCAACATTACAGAGCTAGAAAACAGAATAGAGAACAAACTCAAGAAGTCTGGTGAGAGGTTTTTTTGAAACAAAAGCCTGTTTTCCACGAAAGCAAGGATCAACACTCTGTACTGTATCCTCAACGATTTGCCTATCAGTGCCTGATATTTAATAGACATCTAATTAATACTTGTGAAATAAATGAAGATATCTGAATAGTCAAGTTCTTCATGTTTATTACTTTGATAAAACATAATATAAAAATTATTCTATTTTTTACTATAAATTGTATTTAACTTAGTTTTCATCTCTTCAGTTTGGATTCAGCTAGTCTTCATGTATAACACAAAGGTCTTTCAATTTAGTGATACCAAAACAGTTTTATGTTTTATCCCACCTTAAAAACAAAATACTTAGACATATATGAACCATAAGCAGAATATCTGACATCACTGTTTTGATACTATTGCATTATTAACATCTTCTATTATTTATATTTCATAAGATTGCCTAAACTCTCATTCAGTTGAAATTTTATATTTAAAAAGTACATTATAGATTTTGTGGGAAATTTGTTTATAACCAATCAGCTTTTTCCTTTTTGACTGCTCAGTTGGACCTCATCAAATCTTCTGTGGAGTGACAGATCCAAAATGTAGCAAAAAAAAAAGAACCATGTTCAGAGAAAAAATGTGAGGTGGAGCAAAATGTAGAAGGAGAAAGGCAAAGAGAGGACAGGCAGGAGGAGGAAAAGATAAGGAATGAGAGAACAAGTTTGGTTTAATAAGAAAAAAAGAGTAAGTAATTTTGAAGTTTTAATAAAATTTCACATTGGAAATTATAGCAACAAAAGTACTGCAGAGAGATCTTTTTGAGACAGGGTTCTGTTTTTGTTTTGTCTTTTGAAATTACAAATCTTATCTAGTTTTCATTTCACTTCCTCTTTAAAAAAAATTTTTTTTCAGTTTTTTTGAGGTATGACTGACAAATAATCATTGTATGGAACACCTGGGTGGCTCAGTCATTTAGCATCTGCCTTCAGCTCAGGTCATGATCCCAGGGTCCTGGGATGGAGCCCTGCAGCAGGGAGCCTGATTCTCCCTCTCCCACTCCCCTTGCCTATATTCCCTCTCTTCCTATCTCTCTCTCTCTGTCAAATAAATAAACAAAGTTGAAAAAAAAAACCCATAATCATTGTATATATTTAAGGTATGTAACAGGGGGTTGTTTTACATATGGTCTATCATAATCTTTTTCTAGAGTATCAAGAATTGCATATTGTGCACTAATTTTGATAGCCTGTTAGAAAGCCTTCACATGGCTTAATTTCCATTTACTTCTATATAAATATTCACCAATCCTTTCTGATATTATTATTTTGAACAGAGTTCAAACTAGAGCTTGAAAGTTGGAAAAGTTTGGAAGAGTATGCTTTCTCATTATTTTTTTCCTCTATTACTTTTTCAAATCCCTTCCCTTTACACATGAAAAAAAAAATCAGTTTAATACACGTTCCTTTAAAAAATAAATAAATACAAGCTCTTTTATTATGGTAAATACAGACTGTTTAAATCCAGTTTAATTTAATCAGTTAAATATCACTTTCATAAGTATCAGAATTCTAAAACTAAATTTGTAGGGCACAAAAAATGATTTTCCATACATAACTATAAAATCGAAATTGCAATGAAGAATTTGTAATCTCTATTTATAAATGAAGAAACTGAGACACACAGCTAGAAAGCAGAACAGAGTTTCAAATCCACACAGCTAGAAAGCAGAACAGAGTTTCAAATCCATACAGATATGAGATGCCTAGGATATAAAACTGTAAATTAAAAGAAAATTCCTGGAGCTCTTGGGTGGCTCAGCCAGTTAAGCAGCTGCCTTTGCCTCATGTTATGATCCCAAGGTCCTGGACTGAGCCCCCATGTCAGGCTCTCTGCTCGGCGGAGAGGCTGCTTCTCCCTCTCCCTCTGCTTGCTGCTGTGACTAGTTGTGCTATTTTTCTGTCAAGCAAAAAAATGAAATCTTTAAAAAAAGATTAAAAAAACCCAAAATTCCCTTATGTATGATTATACATTTTCAGTGTTGAAAACAAGGTATATATAACATAGCTTCCCAAATAATTCAATTACTATGAGGGAGGAAAAAAGGAGAAGTAATTAGAAGAAGTACAATTTTTGAGAAATATAATTCTATACTCTCTGAAAATTGAGGAAAACACCATATCAGAAGAAAACACAGAAAACTAAAAATGTAAATTTAGCTGAGTAGATAATTATTTTTTTCCTTAAAAATTTTTTAGGGCATTAAAATATATATTTTAAAGATTTATTTATTTATTTTAGAGAAAGAGAGTGCACGCATGCATGTGAGCGAGTTGGGGGAGGGGCAGGAGGAGAGAGAGAATCTCATGCAGACTCTCCTTAACATGGAGCCAGATGCAGTGTTCAATGCCACAACCTGAGCCAAAATCAAGTCAGATGCCCAACCCACTGAGCCATCCAGGCACTCCTGGCATTAATATATTTTTATAAGACATAAAAATCATGTCAAAAGATTTATGATTCAATTAAAATATACATTTGGTAGCTATATTTTTAACAACTAGGGAGGGTATATATTACAAGTTTGTTAGCTGTTAACTATTCTTATAAATTGTAGAAAATCAGTAAGTACTAATTTTGCTATTCTGTTGTTATCATTCATAAATAATGATTAACATAGATTCTGTTTATTCAGAATATAGTTTAAAAAATTTACATCACTCACTTGATTGGCTAGTTGTAATTGTTCTCGTAAATTCTTGGCTGTTTCATCATCTGTATACATATCATTTCCCGTATCTATGCCAAAGGGAAGGGTCTCCAGTTGCTTTTCAACAGCATTTTTTAATTCGCTGTGCAACCTTCAGAAAAGAGTTAACACAGTAATAATGTAATTTCATTTTACCAACAGTTATCACTATTTGAAGGTAAACTAAATAAACATTTGTACACAAAAAACAGTCTTTAAAATAATTTATTTAAAATAATTCTTTACACAAAAATAAGTTTTAAGTAGACTTCAAAAATTAAATTGTTAATCACCATTAAATACTGTGCTGTGAAAATAAAAATATAACAATTTCAAATACATTAAATTTGTCATAATTAATTCAAACATAATTCTGTTTGTCCTAAGGAGATTTTAGTTATTCAAGAAGGTAAAATTCAGATATTATATCTTATTAATTTATGAAACAAGCAATTCAGAAAAAAAATGGAACTGTAACCGTGGTTTCATGTAGTCAATTAAAAGGAAATGGATATAAAATATTGTTGAATTATTTATTGTCTACATTGTGTTTCACAAAACTCAGTTAACATCTCACTTAATCCAGTTAATAAACAGAGTAGAATAAAGTTGTTGCTAGTTATGCAATCAAGATGATTAGAGGCTTTACATTTCAGCATATTTTACATAAGCTTGACCATAACTCTGAAAACCTTAAATTCAATATTAATCTTAACATTAAATTACAAATATTTTATATTTTAAAACAGCTAGCAAAAGAAAGCTATAGAAGTACACATTAAAAGACTGATTTACTTTAAAATGATACAAACCTAAAAGGAAAAATACATTTATAGTATCAGAAAAACTTAAAAATCTTTAATGTATAAATTATAAGCAGAAAATATTATTTATAATAAACACATCTCAAGGTAGTTTCCCAAAGAAACTGCATCCATCCATTTAAAATAAAGAGAATTACCTGCTGATATTAAAAATCTCCTTGAAACTAGAAAACTTCAATCTTAATTTTTAGAATATATTCATTGAAAGCAAAGTTCATCAAACACATGAAACTCATAGAATAATTAACTTTAGAAACAACAAAAAAATTAATTACTCCCTAAGGAAAGGGCAGAGGTTGCTGATTATTTCCTAGTTAAAAATTTTATCAATAACACATTCATATTTTAAAATATTTCTAGTATTCTTTGGTTTTTATTTTAGTTTTTAATTTAATTTCTCTTTAAGATTTTATTTATTTGACAGAGAGAAAGACAATGAGAGAGAGAACACAAGCAGTGGGGAGTGGGAGAGGGAGAACACATTTCCTACTGAGCAGGGAGCCCAGGACTCTGGGATCATGACCTAAGCTGAAGGCAGACACTTAAAGACTGAGCCACCCAGGCACCTCTAAATTTTTAATTTTAATTTCAATATAGTTAAATTCAATATAGTTAACATATAGTGTTACATTAGTTTCAGGCATACAATACAGCAATTCAACAATTCTATACACAAGTGCATTCCTTAATCCCCATCACTTATTTCACCCTCCACCCCTCCTGGGAACCATCAGTTTGTTCTCTACATCTAAGGCCATGTTTCTTGGTTTGTCTCTTTTCTACGCCCCCTGTATTCACTTGTTTTGTATCTAAAATTCCACTTGTGAGTGAAATTGTATGGTATTTGTCTTTCTTTGACTGACTTATTTCACTTAACATTATACTCTAACTTGATCCACGTCATCGTAAATGGCAAGATTTCATTCTTTTTTTTAAAGGGTGACTAATACTCCATTGCAGGTGTATACACACACATACCCACAACTTCTTTATCCATTCATCATGAATACTTGGGCTGCTTCCTTAATTTGGCTACTGTAAATAATGCTGCAATAAACATAGGGTTGCATATATCTTTTCAAATCAGTGTTTCTGTATTCTGTGGGTAAATATCCAGTAGTACAATTACTGGATTGTAGTATAGTTTTATTTTTACCTTTCTGAGGACCTTCCATACTGTTTTCTACAGTGAGTACACAATTTTGGATTCCAAACCAACAGTGCACAAGTGTTCTTTTTTTTCCACATCCTTGCCAACACTTGCTGTCTCTTGTGTTTCTGATTATAGCTATTCTGACAGGTGTAAGGTAGTATCTATGGTTTTGATTTGATTTCCCTGATGAGGAATGCTATTCAGCCTCTTTTCAGATGTTGGGCACCTATGTTTTCTTTGGAGAAATATATGTTCATGTCTTCTCCCCATTTTTAAATTGGATTATTTGGTTTCTTGGTGTTGAGTTATGTAAGTTCTTGGTATATTTTGAATACTATTTAGCAGATATGTCATTTGCAAATATCTTCTTCCAATCTGTAAGCTGCCTTTTAGTTTTGCTGATTGTTTCCTTTGTTATGCATAAGCTATTTATTTTGATGAGTTCTAGTATTTTATTATTGTTCTTGTTTCGTTGTCTCAGAAGACCTATCTAAAAAATTATTGCTATAGCTAATGTCAGTGACATTTCTGCCTATGCTCTCTTCCAGGATTTTTATGGTTTCAGGATTTTGGATTTATTATTGTGCCTGGTGTAAGAAAATGGTCCAGTTTCATTCTTTGGCGTGTAGTTGTCCAGTTTTCCCACATCAGTTGTTGAAGAGATTGTCTTTTTCCCATTGCATATACTTCGTTTTTTTGTCGAAGATTAACTGCACATAAAATTATGGGTTTAAATATTTCTGGTATCTTAAAAAATACTTCATAATATAAAATATAGTAAGGGTTTTAAAAAAGACATCCCAAGTCCCAGAGAAAAACCATTGTAATGGTGTGATATATTTTCTAGCAGAATTTTTGCTCTCCATTAAAAATAGACAGATATACCATACTGCTAATATCTTATAACCTGGCTTTTAAACTTTATTATTGAAACATATGCATTCTTCCAGATTATAAAATATTTCCCTAAAAATACTTTAATGATGGCATAATATTCCATTATTTCCATTATACAGATATTTTCATCATAAGTCAACTCAGGTAAACCTCCTAGAGTAATTTTGAATGAAATGAAAAAAACAGTAAAGTTAATATTCACTTACAATAAAAACATTAGAAACATTAATTAAAATGTTTTCTTTGTAAAAAAAAAAATAACAAAACCTATCCCTTATAATCAACAGTACAGTTATAAACAACAGTAAGACAGCTATTAGCATTTTTATAAAAAATTTTAAAGGTCACAGAAAAATCATAATTTTCTTCCATTGATTATTAAGATCACTTTCCACAGTTTCACCTTGCATGGTCATTTTTAAGGTCCCGCTCTAGCATACGTAGCAAGGACTACCTATATATAGCTTATTTTTGTTTTAGTATATTTAGTACTTAGGGCTGGGTGTCCAATCTTGGGAGTTTTCAACGTCTGCTGGCTCTTACCCAGTGTACCCAGATTCCCTAGGTATTTTATAATTCCTTAGGTTACTGTTAGTTTACTGTTCTTTTTCTAACCTCTTTTGCAAATTCTTAGAGATCACTGATTTTAAGGCTTTCTTTTCTAATATATACAGTTAAGACTTTGGATTCTCCTCTAAGAATGGCCTTAGCTACAACCTATAAGTTTTATCGCTTTATTTTCATTATCGATCAGTTAAAAACATGCTCTAATTTTTCATTGTCAATCCTTTGACCTATATGTAATATTGAGAAGTTGCTTAACTAAAGTTGGGGATTTTCTAGTTATCTTTAAAAAATTTGAATTCTAGTATAACTTTCACTGTCATCAAAGAACATAAGCAGAGTAATTCTGATACTTTAAAAATCCCTGAGTTACTTTTTCAAACTGGTTAATTGTGGAAATGTTGTATGTGTACTTTGAATGACTATGTATTCTGAAGGTGTTGGGTATTAGTATTCAATATATGTCCCTTACAGATTTGTTAACTTCATTGTTCAAATATCACATACCCTTTTGTTGTTGTTGTCGTTTGCTTGTTTTTTCAATTACTGAGAGCGATCCGTTTGTATTTCCTACTATCACAGTTTTTCTCTGGGGTTTGGGATGCCTTTTTATTTTAATTTTTAAAAAATTTTATTTATTTATTTGACAGAGAAAGAGGGAGAGAGCACAAACAGAAGGAGCAGCAGGCAGAGGGAGAGAGAGCAGCAGGCTCCCTGCTGAGCAAGGAACAGGACCCTGGGATCATAACCTGAACCGAAGGCAAAGAAACTGCATCCATCCATTTAAAATAAAGTTGCTTAACCAACTGAGCCATCCAGGCACCCCTGGGGTGCCTTTTTAAAAATTCTTGTTATAGGGACGCCTGGGTGGCTCAGTAGGTTAAGCTTTTGGCTGAGGTCATGATCCCAGGGTGCTGGGATCAAGTACCGCACTGGGCTCCTTGCTCAGCAGGAACTCTGCTTCTCCTTCTGCCTGCTTCTCCCTCTGCTTATGCTTTCTCTCTGACAAATAAATCTTTAAAAAAAAAAATCTTGTTATATTTATATTTTGGTCATTTTTCTCTTACTAAACATTTTCTGTTGGGAAAAGTAAATATTTAAAAAATAGTAAAGCATATTTAAAAATAACCTTTTGTGGGGCTCGGTTTGTTAATCGACTGCCTTCGGCTCAGGTCTTAATCCTGGAGTCCCAGGATCGAGTCCCACATCCAGCTCCCTGCTCAGTGGAGAGTCTGCTTCTTCCTCTAACCCTACCCTCTCTCGTGCCCTCTTTCACTCTCTCTCAAATAAATAAAAACTAAATAAAAATAACCTTTCGTTATTGACATTTTTAAGTGCCTAAAAAAATTTAATTGGTCTGTCTTGCCACTCAGTGCTATAATTGAATTTTTTGATTCTAGAAGAACAGAAAATTTGAAAATTTTCCATCTGAGCCTTTGTTACTGAGTGCTTACAAATTTAAAACTGTCATATCTTTTGGGAAAACTGAATCTTTTATCATTATGAAATATCTCTTTTTACATCTAATAATCTGTTCTTCATTAAAGTCTACTGTGTCCAACATTATCAGCTTTCTTTTGGTAGTACTTGCATGATGGATCTATTTTCCATCCTTTCATCTGCATCCATTTTATTTTACATTTTAGGAATCTCTCTGAGAAGTATATCATAATTGGTTTCTTTTTTTAATCTCCACCGATACATCACTTTTTTTTATTATGCTCAGTTAGTCACTGTAGAGTACATAATTAGTTTTTGACGTAGTGTTCAACGATTCATCAGTTAAGAGTAACACCAAGTGCTCATCACAGCACGTGCCCTCCTCAATACCCATCACCTTATTAACCCCTCCCCTGTCCCCTTTCCCTTCTGGAATCCACAGATTGTTTCTTGGAGCCCATCTTCTCTCATGGTTCATCTCCCTCTTTAATTTATCCCCCTTTGGAATTCCCTCCCTTCCCCTATGGTCCTCCATGCTACTGGTTATGCTGAAGCCATATGATAATTGTCTTTCTCTGCTTGACTTACTGCCTTAACATAATCCCTTCCAGTTCCATCCACGTAGATGCAAAAGGTGGGTTGGGTATTCATTGTTTTTGATGGCTGAATAATACTTCATTGTATATAAGTACCACATCTTCTTTATCCATTTATCTGTTGAAAGGCATCTCAGCTTCTTCCACAGTTTGGCTATTATAGACACTGCTGCTATGAACATTAAGGTGCATGTGCCCCTTCTTTTCACTACATCTCTATCTTTGGGATAAATACCCAGTAGTGCAATTGCTGGATCATAAGGTAGCTCTATTCTTAACATCTTGAGGATCCTCCATACTGGTTTCTAGAGTAGCTGTACCAACTTGTATTCCCACCAACTGTGTAAGAGGGTTCCCCTTTCTCCACACCCTCATCAATGTTTGTTGTTGCCTGTTTTGTTGATTTTTATCATTCTAACTGTTGTTAGGTGGTTTTGATTTGTATTTCCTGATGGCTAGTGATGTAGAGCATTTTTTCATGTCTGTTAGCCATTTGTATGTGTTTTTGAGAAGTGTCTGTTCATGTCTTCTTCCCACTTTCTAACTGGGTTATTAGTTTTTTGAGTGTTGAGTGTGAGAAGTTCTTCACAGATCTTGAATATTAGTCCTTATCTGTAATGTTATTGCAAATATCTTCCTCTATTCCCTGGAATGCCTTTTAGTTTTACTGACGGTTTCCTTTGCTGTGTGGAAGCTTTTTATCTTGATGAGGTCTCAAAAGTTCATTTTTGCTTTTGTTTCACTTGCCTCTGGAGATGTGTCTTGAAAGAAGTTATGGTGGCTGATTTCCAAGAGGTAACTGCCTATGTTCTCCTCTAGGAATGTGATGCATTCCTGTCTAACACTGAGGTCTTTCATCCATTTTGAGTATATCTTTGTGTATAGTATAAGGGAATGGTCCAGTTTCATTCTTCTATATGTAGCTGATATACCTCTTCTATTTGTAGCATGTAATACATTGAAATTTAATTACTGATATATTTGGACTTATATATACTACCTTAGTATTTATTTCTATGTCTGCCTATTATGATTTTCTCTACTTATGTGCTTTCTTTTGATTTTTTTTAATGTGATCATTTTAGGTGACTCTTTTTAAAAAAATAAGAATTTTTGAGTAGTCTTAAGTTCACAGCAAAAGTGAGCAGAAAACAGAGATTCCTCAGTTTACCCTTTGGCCCCTCCAGCATGACCTCCCCCACCAGAGTAGTACATTTTGTTGTAACCGATAAACCTACATTGACACAATTATCCAAAGTCTATAGTTTACATTAAGATTCACTCTTAGTGTTGTACATCCTATAATGACATGTATCCATTACTAGTGTCTTACAGAATAATTTCACTGTCCTAAAAATCCTATGTGCTCTGCCTTTTCATCCACTCTACTCCCACCCCCTCCCCCAACCCCTTGTAACCACTGATTATTTTATTGTCTCCACAGGTTTTTTTTTTTTTTTAAGATTCTTTATTTGAGAGAGTGTGTGCAAACAGACTTTGGTGTTTGATCTCACAATCCTGAGATCATGATCTGAGCAGAAATCAAGAGCTGGACGCCCAACCAACTGCACCACCCAGGTGCTCCTTTTCTCCATTGTTTTGCCTTTTTCAGAATGGCACACAGTTTGGAATCATACAATCTGTAACCTTCTCAGATTGGCTTCTTTCACTAAGTATTATCTATTTAGGGCTCCTTCATATCTTCTCCTGGCTTGATAGTTCATTTCTCTTTTATTGCTGAATAATATTCCATAGTTTGAATGTACCACAGTTTATTTATCTGTTCACCTATTTTTTTTTTTAAGATTTTATTTATTTATTTGACAGAGAACACAAGTAGGCAGAGAGGCAGGCAGAGAGAGAGGAGGAAGCAGGCTCCCTGCTGAGCAGAGAGCCCGATGCGGGACTCGATCCCAGGACCCTGAGATCATGACCTGAGCCGATGGCAGCGGCTTAACCCACTGAGCCACCCAGGCGCCATCTGTTCACCTATTGAAGGACATCTTGGTTGTTCCCAAGTTTTGGCAACTGTGAATAAAGCTGCCATAAATATTCATTTGCAGGTTTTTGTGTAGACAAAAGTTTTCAACTCCTTTAGGTAAATATCAAGGAGTATGATTGCTGGATTGTTATGATAAGAATAAGTTTCATTTTTTAAGAGACCACCAAACTGTCTTCCTTGGTGACTGTACATTTTGCTTTTCCACCAGCAATGAGAGAGCGTTCCTATTGTTCTATATGTTTTTATTATTCTATCTTTCTACTCTATTAGCCTGGCAGTTATAGGATTCTTTACTTTCAGTGTCTATCCGAGATTATAACATGCTTATAGAATTAGCAAAACTAAATTAGTATTCTATTTTTTTTTAATATTTTATTTTTATTTATTTGACAGAGAGAGATCACAAGTAGGCAGAGAGGCAGGCGGAGAGAGGAAGGAAAGCAGGCTCCCTGCTGAGCAAAGAGCCCGATGTGGGGCTTGATCCCAGGACCCCGAGATCATGACCTGAGCCGAAGGCAGAGGCTTTAACCCACTGAGCCACTCGGGCGCCCCATCTATTTTTTTTTTTTTTTTTTTGAGTAATGCTGGAAGCTCAGAATATTTTAACTCTATTTACCCTTTTCCCAAATTTATGATATTGCTGCCTTGTATTTTAATTCTCTACAGATATTTTAGAAACATTATTATCGTTGCAGAACAGTTATCTTTATTAGACTTTCTCTCAGAGTTACCCTTTCCTTTTTTTTTATAGAATATCCTAAGATTTTAATTTTGCTAATGATAATTTTCTCCACTTTTCATCTGAAAGTGTACTTATTTGACTTCTAGAAAAATGTTTCATTAGATACATAATTTTAAGTTAATAGTTTTTCTTTCAGCTTTGAAGATATTCCACTGTCTCCCTATTTCCATCATTTCTGTTGAGAAGTTCATTTATGGCTTACTGCTGTTTCTTCGAAGATAAATTTTTCTGCTTTGAACATTTTAAAAAATTGTCTTTACGTACTTAATCTTACAATAATGTATCTATAGTTTTTTGTACCATCCTGCTTATGATACATGGTGTTTCTTTAATTTGTGGATCAATGTCTTTCTGCCCTCTCTTTCTGGGACTCAAGTTATATGAATTTTAGCCCTTTGCACTATTTCTCTTATGTCTCTTATATTATTTCCTGTATTTTTTAATCCTCTCGTCTCTCTGATATTCATTTAGGATATTTTCTTCAGACTTGGACTAGATTCCATTAATTCTCGCTTTAGTTATATCTTATCTCATTATTTTTTTTTCAGTTTCAGAATTTCGGTTTGGTGTTTTTTTTTTTTTAGCATTCCCTTTTCTCTTATCAACATTCTCAAAGTTGTCTTTTTTCATTGAACATATTAAGCAGAGTTATTTTAAAGACCAGTCCTGTGGATTTTTTTCTATTATTTCTATTATTCTATTTCTATTATTTCTTATCAATTTTAAAAAGCTGTGCTGTCTTAAAAATATGAACCTGATATTACATGTAAAAATATTTGGAGATATTGTGAGGTCTAGCAATAATGTTATCTTCCTCTAAAACAGTCTTCTTTTTTCCCCCACAGGTGGCTGGGTGCATTATCAATTTCTGATCACCTTATATCAACATCAGAGATTCAGATAATTCCTAGCTATGTTTTAGATCTTTTTAGGACTAGTATATTTTGGGGGTCACTCTTCTAGGGTATCCCAACCCAATGCCTGGAAAGTTCCTGAGCCACTCACCCTCAAATCTAATGGCCCCTGACTTTCAAATTTAATCTCTCTAGCCCTATAAATTTGTTTCAAGCTCAGTTTTTCAACCTCTCTTCACCTTCTCCAGGATAGGGAGATTTACTTAGGGGAAGGCATCTCCAAAAAGCAGGCTCATATCCCTGGATTTCATTTTTTTCCTAGTCTTTCCCTATAATTCTCCATTGAGTCCAATTCATTTAAATAGATCTGTTGTCAAATTTTGGTCCCAATTTTCTAGTTTTTTTCTAGAATTTCTAGTTTTTCTCAGGAGTCTGATTACCTAGTCTTGATATCATTGTAAACAAAACTCCCTAGTTCACTTATTTTCAATTTTATTTTTTAATTGATTTATGTTCTAAGTACTAGTCTGGCTACATCTCACTAGTTTGATATGTTGTTTATTCTAAGAAGTTTTTAATTTCAGTTTTCAATTCCTTTTCATCTCAGGAGTTAAGTTGAAAATGTAGTTAAATTATCTGTGCCTGTTTGTTTTGTTTTAAGATTTTATTTATTTGAGATGGAGCACAAGCGTGCATAATGGGGTAAGGGTGAGGGGCAGAGGGAAAGGGAGAAGCAGACTCCTCACTGAGCAGGGAGCCTGCAGCAGGGCTCAATCCCAGGACCCCAAGACCATGACCTGAGCCTAAGGCAGACACTTAACTGACTGAGC